>NC_088419.1:36833103-37185603 GCF_034236695.1 Oncorhynchus nerka | reverse complement strand
GAATTAAAAATATTAATAGAAAAATAATTGATAGAAAAGCACCCACGAATACCTCCATGGCAGCAGAAGATCTTCTCATCGATTATAGCGGCGATGGGCAGACAGTTGAAGCAATCTGTGAAGGTCTTCCACAGCTTTATGTTGAATCTGCGTTTGCCTGGGGAACACAACATAGAAAGACATGGAATTACACAGAGTATATAAAACATTAAGAACACCTGCTCTTTCCATGACACCAGGTGAAAGCTATGATCCCTTACTGATGTCACTTGTTAAATCCACTTCAAATCAATATAGATGAACAGTATGAGCGTAGCTTTTTGTTTTTAGCCTAGAGACAATTGAGACTGGATTGTTTGTGCCTTTGAATTGGGTATGGTAGGTTCCAGGCTCACCGGTTTGATTATGTCAACACTGCTGGGTTTATAACGCTCAACAGTTTCTCGTGTGTATCAAGAATGGTCCACCACCCCAAAGATATCCAGCCAACTTGACACAACTGTGGGAAGCATTGGAGTCAACATGCGCCAGCATCCCTGTGGAACACTTTCAACACCTTGTAGAGTCCATGCCCAGATGAAGAGACTGTTCTGAGGTGGTGCAACTCAATATTAGGAAGGTGTTCCTAATTTTTGGTATACTCAGTAGAGAACACAAAACCATTGCCATTATGAATTCCATTTGTGTGTTGGCCCTTTCCACAAAAAGTGCCGCAGACACAGAAAGATAACCGATTCAGCGTGTGTATGTGTGTGAGAGACACTGCTTCCTGTCTTACACTCATCATAGAAACCGTAGATGCGGTTGATGGAAGCACACTCGTGGTTGCCTCTGAGTAGGAAGAAGTTCTCGGGGTATTTGATCTTGTAGGCCAGCAGTAGACAGATGGTCTCCAGGGACTGCTTGCCTCGGTCCACGTAGTCTCCCAGGAACAGGTAGTTAGCCTCCGGCGGGAAGCCCCCGTACTCAAAGAGCCGCAGCAGGTCTGTGTACTGGCCATGGATATCACCTAGTGGGAGAACGAGAGCAGAGAGGTTATGAGACAACCATTATTTTAGGTTTTCTTTAACCAGGGTAGTCACATTGAGATTGACATAGCCTGGACAATTGGCAGGAGTGGAGAGTGAGCTTGATCCAGATTGTCCTTGCTGGAAGGGAGATGGCCACATCCTGCAGAGTAGCATACACTTGAGGGAGACACATACCACTTACATCCTAAATACCAGGGTTAGAAATCCTACTGCTCTACTTACTGAGCTAGGCCTATGTCTCTCCAATGTGTTATCCTATCCTCTCCTTTCTCTCTGACATGTTGGTTTAAAGACAACTGTGTGTGGGCGAGGATGCCCTTTTCACGTTCATGTAAATTCACAAACATTAGGCCTATGTCTTTATTCAGACAGCTGATATTTTTCTAACCCTGGTATTTCTCATATGCTATTTGTCCTCTCAGGGGGAAAGAGAGGGCCCAGGAGTAAGGATATAGCAGTAGGAAGGAAGAGGAATAATTCATTGTACTGACCGCAGATTTTGAGCGGAGCCTCCAGCTCCAGTAGAATGGGCTGACTGAGGAAGATCTCCCGGGACTTGATGCACAACCCCCGCACCTCCGCCTCTGTCATCTGGACTATCTTCCCTGGACGACATCCTCGCACTTGAGAGAAAGATAGGGCTATCAATCACAACCACGAGTCATGACCCTTCTCTCCATTTTAAATCGTGCTGGCTTTAAATGTGTAATGTGCTTTTCATTGTCTTCAAACCAGTGCAGAATATGCAACCACTTAAAGTGGCGTGTTCGCCCCACCTGTTTCGTTAAACAGCTGAGGGACAGGGCTGGAGAAGTGTAACCAGTCAAATTCATAGACAGTAGGGCTTTCCCGACTAAAAAACATCTTGTCGACATGTTTTTAAAAAGAACAGACGACGACACATGTACTACCGTTCAAAAGTTTGGAGTCACTTAGAAATGTTCTTGTTTTCCATGGAAACATACATTAAAATAGTTGCAAAATGAATAGGAAATATAGTCAAGACATTGGCAAGGTTATAAACAATGATTTTTAATTGAAATTGTGTCCTTCAAACTTTTCTTTTGCCAAAGAATTGTCCATTTGCAGGAATTACAGCCTTGTAGACCTTTGGCATTCTAGTTGTCAATTTGTTGAGGTAATCTGAAGATATTTCACCCTATGCTTTCTGAAGCACCTCCCACAAATTGGCTTGATGGGCACTTCTTACGTAACATACTGCTCCCAAGCTCAATAGGGTTGAGATCCGGTGACAATAATGGAGTGGCCAGCACAGACAGAATACCAGCTGACGGCTTCTTCCCTAAATAGTTCCTGCATAGTTTGGAGCAGTTTTGGGTCATTGTCCTGTTGAAGGAGGAAATTGGCTCAAATTAAGCGCCGTCCACAAGGTATGGCATGGCGTTGCAAAATGGAATGTTACCCTTCCTTCAAGATCCCTTTTACCCTGTACAAATCTCCCCTTCACCACCGTACAAAGCACCCCCAGACCATCACATTGCCTCCACCATGCTTGACAGATGGGGTCAAGCACTGCTCCAGCAACTTTTCCTTTTTTCTGCATCCCACGAATGTTCTTCTTTGTGATCCGAACACCTCAAACTTAAATAAGTCTGTCCATAACACTTTTTTCCAATCTTCCTCTGTCCAGTGTCTGTTCTTTTGCCCATCTTAATCTTTTCTCTTTATTGGCCAGACTGAGATAAGGCTTTTCTTTGCAACTCCCGCGGGGTCGCCTCTTCACTGTTGACATTGAGACTGGTGTTTTGCGAGTACTATTTAATGAAGCTGCCAGTTGAGGACTTGTCTGTTTCTCAAACTAGGCACAAATGTACTTGTCCTCTTGCTCAGTTGAGCACCGGGGCCTCCTGGATTCAAACCAGTGTCTGTAGTGACGGCTCTAGCACTGAGATGCAGTGCCTTACACCGCTGCGCCACTTGGGAGCCCACAAATAGTTTGGCTAATACTTTTCAGGGAGTCACTGGGTGACTTAGGCAAGCTCCCTGCTAGTGGTCTGGATGGAATTGAGTTGGGATTAAGGATGTCAATTTTGCTGCTGAGCAAACAAATTTCCGTGCCGAGTAACTGACCCTCATTGTCAGAATTGTTTTTCTTTTTTAAAATGACATGACCAACAGAAAATACTATGTATGCATACAAGGAACTGACATTTTTCAATAAGAGCTTAATGGAAACATGCAACAACAGCAAGCCTGTCGTCAGCTAATAAAATGTTATTTTCAAATATTTGCATGAAAAAAACAATTCTAAACAGCGCACCTAATGTGAGGAGTTCCATATGTGACAGATAAAAATCTCTTTTAGATACTTAAAAAGAGGGGGAATCTAATAGCAACCACTTGGATGGGTTGCTAATATGACTAGGATTGTACATTTGGCTTCTGGAAAAACAAAGAAAGTTGATATAAAAACCAATAGAACAGGAGAGAAAGGTTGGTTAATGGCACAATGAAGTCCTTATGAAATAATTGCCTCCATGTTTCTATAGTGAGATTTTGGCTAGGCTACCTTTGAAGCAAGGTAAGAAATGATGCTAAGCTACAGAACTGTTTTGCTAGCACAGACTGGAATATGTTTTGGGATTCCTCGATAGGCACCGCATCGATTATATGCAACGCAGGACACGCTAGATAAACTAGTAATATCATCAACCATGTGTAGTTAACTAGTGATTATGATTGATTGATTGTTTTTTATAAGATAAGTTTAATGCTAGCTAGCAACTTACCTTGGCTTCTACTGCATTCGCATAACAGGCAGGCTCCTTGTGGAGTGCAATGTAATCAGGTGGTTAGAGCGTTGGACTAGTTAACTGTAAGGTTGCAAGATTGAATCCCCCGAGCTGACAAGGTAAACATCTGTCGTTCACATTAGCTTTTTTACATGGCACATATTGCACTTTTACTTTCTCCTCCAACACTGTGTTTTTGTATTATTTAAACTAAATTAAACATGTTTCATTATTTATTTGAGGCTACGTTGATTTTATGTATTATATTAAGTTAAAATAATTCATTGTTCATTCAGTATTGTTGTAATTGTCTTTTACATATACATATATATATATATATATATATATATCGGCTGATTTAATCGCCTTTTTTGGTCCTCCAGTAATCCGTATCGGCGTTGAAAACTCATAATCGGTCGACCTCTAGTATGTACGTACGGTCACTGTGGGGACGATGTCATCGATGCACTTATTGATGAAGCCAATGACTGATGTGGTGTACTAAACCTCTCCATGTCCGAGTCTGTAATACCAACATGTTTTAAGCAGACCATCATTGTGCCTGTGCTAGAGGTCGACCGATTAATCGGAATGGCTTATTAATTAGGGCCGATTTTAAGTTTTCATAACAATCGGAAATTTGTATTTTTGGACACTGATTTAGTCACCTTTATTTAACTAGGCAAGTCAGTTAAGAACACATTCTTATTTTCAATGACGGCCTAGGAACGGTGTGTTAACTGCCTCCTTCAGGGGCAGAACGACAGATGTTTACCTTGTCAGCTCGGGGGATTCAATCTTGCAACCTTACAGTTAACTAGTCCAACGCTCTAACAACCTGATTACATTGCACTCCACAAGGAGCCTACCTGTTATGCGAATGTAGTAGAAGCCAAGGTAAGTTGCTAGCTAGCATTAAACTTATCTTATAAAAAACAATCAATCAATCATAATCACTAGTTAACTACACATGGTTGATGATATTACTAGTTTATCTAGCGTGTCCTGCGTTGCATATAATCGATGCGGTGCGTATCGTTGCTCCAATGTGTAACTAACCATAAACATCAATGCCTTTCTTAAAATCAATACACAGAAGTATATATTTTTTAAACCTGCATTTTTAGCTAAAAGAAATCCATGTTAGCAGGCAATATTAACCAGGTGAAATTGTGTCACTTCTCTTGCGTTCATTGCACGCAGAGTCAGTGTATATGCAAGTGTTTGGGCCACCTGCCAGAATTTTACGTAATTATGACATAACATTGAAGGTTGTGCAATGTAACAGGAATATTTAGACTTATGGATGCCACCCCGTTAGATAAAATACGGAACGGTTCCGTCTTTCACTGAAAGAATAAACGTCTTGTTTTCGAGATGATAGTTTCCGGATTCGACCATATTAATGACTTAAGGCTCGTATTTCTGTGTGTTATCATGTTATAACTAAGTCTATGATTTGATAGAGCAGTCTGACTGAGCGATGGTAGGCACCAGCAGGCTCGTAAGCATTCATTCAAACAGCACTTTCGTGCGTTTCGCCAGCAGCTCAGTTGTGCTTCAAGCATTGCGCTGTTTATGACTTCAAGCCTATCAACTCCCGAGATTAGGCAGGTGTAACCGATGTGAAATGGCCAGCTAGTTAGCGGGGTGCGCGCTAATAGCGTTTCAAACGTCACTCGCTCTGAGACTTGGGAGTGGTTGTTCCCCTTGCTCTGCATGGGTAACACTGCTTCAAGGGTGGCTGCTGTCGATGTGTTCCTGGTTCGAGCCCAGGTAGGAGCGAGGAGAGGGACGGAAGCTATACTGTTACACTGGCAATACTAAAGTGCCTATAAGAACGATTTCTTTATATATATATATATAAAGAAATCGTCAGATTAATCGGTATAGGCTGTTTTTGGTCCTCCAATAATCGGTATCGGCGTTGAAAAATCATAAATCGGTCAACCTCTAGCCTGTGCCCAAGAACACTAAGGTAACCTGCCTAATGGACTACCGACCCATAGCACTCACGTCTGTAGCCATGAGGTGCTTTGAAAGGTTGGTCATGGCTCACATCAACACCATTATCACAGAAACCCTAGACCCACTCCAATTTGCATACCACTCCAACAGATCAGAACACCTCCCTCTGCAACTGGATTCTAGACTTACTGACGGGCCACCCCCAGCTGGTAAGGGTAGGTAACAACATATGCGCCACGCTGATCCTCAACACAGGGGCCCCTTAAGGGTGCGTGCTCAGTGCCCTTCTGTACTCCATGTTTACTCATGACTGCACGGCCAGGCACAACACCATCATTAAGTTTGCCGATGACACAACAGTGGTAGACCTGATCACTGACAACGATGAGACAGCCTATAGGGAGGTCAGAGACCAGGTCGTGTGGTGCCAGGACAACAAGTTCTACCTCAACATGATCAAGATAAAGGAGATGATTGTGGACTACAGGGGAAAAAAAGACCAGAAACACCCCCATTCTCATCGACGGGGCTGCAGTGGAGCAGGGTTAAGAGCTTCAAGTTCCTTGGTGTCCAAGCACACCAAGACAGTCGTGAAGAGGGCACGACAAAACCTATTCCCCCTCAGGAGACTGAAAAGATTTGGCATGAGTTCTCAAATCCTCAAAAGGTTCTACCATCGAGAGCATCCTGACTGGTTGCATCCCTGCCTGGTATGGCAACTGCTCGGGTTCCGACCCCAAGGCACTACAAGAGGGTAGTGCGAACGGCCCAGTACATCACTGGGGCCAAGCTTCCTGCCATCCAGGACCTCTATACCAGGCGGTCAGAGGAAGGCCCTAAAAAGATTCCAGCCACCCTAGTCATAGACTGTTCTCTCTGCTACCGCACGGCAAACAGTACCGGAGAACCAAGTCTAGGTCCAATAGGCTTCTTAACAACAGAGAGTAGCTGTTATCTATGCATAGTCACTTTAATAACTCTATCTACATGTACATATGACCTCAACTAACCAGTGCCCCCCTGTATATAGTCTTGCTATCGTTATTTTACTGCTGCTCTTTAATTACTTGTTACTTTTAGTTCTTATTCTTATATATATTTTTAAACTGCATTGTTGGTTAGCGGCTCGTAAGTAAGCAGTTGTATTCGGCTCATGTGACTAATAACATTTGATTTTACTTTAAATGTCTCATTATTTGAAATAAGTAAAACGATTGGGTTTCAAACAATTATACTGCCTCAAGCTCACATTGCAAAGTGGTGGGTGACTCGTTGATAGCCTGCCTACCGTTGACTATAGCCTATGCACTCGATTGGGGAACGGGAGGTGAGCTAGTTGAGACTGTGCTGCTGCTCCAGTTTCAACTGTTCTGCCTTATTATTATTCGACCATGCTGGTCATTTATGAACATTTGAACATCTTGGCCATTTTCTGTTATCTCTACCCGGCACAGCCAGAAGAGGACTGGCCACCCCACATAGCCTGGTTCCTCTCTAGGTTTCTTCCTAGGTTTTGGCCTTTCTAGGGAGTTTTTCCTAGCCACCGTGCTTTTACACCTGCATTGCTTGCTGTTTGGGGTTTTAGGCTAATAATAGTAACACAATAATACAACACTTTGAGATATCAGCTGATGTACGAAGGGCTATATAAATACATTTGATTTGATTTAGAAATAAAAATAGAAATAAAAATAGCACTTTCCACTCCAGTACCAGCCTTTTTTAGGAGCTGACAGGTGATAGGCTATTCCGTTCCTAAAACTAGGCTCTGTATGCTTTGCAAATGTGACAAATAAGATACATGAAGACCAATGTAATACTACACACACCAATTTTATTCCTCACAATTATGAAAATTAACCGATAGACTGGTAAGCATGACTGGTCAAGTGTATTTTCCAGGGCTAACCAATTAAAGGTTATCCATTAACATCCCTAATTGGGATTTTTCAAAGGCCTGCAATTTCAGTTCAGCAATGTGCTGAACTGAATAAAACAGGTGGTTGTCACTTTTGCTGAGTGTTCCAAGTGGGCCAGTGTCACGAAAAGGTGTTTGATGGCAAAATGTACAGCGTGTAATATCAGGTTGACTGTGGTCTTCAACATCTCAACAATTTATATTAAAAAAGAAATCCAGACAAAACATGCTTTTCATGTAGGCTGAAGTGTGACATCTTCCATAGGTGATTTCAGTACAGAAAATAAAACGCTCAGGTGGGTACATACCAAACCAACATTGAAAGCGGTTTGTAAAATGACTAACTCGCTACAGATGCGAAACTGAGTAGACGTCAATGGCAGGTTAAATCAATGTTGTGACTGCTCTCGAGTTGACGCATACTAGCTAACTCAGGCTTTTCTGTGTTATTGCTACCTATAACGTTACACATAGACATATGACTAAGTTAGAGGCATTCTTACTTCACTAACGTTATAGCCCCTATACAGCCCTGCGTTGAAAACAAATCTGAATCTAACTAGCTTAACTGACTACCTAGCAACACGGACGGAGAGGGGTGTGTGTTCACGCTGGCAAAGCCCCCTCTCATCAAGGTTTAAAAGCTAACACTAGTGCCTAACGAGCAATAAAAATGTGCATACATATATATAAAAAATAACATCCATGTCCTGCGCTAGGCAAAGAGTATCTAACTAGCTAATTTCGTAAACTAGAGTAACGTTTGCTTGCTTGATCATATATCTAACGTTACTGTAACACACCGCGTTAGCTAGCATAACACAAATCAAACGTGACAGGATATATTTATATTCAAACAGATGTTGCTTTTTTTGGCAAATTAACTAACTAGTTACAGTTAAATGGTAGTTACCTAAACAGGGCATAACACAGTTAGCTAAGGCTAAAGTCACTAGTTTGTTGAGCCACTCTCCCAGTCCCACCTTTCTCCTCTGACGCGTTAGCTAGCTAGCAAAGTCAACTGGCGTCACCAAATATGATTTTACATTCGTTCTTCGACACCTGAAAATGACATAAAATTGTTACATCCTTTTTCTTTGCTGTCCCCACCCAGTAACCACACGGTTAATTGCAAAACAAAAACAGCATACCTTCAAGCAATCGAGAGATGATGCTGTCAACGTTGAGGTCGCTTTCCGCCATTTTCTTTGAAACACTAAAAACTACTACGCAGAGAGAACTACGTCGTGCTCACCAGCAGAGGGCGTGGTCTACTACTGTACAAACGGTGTAAATTTATTTTGGTTCACTCAGGCTTTCTGTATTTTGGCAAAGATTTGTAACCAGCAGTACGGTACGAGCTTTTTTTAAATCGTATTTGGGGGTACAAAACATTTTGCAGGTAGCTTTCCTTACCCTTCATTGAAGCTGACCTGCCTGCAAACAAAGTACATTCTAAGTTTATTAACATAATTTGGGGATATCCATTACTTTTATTGTAACCCCTCTAGCATAGCTCTATCAAATATTAACATGGTGAGGCAACTTGTTGTGTACCCTCAATAAAATACCACCCTTTCTCCCTTTGTTAATCTCCATGGACAATGGCTCCAACTTCTATTGCAAATGGGCTTGGGTTACGCTGACCTATTCATCCTGGTAATTCATAGGGGCTCACATGATGCAATTGAATGCCAACATTTCTCTTGAAATACCCAATGACATAGTTACTGACAATTTAACAATTTCGGTTGATACAAAGCTAAATGATTGTCCATGCCACCTACATGCGTTTGACACTGTATTTCCACATTCAAACTAGAAAAAAGTATTTGTTATCTGTTGCTGAATATCATTAGAAACCAGTTCCTTTCATCTCAACCTCTTTCTCTCCCATTTTCCTCTTATTCCGCCGTTCTCTGCAGGACATGAGTAGCCATGTGATTCCCCAGCCGATCAGTAAGCCAGTGACGCCCAGCAACACGGGCACCCACACAGGTATGGAGGAGTCACACCGGAGCACAGGGCTGGGGGTGGTGGTGTTAGTGACTGGGACAGGGGTGGTGGTGGTAACAGGTGGACTCGGGAGGCTATTGACCTTAGTGAAGATGAAGGGTTGATCCTAAAGGAGAGAGCAAATTTCAGTTCAGGGGAAACTAACCTGAGCATAGATCTTCTTCTTAGACATTGTAAGAAATAGCTTTCAGTAGGTGATATGACTAAAATGGTCTACTGCTCAACCAACATTTACATTTACATTTACATTTAAGTCATTTAGCAGACGCTCTTATCCAGAGCGACTTACAACACACTCGACAACCCACACGTACTGTCAAGTAAGCCGACAACTGACTCACTGATTGCCAATTCAGCCAACACCTGATCAACCCTGCTAAAAAAAACAGCATAGACCAGCATGCATTTCAAGCTGGTCCTTGCTTGTCTATGCTGGTCCATATTGGCCTATGCTGGTCAAGCTGCTCTGACCAGCATGGTCTAGCTCAGGGATGGGCAACTTTGATTGGGGTGGGGGCCACAAAAAAATCTGAACTCATCATAAGGGGCTCCACTCTTGACATCGGAGATAAGTTTTAGATTTAATTTCCTGCCATTCTTGTTTGCTATGGGCTGTAAGGAAATGTTGCAATGTTAAAGCAAGTTTGCTTCAATTCTGCACATTTTGCCATGGGGTGGAGAGAAGATATTGAAATTTTATAATTCATTTCATGCAATTCTACTCATTTTGCCATGTGGCAGGGGACAAAATAGCAGTTTAACAGCTAATTTCCTGCAATTCTACACATTTTGCTCTGACAGTTACTGACATAACAAGAGAAAACTGCTGATGCACAACCAGATTTTGAAATTGTACTTTGAGTATTTTACTATTCTAACACTCAACAGTAAGTTCAAATCAAATCAAAGTTTATTTGTCACGTGCACCGAATACAGCAGGTATTACAGTGAAATGCTTACTTACAGGCTCTAACCAATAGTGCAAAAAAGGTATTAGGTATTAGGTGAACAATAGGTAAGTAAAGAAATGCAAACAACAGTAAAAAGACAGTGAAAAATAACAGTAGCGAGGCTATAAAAGTAGCGAGGCTACATACATACCAGTTAGTCAGACTGATTGAGGTAGTATGTACATGTAGATATGGTTAAAGGGACTATGCATATATGATGAACAGAGAGTAGTAGTAGCGTAAAAGAGGGGTTGGCGGGTGGTGGGTGGCAGAACATAATGCAGATAGCCCGGTTAGCCAATGTGCGGGAGCACTGGTTGGTCAGGCCAATTGAGGTAGTATGTACATGAATGTATAGTTAAAGTGACTATGCATATATGATCAAGTTGAGACTGTGAGTAAAAAAATTAATTATATATATGTACAGTGGGGCTAAAAAGTATTTAGTCAGCCACCAATTGTGCAAGTTCTCCCACTTAAAAAGACGAGAGGCCTGTAATTTTCATCGTAGGTACACTTCAACTATGACAGACAAAATGAGGGAAAAAAATCCAGAAAATCACATTATAGGATTTTTAATGAATTTATTTGCAAATTATGGTGGAAAATAAGTATTTAACTTATAAGTAAGTAACCCGTGGTCCTCATGAGAGCCAGTTTCATCATAGTGCTTGAGGGTTTTTGCGACTGCACTTGAAGAAACTTTCAAAATTCTTGTAATTTTCCAGGTTGACTGACCTTCATGTTTTAAAGTAACGATGGACTGTTGTTTCTCTTTGCTTATTTGAGCTGCTCTTGCCATAATATAGACTTGGTCTTTTACCTAAATAGCGCTATCTTCTGTATACCACCCCTAACTTGTCACGACACAACTGATTGGCTCAAACGCATTAAGAAGGAAAGACATTCCACAAATTAATTTTTAACAAGGCACACCTGTTAATTGAAATGCATTCCAGGTGACTACCTCATGAAGCTCGTTGAGAGAATGCCAAGCATGTGCAAATCTGTCATCAAGGCAAATGGTGGCTACTTTGAAGAATCTCAAATATAAAATATTATTATTTCATATGTGTTATTTCATAGATTTGATGTCTTCACTATTATTCTACAATATAGAAAATAGTAATAATGAAGAAAAACCCATGAATGAGTAGGTGTGTCCAAATTTTTGACTGGTACTGTATATATATTTAGATTTTTTTGGGGGGGGATTTATCCGTGGCCAACAAAAGTTGCCCATCCCTAGTCTAGCTGGTCAAGCTGGTCTGACCAGCAGGGTCTAGCTGGTTCATAGATTGTATATATACTGTAAATGGATAAAGCCATTGATCACGTGACACCATTCATTCCTATGTGAAGACTCAATAGCGCATATGAAGCCAAGGGGAAGATCTAAATTGCATACTCGTTGCATCCTCTCTCCTCGTATCGTTCTAAAAACAAATTGGAGGAGAAGGTCAGGGGAGAGGGACCTCTGTCTTTCTCATCTAATGTGTTTTGAGTAGGAGACGAGGAGACAGGATGCGTGCAGTATGCCCTTGAGATCTTCCCATAGAAGTAGATTTTTAGCTAAATAAGATAGTGTCTCATAGAGACATAACATGTGCAGATTGAGCTAGTCCAGGAAGTAACGTTGCAGGCTAGGTCAGTGCTGCCCCCTCTCATTGAGGATCGCAAGTTGAAGGCCGACCGGGCCGACTGCGGTACTGCAGGTTGCTGGTAGAATCTAAATTATATTTTCTGGTTTCCTGGTTGTTAAAATTCCTATTGTTAATTTTATTTCAGTTTATTTGGCAAAACAAGCAGTCATTGTGTAGAGAATTGTACCATCTAAACCGGTGTGAAATATATTTTCCATATCCACAAATATTTTCTTTTCAGCTGTTTGAAGCTGGTGTACAAAACCGAAAATAAAAGATGCAAAAATGAAACTTAAGAACGGGAAGCATAGAAATAGCGCACATAGAACATATCCACCGCTTCTTAGACTCGCTTTCAATGTCAAAGACAGATCTATAACTCACATTTCTATGTGAATTTGGTCGGGTCACCTAAAAAGTTACATATTGTAGCTTTAATTTTAAATAATTGGTTCAAGGACATACACTATATATACAAAAGTATCTAGACACTCCTTGAAATTAGTGGATTTGGCTATTTTGGCAAAACCGTTGCTGAAATGTGTATAAAATCAAGCACACAGCCATGCAATCTCCATCCTTACTGAAGAGCTCAGTGACTTTCAACATGGTACCGTCATAGGATGCCACCTTTCCAACAAGTCAGTTCATGACATTTCTGTCCTGCTAGAGCTACTCCGGTCAACCGTAAGTGCTGTTATTGTGAAGTAGAAACGTATAGGAGCAACAATGGCTCAGTTACGAAGTGGTAGGCCACAGAAGCTCACAGAACAGGGCCGCCAAGTGCTGAAGCGCACAGCGCTTAAAAATCATCTGTCTTTGGTTGCAACACTCACTACAGAGTTCCAAGCTTCACCATCTGGCAGTCCGACGGACAAATATGGGTTTGGCGATGCCAGGAAAACACTACCTGCCCGAATGCATAGTGCCAACTGTAAAGTTTGGCGGAGGAGGAATAATGGTCTGGGGCTGGTTTTCCTGGTTCGGGCTAGGCCCCTTAGTTCCAGTCTAGGAAAATCTTAACGCTTCATCATACAATGACATTCTAGACTATTCTGTGCTTCCAACTTTGTGGCAACAGTTTGGGGAAGGCCCTTTCCTGTTTCAGCATGACAATGCCCACATGCACAAAGCGAGGTCCATACAGAAATGGTTTGTTGGAATCGGTGTAGAAGAACTTGACTGGCCTGCACAAAGGCCTGACCTCAACTACATCGAACAATTGGGATGAATTGGAACACCATCCGCGAGCCAAGCCTAATTGCCCAACCTTACTAATGCGCTTATGGCTGAATGGAAGCAAGTTCCCACAGCAATGTTCCCACATCTAGTAGAAAGTCTTCCCAGAAGAGTGGACACTGTTATAGCAGCAAAGGGGGGACAAACTCCATATTAATGCCCGTGATTTTGGAATGAGAAGTTGGACAAGCAGGTGTCCACATACTTTTGGTCGTGTATTGCACAGCTGGTCTAATAGAAGCAAGTATTGGCACCACGAATGTCTAACAAAGAACACAACAGCCTGTGGTCGCCCTTGAACTTCTGGGCTTCTATGAGAGGGGGCAGTCATTGTCACCAAGGCTGGTCACCAGCGAAACCAGTACTAGTCACCAGCATATGCTGGTCTATGCAGTTTTTTCAGCAGGCAAACTTTTCCCCAATAAATGTTGTGTTCATGTCATGTGCATTCAGCATACCTCAGAGGGGCAGTTGATCTTGGTGCGGTCGTATGTGAAGTTGTTGTAGCCCTGCTTCATGCCTACCGGCTCCAACTGTAAAAACAAAACAATAACGTTGTCAGACCACAAACCTGTATGCCTGGAAATACACTGACCATAGAGCTCATGTGTTTTGAGTTAAGCTTCAGAGGGGCAGGTAGCCTAGTGGTTAGAGCGTTGGACGAGTAACTGAAAAGTTGCAAGATCGAATCTCCGAGCTGACAAGGTAAAAATCTGTTGTTCTGCCCCTGAACAAGGCAGTTAACCCACTGTTCCTAGGCCGTCATTGAAAATAAGAATTTGTTCTTAAATGACTTGCCTAGTTAAATAAAGGTCAAATAAAAAAGAGTGCTCTCTATGTAGCCTGGTCCCAGATCTGTGGGTGCTGTCTTGAAAATGAACATGGGGAGTTGGCAAGACAGCACAAACAGATCTGGGACCACACTACTCTTTATGTGGCTGTCTTTACCATGTTGTTCCAGAGAGCAATGGCCATCTCAGCGTGTGCTCGCTCACTGATGTGGAAACAGTCCACTGAGAAGAAACTCAGGTCAGGCTTCCCAATCTGAGGAGACAAGAGAACGCAGTGTCAGTGTGTGTGTGTGTGTTTGTGCGGGCTTGCGCATACATGCATGCATGTGTGTGTGTGCGCAGTTAAACCACACTCACCCCAATGAGAGGGACAAATGCGTTTCGTAAGTAGGGTTGAACAACTACAGTGAAGTCCTCTCGCCCATCATAGCGCACCCCAGAGACCAGTCTCTCAGTCTCGATCTGGACAGAAGCACAGAGAGGGTAGAGAGAACAAAGAGACACTGTTAAGTATTGTAGAATTGTGTCGGATTGATCGCATCACATCGAATCCCTGTATCTTTATCTGTGGAGCTTATGTATCTCTGAGTAACACACTTTACATGACACATTGGAACATTGGCAAAGACCCTCCAAATTCCAGATGTTTTAAGACTGGTAGTTCAGACCTTTTTCTGCACTTACCTGGTACTCCTGGTTGATCCGCCTAACCTCTGCAAGCTCAGGAGAATTCTCTTCAGGGTTCAAAAAGCAGGGGCAAGCATTCCTGTGCAAAAACAAAGACACTTGAGAGGAAACATTCTGAATATACACATTCTACCGACATACGATGCAATGGGTGTGGCTGCCGTCTTCGTGGGGGAATGGGGAGGTCCCAAACAAACCTCTGTATGAGGTTGCAGACCAGATCGTTCTTCCTGACACTCCTCAACGGATTCATTTCCAGAACCTCGATAACATTGACCATTACCCTGGGTACCTTAGCGAGAGAGATGGAGGGAGAGAGAAAAGAGGGGTTTAAGATCTTTAGATTCTGCAAATGATCCTTGTTGAGTAAGTACAGGCATTCACCTATAATAGATCTCCATTACCAAGCTGTCCATCACTTACCTCTTTGTACAGCATGTCCAGGCTCAACATCAGATTCTCACTGTAGTTCTTGGGTGTAAGGTTGTTCTGTGCAAAGAAGAGCATACAGTAAATAACACTATTTTTAACCACAGTTCCCCAGTGTGCAACAAAGTTATTAAGATTGTAATACTTTTTTGTGTCTTTTGTTTGACTTTAGGATAAGAATACATACATGGTCCATGCAATAATCACACAGATCCCTGGCACCAACTAATAAGGTCACTAGCTTCCAATCCTGTTCAAAATTCACCTTCTGTGTGGAAGACGAAGGGATACAATGAGAAGAGAGAAAAATAGCTATAGATTATCATACACGTATATAATACAACAATATGGAATTATGATTACTAACTGAGTCCAGTATAACTATTCAACACATTGCAGAGGCTGCGTCCCAAATTGAAACCGATTCTCCATGTGGTGCACTACTTTTGACTAGGGCCCATAGAACTCTGGTCAAAAGTAGAGCACTATGTATGGAACAGGTGCCAATGGGACATAGAACAGAGTCTCACCTTGTCATCTTTCATGGCCTTGATGAGAGCTTGGACTTGGGCTGCGATGTCACTACAAGAGACATTTGTTAAAATGTGGTGTTTATTATGCCTTTATTCAAATGAGAAGAAAAGACAGGAGAAACTAAGGGGGAGGTGATAGGCTAGCAGCCAGAGCTGCTGGAAATGAAAGGATGACACAAAAGAAAAGGAAGGGAAATAGATTGACAGGAAAAAGAGGACAGTGAGTGGACGAGGGAACAGAGAGGTCTAAACTTAGCTCTCTACTCACAAGGCCATGGCTCCAGGCACCGCCATGTTGAAGCCGTTATTCTGCAGAAAGCCCTGACCCTTGGAGAATCCCTGGAGGGAAGGGTTGAATTTCTTCAGGATGTCTGAGAAAGAGAGATGGGAAATACTTATTGGCTTATTCTGGTAAAGCACACAGACATTTCAGTATCAAATGGTCCATTTTAGCTAAACTACAGAGAGGGTGCCTGATGAAGAATGTTTCCTCTATACAAGGAGGCTGCACTCCAAAGGAATGTCATGATATCATATGCTGAGACCGCCATCTTGTGGATATGTGTAATGCTGCAAAGCCACAAGATGATGGGACGGATGATGTCATGTCTTGTGCACTGTGAATTCATTGAAGTCTTTCTCCAAAGATGTGACAGAAACGGGTCGTATGTGAAATCATCAGTGTGAGGAAGCTACTCTGAAAATATAGCGTACCAAGCTACAAATTACTTCACCCCGGAAGAAGTTAAGAAACGTATAGTTTACTTAACTTTTCAAAAGTAGCTCACTACATCCAAACTGCTGAGTAAAAAAAATGTCATACCTAAATCTGAAATGCCATAGACTACAAATTGCAAGAACAGATCACTCTGGAGTCAGGTGTTAACCAAATTTGTAATTTATCCTACTAAACACAAGAAAACACGTTTTCCTTTAAAATGAGCCAATAGGATCAGTGACAAGAGGAAATAGTGACTCACTTGGTAGTGTGGTGACTGTGTCCAAGGTCTGATCTCCTCCGATACTGCAGAAATGCGCACACATTTAGTCAATTTCACTGATGACAATTGTTAAAAAACAGTATGGCAGTGTCAATGTGCTCTGCAAGTGGTCCATAATATGTATGCTGTGTAGTATGACTATTTTTATGCATGATTCATTACAGTAGGTACCTCCATGACACTCCTTTATACTGCGTGTTGAGTTGCAACACGTTCTTTGCCTTGGCTCCCACTGCTGCCTGCAAACAGATTACAATAAAGGCACATAAACAACCCATCATGTAACCAATATAATGTATCCTCTCAGCACAAAGGATAATATAACAGTCAGACACAAGCATGTACTGCTGGTACATTAGTATGCATATGAATACACTTGACTTGCACAAACACATAGAACATCAATGGGGCATCACTAATGCCAAACGACTCCCTGATAACAAATTATTAGATGGTTCATATCAGGGTTTTTCTGGATCAAAAAGTGGCTAAGGTGGTGGGCATGGCAGGGGGCGTGGCAGAGGGCATGGCAATATTCCAAGATGGCGTAGCAGTGCGGACGTGTTTGTTGTTGTCCCGTGTAAAATGTTTTAAATTTTTTTTGTTGTTGTATATATTTCAATATATTTAAACCTTTTTTTCCATTTTCAAATTAAATATACCTTCCAGCAACCCGCCTCACCCAGTGTGATACGGATCTAGTATTTTTAGACCTTATAGCTAGAACCTCCATCAGGGGCTAGCCATCAGAAGCTAATACCTGCCAGTCTGCACAGCACGATATCAACCCTGAGCATATCGGACTGCTTTTGTCCACTACATCACCGGATTCCTGCCGTAAGCTCTGGACCATTACACTGGATTATCGCAGCAAGCTAGCTGCTACAGAGTGGCCCAGCCCCGAAGCTAGTTTTGAGCCAGGCCCATTTCCCGGCCTGCTCAGTGGACCCTATGATCACTCGGCTACACAGCTGATGCCTCCCGGACCCTTCACTAACACGACTAGAAGCAACTACATCACCAGATTCCTGCCGTGAGCTCTGGACCTTTGCACCGGATGCACCGGCGTGACTATAGTGGCTAACGCCCTTGTCCCAAAGCTGGCACCAGATAACCTCGAGCCAGGTGCATCTCCCGGCTAGCAAACTAAATTACTCCAGCTACAATACCTATTTTGCCAATTGGCCTGGACCCTTTGTCGACAAGGAGTCCAGCCGAATCATCACAACTGGTCTGCCGACGTAATTCCGTCCGATGTGCCCTCAACCGGACTTTGCCAGAAGTCGGTGACGCCCTTGTCCCGAAGCTAGCACCAGTTAGCCTTGAGCCACGCACATCTCCTGGCTAGCGTAGTAACGACTGCCTAACGGCTTTCCTGTTTCATCTATTGCTGTTCACTGGACCCTATGATCACTTGGCTACATAGCTGATGTCTGCTGGACTGTTCATTAATCACGGTACTCCATTTTGTTTATCTGTCGGCCCCAGCCTCGAACTCAGGCCCTGTGTGTAGTTAACTGACCCTCTCTGCCCATTCATTGCCATTTTACCTGTTGTTGTTGTCTTAGCTGATTAGCTGTTGTTGTCTTACCTGTTGTTGTCTTAGCTAGCTCTCCAAATCAACACCTGTGATTGCTTTATGCCTCGCTTTATGTCTCTAATGTCAATATGCCTTGTATACTGTTGTATAGGGTAGTTATCATTGTTTTATTTTACTGCAGAGCCCCTAGCCCCACTCAACATGCCTCAGATACCTATTTTGTCCCACCTCCAACACAAACGGTGACCTCAACTAGTGTCTCCAGAGATGCAACCTCTCTTATCGTCACTCAATGCCTAGGTTTATCTCCAATGTACCCACACCCTACCATACCCGTCTGTACATTATGCCCTGAATCTATCCTACCACGCCCAGAAATCTGTTCCATTTATTCTCTTTTCCCAACGCACTAGACGACCAGTTCAGATAGCCTTTAGCCGTACCCTCATCCTACTCCTCTGTTCCTCGGGGGATGTAGAGGTTAACCCAGGAACTGTGTGTCCCTTTGGCGCTCTCATTTGTTGCCTTCTGTAACCGTAAACACCTTGGTTTCATGCATGTTAGCATCAGAAGCCCCCTCCCTAAGTTTGTTGTCTTAGGAAGGCCACCAAAAACTGAAATTTCCATCCCCAACTACAACATTTTCCGTCAAGATAGAACTGCCAAAGGGGGAGGAGTTGCAATAAACTGCAGACATAGCCTGCAAAGGTATGTTATACTTTCCAGGTCTATGCCCAAACAGTTAATTTAAAAAATGAATCTCTCCAGAAGTAAGTCTCACTGTTGAGGCCTGTTTTTGACCCCCCTCAGCTCCCAACTGTACCCTGGACACCATATGTGAATTGATTGCCCCCCATCTATCTTCAGAGTTTGTTCTGTTAGGTGACCTAAACTGGGATATGCCTCCTACAATCTAAGCTAGATGCCCTCAATCTCACACAAATGATCAGGAAACCCACCAGGTACAGCCCTGAATCCGTAAACATGGGCACCCTTATAGATATTATCCTGACCAACTTGCCATCCAAATACACCTCTGCTGTTTTCAATCAGGATCTCAGCAATGACTGCCTCATTGCCTGAATCCGTTATGGGTCCGCGGTCAAACGACCACCCCTCATCACTGTCAAAGCTCCCAAAACACTTCTGCAAGCAGGCCTTTCTAATCAACCTGGCCCGGGTATCCTGGAAGGATATTGACCTTATCCCGTCAGTAGAGGATGCCTTGTTGTTCTTTAAAAGTAATTTCCTCAACATCTTAAATAAGCATGCCCCTTTCAAAAAATGTAGAACTAAGAACAGATACAGCCCTTGGTTCACTCCAGACCTGACTGCCCTCGACCATCACAAAAACATCCAGTGGCGTACAGCACTAGCATTGAATAGACCCCGCGATATGCAACTTTTCAGGGAAGTCAGGAACCAATACACACAGTCAATTAGGAAAGCAAAGGCTAGCTTTTTCAAACAGAAATTTGCATCCTGTAGCTCTAACTCCAAAAAGTTTTGGGACACTGTAAAGTCCATGGAGAATAACAGCACCTCCACCCAGCTGCCCACTGCACTGAGGCTAGGAAACACTGTCACCACCGATAAATCCACGATAATCGAGAACTTCAATAAGAATTTCTCTTCGGCTGGCCATGCTTTCCTCCTGGCTACCCCAACAGCTCCGCACCCCCCCAGCTACTTGCCCAAGCCTCCCAGCCTCTACTTCATCCAAATCCAGATAGCTGATGTTCTGAAAGAGCTGCAAAACCTGGACCCGTACAAATCAGCTGGGCTAGACAATCTGGACCATCTCTTTCTAAAATTATCCGCTGCCATTGTTGCAACCCCTATTACTACTCTGTTCAACCTCTCCTTCGTATCGTCCAAGATTCCTAAAGATTGGAAAGCTGCCGCTGTCATCCCCCTCTTCAAAGGGGGTGACACTCTAGACCCAAACTGTTACAGACCTATATCCATCCTGCTCTGCCGTTCTAAAGTCTTCAAAATCCAAGGTAACAAACGAATTACTGATCATTTCGAATCCCACCGTACCTTCTCAGCTGTGCAATCGGTTTCCAAGCTGGTCACGGGTGCACCTCAGCCCCGCTCGAGGAACTAAACGATATCATAACCGCCATTGATAAAAGATAGTACTGTGCAGCCGTCTTCATCGACCTGGCTAAGGCTTTTGACTCTGTCAATCACAGTATTTTTATCGGCAGACTCAACAGCCTTGGTTTCTTTTCTCGCCTTGTTCATCAACTTCTTCTCAGAAAGAGTTGTGTGTCAAATCGGAGGGTCTGTTGTCCAGACCTCTGGCAGTCTCTATGGGGGT
This sequence comes from Oncorhynchus nerka, assembly GCF_034236695.1. Classification (NCBI taxonomy): domain Eukaryota; kingdom Metazoa; phylum Chordata; class Actinopteri; order Salmoniformes; family Salmonidae; genus Oncorhynchus; species Oncorhynchus nerka. The sequence continues at coordinate 37,164,778 of NC_088419.1, read as the reverse complement.
ACCACAGGGTTCAATTCTCGGGCCGACTATTTTCTCTGTATATATCAACAATGTCGCTCTTTCTGCGGGTGATTCCTTGACCCACCGCTACGCGGACGACACCATTCTGTATACATATGGCCCTTCCTTGGACACTGTGTTAACAAACCTCCAAACAAGCTTCAATGCCATACAACACTCCCTCCGTGGCCTCCAACTGCGCTTAAATGCTAGTAAAACTAGATGCATGCTCTTCAAACCGATCACTGCCCGCACCTGCCTGCCCGACTAGCATCACAACTCTGGACGGTTCTGATATGTGGACAACTACAAATACCTAGGTGTCTGGCTAGACTGTAAACTCTCCTTCCAGACTTATATTAGGCATCTCCAATCCAAAATTAAATCTAGAATTAGCTTCCTTTCGCAACAAAGCCTCCTTCACTTACGTTGCCAAACATACCCTCGTAAAACCGATCCTCAACTTTGGCGATGTCATTTACAAAATAGCTTCCAACACTCTACTCAGCAAACTGGATGCAGTATATCACAGTGCCATCCGTTTTGTCACCAAAGCCCCATATACCACCCACCACTGCGACCTGTTTGCTCTCGTCGGCTGGCCCTCGCTACATATTCGTCGCCAAACCCACTGGCTCCAGGTCATCTATAAGTCTTTGCTAGGTAAAGCTCCGCATTATCTCAGCTCACTGGTCACCGTAGCACGTGCCCCAGCAGGTATATCTCACTGGTCATCCCCAAAGCCAACACATCTTTTGGCCGCCTTTCCTTCCAGTTCTCTGCTGCCAATGACTGGAACGAATTGCAAAAATCGCTGAAGTTGGAGACTAATCTCCCTCGCTAACTTTAAGCATGAGCTATCTGAGCAGCTTACCGATCGCTGCAGCTGTACACAGCCCATCTGTAAATAGCCCATCTGTAAATAGCCCATCCAACGACTTACCTCATCCCCATATTGTTTTTATTTACTTTTGTGCTCTTTTGCACATCAGTATTTCTACTTGCCCATCATCATCTGCACATCTATCACTCCACTGTTAATTTGCTAAATTGTAATTACTTCGCTACTATGGCCTATTTATTGCCTACCTCCTTTCTCCATTAGCACACACTGTATGTAGATTTTTCTATTGTGTTATTGACTGTATTTTTGTTTATCCCACTTGTAACTCTGTGTTGTTGTTTTTTGTTGCACTGCTTTGCTTTATATTGGCCAGGTCACAGTTGTAAATGAGAACTTGTCCTCAACTGGCCTACCTGGTTAAATAAAGGTGAAAAAAAAAGAATGAGCTAGGTCAGACATCAGCGCGGCTACATTTTAGAGTCCCCCATCTTGGCGCTGGAGAGAAATTTGAGCATTTTTATGTCAATCTCCAGCAATTCTACACATTTTCTTTTGTTCAAACATAATAACAAAATGAATACTGCTAAATTAATAGTTTTTGGAATCTTTAATTCTCTCTGACTGTAGCTTTTATTTAGGTGATTGTTAGTTCCCAAAGATGATATTATAAAAAAAATCTATATGTCCATTCGCTTTTCTACATACTTTGTATCTGGTTTTAGTCGTTTAAGTGTACACTTAAAGCGTTTTTCATCCCTAAAATGAATTTCCCCAAAAATGCACCAAATGTTGTTTTTTATACACTGTTTGGACTTTTAAGGCCAGCCCAAAGATTACAATGGCATGAAAATCCCTGGATATGTCAGCAAATTTACTATCAGCACTTTCAGATTGTTCTATTTTACAAGAACACATGCATGCACACAGGCGTGCACACACAAACACACACACACACACATCAACATATCACACCAACATAAACACTCTCTTACAGTGTTTGAGTCTCCCAGTGCTGCCACCACCTTGATGTCTCCTGGTCGCAGCTTATGAACTGGGGACAGAGGAACAGATTGATACATAAACACAAATACACCAGCATCTCTTTACTTTCCATTGTCCATAGTGTTACAACAAATGAATCATACACTGTTGGGTTTCGACACCTATCTCAGACACGTTGTGTGATTGGTGTGGTGAGGGGGTTGGACAAATGTCATGCAAACAGATCATTGGCCTTCCCTTAGTCATGCACTTCCTCGTATGAAACCTTGTCATCTCTTTCTACACTTCTCTCACTCTCACCTGATGTAGGCACAGAGGTGGATGGAGCAAAATTCCCACAAGAGAAGTCACTTCCCCAGTTCTGGGAGAGAAGACAGACAATATATTGACAGATGAATGTGAGACAGTATTGTCAAATATTGAATACCTAAATTAACTATGAACACATTGCTGTAATAACAGTTATCATTACTCCTCTATCGCTTGAAAGTTTTGACTTGGTCCACCTTATCTACACATGTAAAAAAAAAAATACCGGAAGGCACAGAGATTTAAACCTGGAATGGTGGCCTACTGTAATTGGTGGAAGTGTTGGGGTGGGTTCCTCATAGGTGTAGTTGCTGTTGACATAGGTCCGCACGAATGGTGAGGTCTTGGGGGAAGTCAGAGACACAGTTGTATCAGCTAAACATATAGTACTATCAACACTTTATATTCATGAATTGACATGTTATAATTGCACTCTTTTCTGTAAAACTCCCAAAAGGGTGACCAAAATATATCAGTAAATGCAATTAAATAAAGTGAAGACGTCACAATAGTTCTATAGTTCTGACAATTGTAAACATATTGTCCTAATATTGTACCTTAGAGGGGCATTTCACAGGGATAGCATCATTAAAGTCCTGTTGGGCAGTCTTCTTGCCCAGAGGCTCCAGCTAGTGGAACGCAAAAGCAACAAGAATGATTCAGCAACATGTCAGAGAATTGAAAAGAACTGGGACGATTGTCTTATAGCTTGCGTTTCAACTCAAGTTGTTATTTGTGTCTCAATTTTGTGAATCTTCCTTTATGTCCCCCAGTGCAACAGTGTTGTGTTTTGGGTAGTGACAGTCAGAGCCACATACTGTATATGTTATGACATGTCACATGTATTGTCACATGTATATATGAAATGTCAGGTTCTATATAATATATAGATGGATATATGTGAGGTGGCCTACGAGAACCTGCCGGGTGTCACAGATTACTTATTGTTAGGAAAAAAGCGAAATGCAAAATGCTACAAAAATGTGTTTTTGTGGAAATTGAGATTTTGGTTGTTTTGAATATTTTAAACCCTACAGATAAATTACATCAGGCTGGTTTAGACACAGGATAATTAGCTAGATTGTTATTAATGTAGTCGTATAAAGTTGTCATTTACAATCAACAATGTAGTTATGAATACAAGTGGGTCGGATTTTAATTTGGTCTAAAAGTAGCCATACGCCGTAGCTAATGAGTAACGTTCATAAAAGAGGTTCAGACTCTCCTCTGATGTTGCTTGATCAGTGGTTAGCTGGCCAAAATGTAATGAAAAGTGATTAAAATATATTAAAAGTATTGCAGTAATTTCAGCCGTTCAGAATTATTAAGATTATAGGCAGCAAAGCAATCAATATCATATCAGTGGCGATGTTTAGCTTGTACGGCTTCCTGGGCAACAATATGCAAAATGCAACAATATGTCTGTGAAACTATATATTCACACTATTATGAATGAATTGTGGTTTATTTGGTAGCATTTCATAGAGTGACTGATTTTACTAATTGCATTAGTACTGTATAAAGTTAGAGGTGCGCTATTTAATAGATTCCCCTGCTCCCCCTACCTTCCCAGGCAGTAGCCTGCCTAGCTCACAAACTAGAATCAGGGTGCCCACTCCGGCAAGGTTAATTGACTCACAGTCCCACACGGTGACATGATATCATTGACGTGCAAATGAGCGATAGAAAACCGATCGCGCAAATGTCACCATTCCAAAAAAAATTTGCCTATACCTAAATCCGCCACTGTATCCTATCCTAAACTTGTTGGAAGCGAGAGGCATATTGTTATTAGTATTCTTTGTGTGGCTTTCCTGCAGACTAAACGCCATGTTGCGTATGGCTGCCTTTCACAGTTTGTTAAAAAGGAAAAGGGAACTGGGGAAAAAGGAAATTGCACCTCCATCTAACCATATATATATAAACATACAGTTAAAGTCGTAAGTTTACATACACCTTAGCCAAATACGTTTAAAAACTCAGTTTTTCACAATTCCTGACATTTAATCCTAGTAAAAATGCCCTGTCTTAGGTCAGTTAGGATCACCACTTTATTTTAAGAATGGGAAATGTCAGAATAATATTTGAGAGAATTTTTTATTGAATCTTTTATTTCTTTCATCAAATTCCCAGTGGTTCAGAAGTTTACATACACTCAATTAGTATTTGGTAGCATTGCCTTTAAATTGTTGAACTTGGGTCAAACATTTCGGGTAGCCTTCCACAAGCTTCCCACAATAAGTTGGGTGAATTTTGGCCCATTCCTCCTGACAGAGTTGGTGTAACTGAGTCAGGTTTGTAGGCCTCCTTGCTCACACACGCTTTTTCAGTTCTGCCCACGAATTTTCTATAGGATTGAGGTCAGGGCTTTGTGATGGCCACTCAAATACCTTGACATTGTAGTCCTTAAGCCATTTTGCCACAACTTTGGAAGTATTCTTGGGGTCATTGTCCATTTGGAAGACCCATTTGTGACCAAGCTTTAACTTCCTGACTGATGTTGTTTCAATATATCCACATCATTTTCTTGCCTCATGGTGCCATCTATTTTGTGTGCCATCTATTTTGTGAGTCCCTCCTGCAGCAAGGCACCCCCACAACATGATGCTGCCACCCCCGTGCTTCACGGCTGGGATGGTGTTCTTCGGATTGCAAGCCTCCCCCTTTTTCCTCCAAACATAACGATGGTCATTATGGCCAAACAGTTCTATTTTTGTTTCATCAGACCAGAGGACATTTCTCCAAGAAGTACAATCTTTGTCCCCATGTGCAGTTGCAAACCGTAGTCTGGCTTTTTTATGGCGGTTTGGAGCAGTGGCTTCTTCCTTGCTGAGCGACCTTTCAGGTTATGTCGATATAGGACTCGTTTTACTGTGGATATAGATACTTTTGTACCTGTTTCCTCCAGCATCTTCACAAGATCCTTTGCTGTTGTTCTGGGATTGATTTACACTTTTCGCACCAAAGTATGTTCATCTCTAGGAGACAGAGCGCGTCTCCTTCCTGAGCGGTATGACGGCAGCGTGGTCCCATGGTGTTTATACTTGCATACTATTGTTTGTACAGATGAACGTGGTATCTTCAGGCATTTGGAAATTGCTCCCAAGGATGAACCAGACTTGTGGAGGTGTACAATTTGATTTCTGAGGTCATGGCCGATTTCTTTTGATTTTCCCATGATGTCAAGCAAAGAGGCACTGAGTTTGAAGGTAGGCTTTGAAATACATCCACAGGTACACCTCCAATTGACTCAAATGATGTCAATTAGCCTTTCAGAAGCCATGACATAATTTTCTGGAATTTTCCAAGCTGTTTAAAGGCACAGTCAACTTAGTGTATGTAAACTTTTGACCCACTGGAATTGTGATACAGTGAATTATAAGTGAAATAATATTGTGTCATGCACAAAGTAGATGTCCTATTACTACAATTATAAGTGAAATCTATCAACTGTAAACAATTGAAGTCTGTAAACAATTGTTGGAAAAATTACTAACCGACTTGCCAAAATGTTAGTTTTTAAACAAGAAATTTGTGGAGTGGTTGAAAAACAAGTTTTAATGACTCCAACTTAAGTGTATGTAAACTTCCGACTTCAACTGTATCTGCCCTAGCATGACTATCTGGAAAACACTCTGCATCAAAACTCCGAAGGACAGACAGGGTCTCCAAGTCTTGCGCTCGCCACCGGGTCTGAGTAGCACCAAATGGCATCACAGTCACCGGGGATCCTCAACTTCAGTTGATCCACCCTAACACTCAACACCACCCCAGTTATCACTCCTTTCAGCGGTGCACTGCTCCGGAGAGCAAAGCAGGACACCACTTTCACCTCCTGTCTCGAAACGTGCAGCACCCTCTTCACCTGAGCAGCAGACACACACAAAATAAACACACGTCCACCTCTGGATACTTTGACCGAACCCAACTCTTTCTTCACCCAGCCTGATACCACAAACGGATCGGCCAAAAGTCACCTCGGCCAAAAGTTCACCTTCTTAATGAATCGTACTCCCACTGGGCCAGAGTCATCTCAGGCATTTTCCTGGTCATTGGGGTGAGGCTCGGAAGCCTTCACCTCACCTCATTCTTTCTCCTCACTTTCCGTCGACTGCTCAGGGTCTCAGGTGAGAGAGGATCTTCAACGTGGAGCAAGCAGGTATGTTAAGATAGCTAGCTAGTTAAGTACACAGTGCATTAGCTAGACGTTATAAACTATCAGGCCACTACCTGCATCTACTTTGAATTTGTTCAAGGTAGACTATAGCCAGTGTTGTTGGAGTAACAGTACTATTGAAGACAAGTTTGAAGACAAGATGGCATAGCTAATTATTACCATTATTTTTGCCATCTTTCATGCCATCCAGTGTTGTATATAGTCAAATCAAACAGATATTTCTTTAATGTTTTTCATTTTAGGGATTTGTTGTTGACGGTTCATAATCGCAGTGAAATGTACGTTCTTTTTTTTTGTATCATTATATTATACTGTATATGTATCTATGATTGTATAGTAGAATAATTCATTATGGTAATGATTATTGAATGCAAACAATACCAGCAGTTGCTGTTTAAAAAATAATAAATGTAGTGACAATCTCTTTTGAAACAATCCAGTTGAGTGTCTTTGAATGCCGTTTTCTCCGTTTTTAACGTTTTGGCTGAAGTCAACTTTAAAACCTCCTAACTTGGGACAGTTTGTAGTTTTCAGAACTTCAAAACTAGTTCAGAATTTGACGATGTGAAGGGTTTGCCTAGGCTGCCATACATATTATGTGTTACACTCATAGCACATTTCTTTCTATCTAGAAGCAAAAAGGGTTGTTGTGCTGTCCCCATAGAAGAACTCTTTTAAGAACCCCTTTTGGTTCCAGGTAGGACCCTTTTGGATTTCATGTAAAAACCTTTTCCACAGAGGGTTCTACATGGGACACAAAAGAGTTCTAGCTGGAACCCAAAAGAGTTTAAGCTGGAACCAAAAAGGGTTCTATCTGGGGACAGCCACAGAACCCTTTTAGAACCCCATTTTTTCTAAGAGTGTATTGGGTCTCACCATGTTGTTCCAGAGACCACGAGCCATCTGAGTCTGGGCCTTCTGACTGAGATGGAAGCAGTCAGGACTGAAGTAAGTGCGGTCTGGACGTCCATCCTATGTGTCAGACAGAGAGTGTAGTGTGAATATGTGTGCTTGTGTGTGTGTGAAAGACAAAACATTTAAAAGGTGTGCAGGTGAGTTTAGAAGCCCAAGAGGATATATAGACCCCTTGACTATTCAGACCCTTTGCTATGAGTCTCAAAATTGAGCTTAGGTGCATCCTGTTTTCATTGATCATCCTTGAGATGTTTCTACAACTTGATTGGACATGATTTGGAAAGGCACACACTTGACTATATAAGGTCACACAGTTGACAATGCATGTCAGAGCAAAAACCAAGCCATGGGGTCAAAGGGATTGTCCGTAGAGCTCAGAGACAGAATTGTGTCGAGGCGCAGATCTGGGGAAGGATACCAAAACATTTCTGCAGCATTGAAGGTCCCCAAGAACACGGTGGCCTCCATCATTCTTAAACGGAAGACGTTTGGAACCACCAAGACTCTTCCTAGAGCTGGTCGCCTGGCAAAACTGAGAAATCGAGGGAGAAATCAGGGACGTGACAAAGAACCCGATGGTCACTCTGACAGAGCTCTAGAGTTCCTCTGTGGAGATGGGAGAACCAGCCCGCTTGGCACATGACAGCCCACTTGGAATGGAGCAAAGTACAGAGAGATCTTTGATGAAAACCTGCCCCAGAGAGCTCAGGACCTCAGATTGGGACAAAGGTTCACCTTCCAACAGGACAACAACCCAAGCACACAGACAAGGAGTGTCTTTGGGACAAGTCTCTGGATGTCCTTGAGTGGCCCAGCCACCCATCCAACCTGACAGGGTTGGGAGAACTCCCCAAATACAGGTGTGCCAAGATTGTAGCGTCATACCCAAGAAGAGTCAAGGCTGTAATCACTGCCAAAGGTGCTTTAACAAGGTACTAAGTAAAGGGTCTGAATACTTATGTAAATGTGATATCTGTTTAAAAAATGTATATAAATTAGCAACATTTCTAAAAAACTGTTTTTGCTTTGTCATTATAGGGTATTGTGTGTAGATTGACGATGGATTTAAATTTTAAAAAATAGAATAAGGCTGTAACCTAACAAAATGTGTAAAAAGTAAAGGAGTCTACATACTTTCCGAAGGCACTGTGTATAGAGAAAAACCTATACTTTGCTCTCTCTCTCTATATATATATATATTGTTCACTCAATGAAACAATGCATAGTAATTACAATTCAACATGATCAACTCAGTGTGTGTTTGTGTGTGTGTGTGTGTCTGTACATGCGTGTTTGCGTCTGCCTGAGTATGTATGTGTGTGTGTGCTGTGCTGTGGGTGCGTCCATATATATGCGTGCGTCTGCCAGAGTATATGTGTGCGTGTGTGCGTGTGTGGTGTGGGTGTGTCCGTACATGTGTGCGTGCGTCTGCCGGAGTATATGTGTGTGTGCGTGTATTTGTGCGTTGGAGTGTGTGTGTGTCTAGCCATTTAACGGCATTGGAATATTCACACACATTGTACAGTCTTACAATTGTTGTTTTAGAGAACAGGTGAGTGACAATGCAGTGTGCCTAACCTCCATCACTGGAATGATAATGTCTCGTAGGAAAGGCTGCAGGACCACCGTAAAGTTGTTATGGGTGTCGTATCGTCCTGACTCCACTAGCTCATGCAGTCCACGCTGAAAGAGGTAACAGTTCATTTTTGTTATTGCTAATCAATGAGCAACCACCCTCTTATGGTATTTACCATAGCGTCATGTATAATATTGTGGTCTCAATGCACTGCAGAATTAGTCTTTTCCATACCTGATAATCTCTGTTCAGAACATGGAGTTGCTGAAGTGTTACAGAGCCCTCCTTAGGCGAGATGACACAGGGACACAGAATACTGAAGGAGAGACACACGATCAGGTGTTACTGATCTAGACTTCAGAGATCCGTTGGTATATTACCCTGCATAATGGCAAATATATGAAAGTGGTGGCTTGATGAGGAGGATTGCGGATAGGGGGCATCCCGACTCAAAGTGTGCATTTGCACCCTCCCTGTAATGGATTTTACAATTGTGAAAACTCCCTCCAGCAACTGCTCTAGTTACATTCTCCACTTGCTGGGAGGGACTCTTACTTGGCAAGCCAGGTAGGGCACTTGAGATAGGCATTTTCTTCTGTGTGTATCTGTCTCAGAATGGGGATGTAGAGAGGCTCCACCAGGTTGACCAGGGCCCTCGGCACCTGAGAGAGAGAGAGAGAGAGAGAGAGAGATGGAGACAGACAGAGACACAGAGAGACACAGAGAGAGAGAGAGACGAGACAGAGAGAGACGGAGAGAGAGAGAGAGACACAGAGAGAGACAGAGAGAGAGAGACACACACACAGAGAGAGAGAGACACACACACAGAGAGAGAGAGACACAGAGACAGACAGAGAGACAGAGATAGACACAGAGAGACAGAGAGAGACACAGAAAGACAGAGAGAGACACAGAGAGCGAGAGACAGAGAGACACAGAGAGAGACACAGAGACAGAGAGAGAGAAAAAGTGTTTGTGTTAAACAACAAGTAATTGAAAACACAGGAATGCATGTGCTTGCTGATAAGATGTGTAAATGTAAGAATGTGGAAATAGTGTAACTGTGACATGTCTACAGCTCTTACCTGTTTATGAAGGTAATCGAGAGACTCACGAATGTGGCGCACGTAATTGTCAGTGGAGTAAAACAGCTGTGGGAATGAAAGGTAGTGACAGTCAGAGCAATGGAACATGCACATCTGGTACAGTATCACTGCAGACAGAGTTCTTAGAGGAGGTCACGATACAGAATGGTATTGTATTGTATCTTAATGTAGTGTATCTTATCACCAAGTATTGGTACTCACAGAGTTGTAGCAGTACTCACACATGTCATTGCCTCCAATGAACAAAGTGATAACTTTCCAGTCGTCTTGGAAATGAACGCTCTGTGAAAGAGGACAGAGGGCGAGAACGTGTTTTCATATAAGCTTGTTTATTATATCAATCTATGTGTGGTAGGCAAACAAAAAGTAGATTGAAATATAATTCAGGATTGTCTTTTACCGAGTCATTCTTCATCCTGGCCACCAGTGCTCGCACTTGGTCTGGGATGTCCCTTAAAAACAAACACAGACAATCCAACATCACTCTTCGGCAACAGTATAAAAACTACAAAACATATTCAGTAAAACATAGTCAGTCAGAGAGGCAGGTATGTCTGGATAGAAGAGTATCATATGGACTGGTGATGAGACTCACTTGGCTCTTTCTCCGGCCACAGCCTGGTTGAGGAAGGCCTGAGTGGTGTGCTCTTTGCCTTTGCCCACTGAGTAGCCAGTCAGGGAGGGGTTAAACTCACGCAGGATATCTGAGCAGCAACACAAAAGACAAAATACATATCCTTCAAACCTGAATACATTGATAACGATGCACATAAAACAACAGCATTTTTCTTACTCTTCTGAATGTAAATGTGTGAATGTGTATTCCAGTCTTTGGGCAACATTTTGGCTCCACAATTAGCCTGATAGCGAAGACAAGACGACAGTAACACGAAGGGGACTCACTGGGAAGAGTGGTGACGGTGGTGAGGTTCTCGTCTCCACCGACACTGAGAAACACAGAGGCTGGTTATAGACTATTTAGAGATGTAAATCATATAGATTAGTGTTCACCTCTACCTCCAGGTAACCCACAGCAAAAGAAGACGAACTGACAATGACTCTGCACTTTGTACTTGCTGTGTCGTTGTAGGAGCGATAAGGACCCTTTATGATAAGGACCCACCTGTATGATAACCCCCTGTACTGCGTCCGGACATCCAGTAGGTTGGTTACGCTGGATCCCGATCCGACACCGTTGCCCGCCTGCCGGATAGGTCAAAGCGTGTGTTATAAATATAGCAATAGCATGAGTGTAATAATACGGCTAGCAATAAAATATGATGAGCAACAGTCCTACAACTGGGGTAATGTAGATCACTTCACTAATGTACTATCCACTATAGTACAGATAAAAGGTAAACACGGGACAGGTGACTTACAGTCAGAGAGTCGCCCACTGCAGCTACTACTTTAATATCGCCAGGCCGGAGGGCGTGAACTGTGAACGCATAGAAGATCAGGTGATGAGAATGATGTAAGGCAAACTTTATCCAGGGAGCACAATCATAAACCTGTTGACATCTGTTTTCTAAAACTTTTTTTTGCCCATTTTTAATTGGGGCAATAACAGTCTATTACTAGTACTTTTGAAAGTCTTTCAACCTGAAGGAAGTGTGGTTTGAAGAGACTGTAATGCATCAGAAAGGTGTTGTGAAATTCAGAAGATCATCAGGCAATATTGTTTTATGATCTTCTGTGTAGAAAATAACTTTATCATTGATTATGTTCTTTTACCCCCCCCTCCCCAGTGCCTGGTCTTATCCATTCGGTTCTATTGAGTCTAATGGGCAAAGTAGAGGGAAACAGAAGTCTTATCTTTCAGCGATGGGGTCATAATATGGTGTAGCTTAAACAGGTCAAAGGATAGAGCCACATTTGCAAGACGAAAAACAGAAACCGCTTTGTTTATTGCAATGATCCCTAGTTTGGGAAACACTGCAGTAAGTGCAGGGGTTATACAAGACCAGGGCATACTGGCTGTGTCTCAACAAATAAGCTGTATATTGTACACTGTACGTTGTATAGTGCGAGGATTCCTCTCACCTGAGGTGGGTGGGGAGTTGGAAGGGCTACGGTCTTCGCAGGGCATATGAGTGCCCATGATCTGACGACAAGGCACGCAGAGCACATCCAGAGTCATTACCATGTATAATGGGTATGCAGAGACCACCATGTGCAGGGGTCTAATAGTCATACAGTATCAGGCCTCATACATGACAACAATAACTCACAGGGTCGAGAAGAGGAGAGGGCTCACTGGTATGATCTGATGGAGAGTTACTCTCTGTTCTCAGGAAGGGCCGGTCCTGTGTGTGTGTGTGTGTGAGTGAGTGAGTGAGTGAGTGAGTGAGTGAGTGAGTGAGTGAGTGAGTGAGTGAGTGAGTGAGTGAGTGAGTGAGTGAGTGAGTGAGTGAGTGAGTGAGTGAGTGAGAGAGAGAGAGTGGAGGATGAAGGTTTGAAAACAACAACAGCATTATTTCTCAGTTGTATGAATCATACTATACTGTGTGAGACTTTTATAGGCAGCTCATAGTACAGTATGTGCACAATGTACATTATTAATCCGAAACTATACTGTATTTGCCAGACTTTAGGCAGGGGTTCAAATAGTATTTGTGTTCTTTTAACTACCTTAGCTGCACTTTATTGAGCTTGGTTGGTGCAATGGAACCAATGAATAGGCCCTAAAGTACAAACTACACTCATCTGGCACTCCAGGCAGTCTCAATGAAAGAATTTGAAAGAAAACTACTTGAACCCAGGTGTGGTGTGTGTTGGAAGCCACACTCTCTCACCTCACTGGGGCATAGCACAGAGATAATCATGCTATTTTCCTCCATGTTCTGCTGGCCTATGGTGGGCTGCAGCTGAAAAACAGAAAACAAGTCTCCTTTGTTTGCCTTGACTAGAATTAAGAGCCGAGACAATGCCACAGTGTGTTAGCAGCATGTGTAGTATTTTGTGTGACGCACCAAGTTGGTCCACATCTGTACTGCCAGTTTGTCTGTGTGTTGTTCACCCGCTCTGGGGGCAGCGCTCTGTACATAGATTAACATTTGTGTTACACACACTGACACACGTATGCATCAGAAATGCTAGCGTACGCACACACCATAACAACTCAACTCTGCATCACACAATAGGATAGGCACATTAATGTATAAAAATTGTAGGGAGGGTTCAATGGCTTGTCACTCACAATAAAAGAGGCGGGGTCTGATGTGATGAAGGGGGCATCCTGCAGTAAGACGGTGAAGTCATCTCTGTTGCTGTACCACTGCTTCTCCACCAGGTGTCGATCAAGGGACTCCTATTGACCACCATGAATATTAGTTTGTAAAAATAAAAATAAACTATATAAAACCTTTTTAACTGAAATATTGGTCTACTAAATCCCCAGCAAGGAGAGACGAGTGTGCCACTTTCATTTTAACTTGTAAAGTCCCCTGTACTACAGCCCCTTCCGTCCATAGCTCCTATAGACCTACTGTATGTGTTTTACCGTATTTTATGCCCCGTAGGTTTTTTTTATGATGCAAAATATTTTGGGGGGTGAAAACAGACAATAACATGCAATCTAACCTCATTTTATCTTATTTGTATAGTGGAAAAAATTTAAACAGCACATACAGTGGGGAGAACAACTATTTGATACACTGCCGATTTTGCAGGTTTTCCTACTTAAAAAGCATGTAGAGGTCTGTAATTTTTATCATAGGTACACTTCAACTGTGACAGACGGAATTTAAAACAAAAATCCAGAAAATCATGTATGATTTTTAAGTAATTAATTTGCATTTTATTGCATGACATAAGTATTTGATACATCAGAAAAGCAGAACTTAATATTTGGTACAGAAACCTTTGTTTGCAATTACAGAGATCATGAGTTTCCTGTAGTACTTGACCAGGTTTGCACACACTGCGGCAGGGATTTTGGCCCACTCCTCCATACAGACCTTCTCCAGATCCTTCAGGTTTCGGGGCTGTCGCTGGGCAATAGGTACTTTCAGCTCCCTCCAAAGATTTTCTATTGGGTTCAGGACTGGAGACTGGCTAGGCCACTCCAGGACCTTGAGATGCTTCTTACGGAGCCAATCCTTAGTTGCCCTGGCTGTGTGTTTCTGGTCGTTGTCATGCTGGAAGACCCAGCCACGACCCATCTTCAAAGCTCTTACTGAGGGAAGGAGGTTGTTGGCCAAGATCTCGTGATACATGGCCCCATCCATCCTCCACTCAATACGGTGCAGTCGTCCTGTCCCCTTTGCAGAAAAGCATCCCCAAAGAATGATGTTTCCACCTCCATGCTTCACAGTTGGGATGGTGTTCTTGGGGTTGTACTCATCCTTCTTCTTCCTCCAAACACAGCGAGTGGAGTTTAGACCAAAAAGCTATATTTTTGTCTCATCAGACCACATGACCTTCTCCCATTCCTCTTCTGGATCATACAGATAGTCATTGGCAAACTTCAGACGGGCCTGGGCATGCGCTGGCCTGAGCAGGGGGACCTTGCGTGCGCTGCAGGTTTTAATCCATGACGGCGTAGTGTGTTACTAATGGTTTTCTTTGAGACTGTGGTCCCAGCTCTCTTCAGGTCATTGACCAGGTCCTGCCGTGGAGTTCTGGGCTGATCCCTCACCTTCCTCATGATCATTGATGCCCCACGAGGTGAGATCTTGCATGGAGCCCCAGACCGAGGTCGATTGACCGTCATCTTGAACTTCTTCCATTTTCTAATAAATGCGCCAACAGTTGTTGCCTTCTCACCAAGCTGCTTGCCTATTGTCCTGTAGCCCATCCCAGCCTTGTGCAGGTCTACAATTTTATCCCTGATGTCCTTACACAGCTCTCTGTTCTTGGCCATTGTGGAGAGGTTGGAGTCTGTTTGATTGAGTGTGTGGACGGGTGTCTTTTATACAGGTAACGAGTTCAAACAGGTAATGAGTGGAGAACAGGAGGGCTTCTTAAAGAAAAACTAACAGATCTGTGAGAGCCGGAATTCTTACTGGTTGGTAGGTGATCAAATACTTATGTCATGCAATAAAATGCAAATTAATTACTTAAAAATCATACAATGTGAATTTTGGATTTTTGTTTTAGATTCTGTCTGTCACAGTTGAAGTGTACCTATGATAAAAAATTACAGACCTCTACATGCTTTGTAATTAGGAAAGCCTGCAAAATCGGCAAGTGTATCAAATACTTGTTCTCCCCACTGTAGATGTTGGGGATATAGGGGAGATGACGTAGATGTAAGACATTGAACCTGGAGGACTTGAGTGAGGATGGCCTTCAGTAGTCTGAGCTCCCCTTCATGTTTTTCCTCCATACATTGACACATCCTGTCAATAGACATAGAAGCAGTCAAATGCCTACCAGAAACTATAGCTTGAAATCACTGAAGAATTTCAAACTCAGGGAATGAGTGCACCGACTGATTGAGGAGTTGTGCAATTGTTTGAGAAAGTCACCTGTTCTGATAACGAAATCCAGTATCATACTCTCCATACCACAGTGCAACATTGACAATGGTCCGCTTCAACTGCAAACACATTAAGAGCAATCTTAACGATCATCTAAATGAATGTACTGTAGCATTGCTGAGAGTGTCACACGAGTCACCAAAACCCACCTGCGACTGCAGCACCTGCAGCGCAAGATCCACCTGATGGACAGCTGCTTTGATTGTCTCGCTGACCTGCATACACACAAACACTCACTCAAAGGAACGCAGCCACGAACACTGTAAAGTCATGAAATGAAGACGTGGACTGAAATCCAGACATGTGAGTTGGCTGCTGACCTGGTCCTGACATACACAGAGCTCATCCACCTGAACGAATAGCATCACCAGCTTCCAGTCTGTGTCTAGCTCAACGGCCTATCAGAGAGAAGAACAGACACAGTCAGAGACGACAACCAGGGAAGCTGTTCTGATTCTATAGAACAGTGTGTTGGGTGGTGTAGAAGGAGAGTCGCTCGAATACCTGGTTACTCCTGAGGGAGAGTGGTAGTTCCTTTGCCTGCTCGACAAGAGCCCTGCAAATGAACAAAACATGGTCTGAAACACTACTTTTCTCACTCTTTCTTTCACGCTCTTTCTCTGTCTTTACTCACACAGGGCGCAAGTGTAGTTGTGGTTTACCTGTGATGTGAGGATTCAGAATAGAGGTTTGTCTGACCAAGGAGAGTACTGGTCATTGCAGGGTTAAACATGGTCAGCAACTCTAGCAGGGCAGAGAATAAGGGGGGAGGAAGTTGCTTGATTGTAAGTGAAATCAACATTGTCATATGCACACGACTTGGCACTTTATGGCGTGAAAAAAAATATTATAGGAAATGGCCCCGTATGATTTATATATTAAGTACTGTATGTACTGTCTATATAGATATACTGTAGATACACGTGGGCAAATTGGTTTGACCAGACACATAGGACTGTCTTGGTACTAACATGCAGTAAGTGCCACGTGAGTTGAGAGTACAGTGTGTCTATCACTTTCATCTTTATTCATGTTCTTTTGTATTGTGTGAGAGGTACAATAGTCTTTATTGCTTCCTTGTGAAATTCTTTCTTGTGAAATTGTTGGCAGTAAAGACTGGTGGTCCTATCGTTAGTATTGTCGGGGTTGGTACTGATACCGGACCGATAAAGATGTCACACAGTAGTGTGAGGTTTATGAATTGATACTAAAAGGAACATAATAACCTATTAGATGGGAAACTGTTCATTCTTATATTGGTGTATTGTCTAAAAAAACGACAATTATTTGTATGTTAATGGCATGTGAAACCGTTCAACAGTTACAGTCATTTCTATAAGAGCAGGCCTAACACTCCCACTATCTCAAGTACATCATTTCTTCCAAACGTATTCAGTTTTTCAATGCTTTTTCCTTTCCCGCACAAGCCTATCGTTGAAAATGGTTCAGAAGACAAATAAATTGTTTAAAAGGTAAAAACCTCAATTCTGTCTGGTTCTAGATTATCTTGATGAAGTGAGATGAGAATTCTACGTAAGTATACACGAGGGTCAGATTGCAATGGAAGGACATTTAGCATGGAAGAGGAAGATCTATCAGCAGGCCAAAATGTCTTATCGACCAATAAGTGTGTTTTATTGAGATATTTGATGCGGTCTGTAATTTGGTGCTGAAGGTCACATGAAATTAGAATTTGTATTTGTTTGTACTTGTGTCTGTCTATGTTTATAGCCTGGGTTTGAATACATATTTTCACAATAATATTAGACTGTGGAGCAAGATCTTTTCTTCTGTTTCAAAGGACTGGTTTGATACATTGAGTAACCCCCAAACCCTCATGAATAGCAGGGGCTTACCATGAAGTCTCGATAACACTCTGGACAGCTCGCTGCTGCAGAAAGGGAGAGAAACAGAAGTTTGAAAAACCTTTCTGCATTCACATTGACACTAGGGATGATTCAATATTGACACCTGGTAGTGTTCCCTTATCTATCAAGGTTAGATACATTTGATGTGCTGCTTACCTGTGTGTGTGGGGAAGTCCAATGGCAGAGAGCACAGTCACATCTGAGGGTCTGACACTGTGAGCTGGAGAGAAAATAGTGAAATTAGGAGCCGACCTGAGGCTGCACTGGTTGATCGTTCAGAACAGCCAACTCAACTCAAAAAGGACTAAAGAGACTGAAGATATGCACTGAGTATACCAAACATTGGGGACACCATCCTAATATTGAGCTGTGCCCTTGGAACAGCCTCAATACGTCAGGGCATGGACTCGAGATGTTGTCGAAAGCGTTCCACAGGGATGCTAGCCCATGTTGACTCCAATGCTTCCCATAGTTGTGTCAAGTTGGCTGGGTGTCCTTTGGGTGGTGGACCATTCTTGATACACACATGAAACTGTTGAGTGTGAAAAACTCAGCAGCGTTGCAGTTCTTGACACAAACCGGAGCGCCTGGCACCTACTACCATACCCCATTAAAAGGCACTTCCATTTTTTGTCTTGCCCATTCACTCTCTGAATTGCACACACACACAATCCATGTCTCAATTGTCTCAAGGCTTAAAGATCCTTATTTAACCGGTCCCCTCCTCTTTATCTACACTGATTGAAGTGGATTTAACAAGTGACGTCAATAAGGGATCATAACTTTCACCTGGATTCACCTGGTCAGTCTATGTCATGGAAAGAGCATGTGTTCTTAATGTTTTGTATACTCAGTGTATCTCTACATTCTTGTTGGCCAGACATATAATTGAATGACCTCAAAGACATCAAACAGAGTACAAGGCCAGATCATACTGTTCTTTACCCAGTAAAGATGTACTTTCCCTCCTCGGGCTGTCAAGCCATTAATAACAACTACTGTATATCGCTAATGACTGATTAGTGAACAGACTCACCTGAGGAGGGAAGGGTCTTGGAGAGAGAGATCTGAGTGCAAGGCAGTGCAGAGGCTGGGAATAACAAAAGCGACATTACAGGTCACATACTATGGAGATTAATACAGGAACTTTTTTATACAATCAATGTTGCTTACTGCTATATGAATGTGGAAAGCATACGTGAAGCGTGCACACATTAAATAACATCTTCGTTTTTCTCAAATGCTTTCTCAGATCCTATTTGCTCCATGAATTTAGCGTTATCATCTTAGAAGAGAGGCGACAAGAACACATTCAACAAGAGTGCTGTCGTGTCAATGAGAGAGTTTGTTGTCCCATATGATTTATACTGTTTTTGTCTCACTCCTGAAAGTCTCTCAAGGTCCCCAAGATGTTACTTTAACTATGCAGAAATACATTAAAATGGTGTAACCAAAGCGGGCAAGAGTACATCAATTACACTGAAATATGAGAGACCTCAGGCATGCCAATAATCACCACAGAAATACAACTTGACTTTACTTGTGATATTTTCCAAATACCATTCCTGCCACCACGAAACACAAGGCCACTGGTATTCTTCAATTTACCCAGTTTGTAAACTTTTATGTTTAAAATAATCAGAGAGTTTGAGTATAGAAGTGCATAGAAACCTGGTGCTGTGGAGAACCCCAGCAGAGCTATAACCAGTAATGGAAGCATCCTTTGTCTGTCAAAGTTTGTCCTCATAGGCCATCTGTTGTCTTCTGTCTGTCTTTATGTCTGACTATCTGTCTGTTTGTCTAACAGCTCAGTTGTCTGGGCTTATTGTCCTTTACCGTCCTACTTCCTCAACCTCGCGGTTTGAAGTGATTCAAAGGTGCACCTATCCAGGATATATAATACACATCATGCATATGCATATTATGCATAGTGGGAGGGGTTGGGCATGGCTGTGAAATTGTTACATCCCACAATTACAGGAAGAAAGAATGGAAGAAAGTGAAAGCAAAGACGAGATAGAGAGAGAGAGAGGCAGCCCAGTCTAAGCTATTCCCTTTCCTTGCACCCCTGAAGCTAGGACAGCATAGTCCCTGCCCATTTTACGAAAACCTCTGATCCTTGATGAAAACCTGCTCCAGAGCGCTCAGGACCTTAGACTGGAGAGAAGGTTCACCTTCCATCAGTACAACGACCCTAAGCACACAGCCAAGACAATGCAGGAGTGGCTTCGGGACAAGTCTCTGAATGTCCTTGAGTGGCCCAGCCAGAGACCTTACTTGAACCCGATCTAACATCTCTGGAGAGATGTGAAAATAGCTGTGCAGTGACGCTCCCCATCCAACCTGACAGAGCTTGAGAAGATCTGCAGAAAATAATGGGAGAAACTCCCCAAATACAGGTGTGCCAAGCTTGTAGCTTCATACCCAAGAAGACTCAAGGCTTTAACGCTGCCAAAGTTGCTTCAACAAAGTTCTGAGTAAAGAGTCTGAATGCATATGTTTGTAGACGTGATATTTCAGGGTTGTTTTTTTGTTGTACATTTGCTCAATTAAAAAAAAAAAAGTATTTGCATGGTCATTATGGGGAATTGTGTATAGATTGATGAGGGGGAAAAAATATTTATTCCATTTTAGAATAAGGCTGTAACGTAACAAAATGTGGAAAAAGTCAAGGGGTCTGAATACTTTCCAAACAGTAAGTCGTTCTGGATAAGAGTATCTGCTAAATGACTCCAATATCAATGTGAACAGTGCCAATGAGAACCTTCCTCGACAAACTTTTTTTTAATGAATCATTATTACATACTTTAAAAGTTGTTTAGAAATGTGTGAATGACTTCCATTAGCCTGCTAACATTTACAAATGTGGGAGTCATGATTTAAGGCGAGGAACCACAGGCTGAAAATAAAATGTTCAATTTATAAATTCTGAGATTTTTTTGTATATCTGTAACTTTCACTAATTATTATTCACGATTCAATCAGGACTATCCATAATCATGGTAGCATCCACATGAATGTAAAAGTGTTTAGAATAAAAGTGACTCCAAAAAAACAGCATCAATTATTTACCAATAATTTCTATTGGGCAAAAAAAAAGAAATTCTGAAACACAATCAAAACAAAGCAAAGCAATTGCATTCAACAAGTTTGTCGTCACTATCATTGTATGCTAGGAATATGGGACCAAATAGTATACTTTTGACTACTTTTATACACAAAATAATTTGTCCCAATACCTTTGGTCCCCTACAATTGAGGGACTATTTACAAAAAGGGCTGTCTTTTCTAAACAGTTCACCCCAAATGGATGAAAATAACCTCAAATTAAAGCTGACAGTCTGGACTTTAACTTGGGGCGGCAGGTTAGAGCGTTGGACTAGTAACCGGAAGGTTGCAAGTTCAAATCCCCGAGCTGACAAGGTACAAATCTGTCGTTCTGCCCCTGAACAGGCAGTTAACCCACTGTTTCTAGGCCGTCATTGAAAATAAGAATTTGTTCTTAACTGACTTGCCTAGTTAAATAAAGGTAAAACAAGTTTTTTTTAAATTAACTTCATTGTAGTCATTGTATCATTTCAAATCCAAAGTGTTGAAGTACAGAGCCAAAATAAAACAAAATGTGTCACAGTCCCAATACATTTGGAGCTCACTGGATGTAGTAACTTACTTTGAAGAGATTGTGATTGGGTCTACAGTACCTTCAGAAAGTATTCCATTGACTTTCCACATTTTGTTGTATTACAGCCTAAATTTAAAATGGATTCAATTGAGTTTTTGTGTCACTGGCATATACACAATACCCCATAATGTCAAAGTGGAATTATGTTACTTGAAACTTTTACAAAATAATAACACATTTCAAACTGAAATGTCTTGAGTCAATACATATTCAACCCATTTGTTATGGGAAGTAAAAATGTACTTAACAAGTCACATAATAAATTGCATGGACTTGCATGTGTGCAATAATAGTGTTTAACATGGTTTTTGAATGACTACCTCATCACTGTAAGGTCCCTCAGTTGAGTAGTGAATTTCAAACAGTTTCTACCACAAAGACCAGGGAGATATCCTTTTGTGCACGGTGAAGTTATTAATTACACTTTGGATGGTATATTAATACACCCAGTCACAACAAATATTTCCATGATTTCGATAGGCAGACCTCATACTGTATGTGTGCACTCGCTAACACACTTAAAAAAAATCTAATCATGTAATAGTAAAGACCATAGGCAGCTCATGACTTTCAAGTTTTGGGGAAGCTTACAATTTGTCCTATCATTTTACCAATCTGCATGCCAGTTATTAATATTTATATACACACATTTTTGTGTGAACAGTCTAAGTTCAATAACATTTTTGTTTCTCAAACACTAAATTAATTGCACTATACCACTGCTACACCTGGCTATCAGCGGAGCCTTGTCTGGCTGCGAAACAGTTCATTCAGCCTCATTTATTGTCTTTAAAACTTAAAAAAAAACATAGCTTATATGGCTGACTCGATTAAAAAAAATTGGTTTCTTCTGACAATTGAGATGTACAAACTATTGCAAGGGGACAACAAGGGGATAAGAGCAATCTGTAATTTTGATTAAGACATTAATGAGCGAGCTAGGACAGACAAGGTCAATATAACTATTTGTTCAGCACTTTTGAAATGTACAGAGACATAATTCAGAACATGGGCCTTACATTACAGTGTTCTCCCTGTACACCAAGTCAGAACTGTAGGATAAATAAAGGAGGCATATAAACAGACAATGAAAGCTCTTACAATATTCAATGATTACATTTCTCTAAAACAGGTTATAGGCTACATGTGCACCACCAAGTCAGAACAGTAGGCGAAATTAAGAGATTAACATATACCAAATTATTAGGGTGAGGCACATGGGCTACTAACAGCTTACTACACAACATACACCTAGTATTATTTTCTTAGCTACAGTATACACATCTCCCTGGCATATTCCATCATTTATGCAGCAGCATACAAGACATTCTTAGACTTGGGACCACACAGCCACTCCACTAAATAGTAGGCTAATGATTGCTTTGCAATGCTTGCAGTTAGCTACTGATTCCTTCCAAACCACTCATTGTTGAATTTGTGATTTCCAACTTGTTGTGCAATGTTTATGTCCAATGGCCAATAAGCACCGATACGTTTTATCTATAATTTATCTTCATTATTTCTCTTTATAAGACAATGATTATAAAGAATTTGCCAGTAGATTGTCGACTTGATTCATGATGATGACTGCTAGCTAAGACTTTGAAAGTATGATTTTGACATGATCAGTCCAATCAGAGCTACTGTTGATATAACGTGATTTGACGTCATTTTATCTGTGGCCAATGACATTGAGCCTTCTTGGATGGGCACTTCTAATGTAACTCTATGACAGCACCCAAGGGGATTTCATTTTTTGAGCTCTACCCTTACGTCTCGTGTTCACTAGCACTTGGCAAATTGCTGTGTGCCGATTAGGCCGCCCAGCGTGGCTCGCTTGTGGGCGTGCTGGCAGCATGCACGCCCACGTTCGATTGTGCATCAATAATTCAGCGTAGCAAGTTTGTATGGAGGTCTGGTTATTAAATGGTTAAATAGTTGAATCCATTCTCCATTTCATTCATTTATTCACAGGTAAATAGTAATATGCTCTAAAACGCTCTGGTGACAAACCCACTTTGCTGCCCTGTTTCCAATCATCCACATGGCTGGGAGAACCTATTCAAGTAAGTAAATACATTTAAAAATGTAAAACAAAATGCTGTATTATTAGCTAACTAGCTACAGTGAAGGCTAACTCAAATGAGCTGCTAACGTAGCTAGCTAGCTATCTAGCCAACATAACATAATGTATAGCTAGCTAAGTTAATTAAATATCACCAACTACTTAACTTCATTTTAGTTAGCTATCTTTATGTATTTATCACTGTAAAAAACAAACTCCAAATGCATTTGTAGGTAGCTAACTAACCGCCATGGAGGAGGGTGAAAGGATAGCAGCCCCAACTGTCAAAGTGAGCGAGGAGGCTATTCTGGATAGGGCAGGTACTTTTGTGTAGTTCCAGTCCCTAGAAGTGAGGATGGGGATAATAGTAACATAATATTCACTGTGGTCTAATTTGAGTATAATGAAGTCTGTTTCTTGTGAGGTTTTCTGTCCTCAGATACAGAGAGCTGTGAAAGCCTGTCTGCAGATGAAGAGGTCCAAATGAAGAGCAGTGGTTCTCAGTCCTGGTCCTGGGGACTCAAATGGGTGCACATTTTTGTTTTTGCCTTAGCACTACACAGCTGATTCAAATGATCAACTCATCATCCATCTTCAAGTGGTATTTATTAATTAATTTGTGATGCTAACCTTGATATGATCCTGCTTTTTTCACATGCTACACATGCACATGTGTGTGCACATTCATGTTATCATGATTTGTTATAATGGACATTATACTTTAGTAATCCACAATGACCTGGTGATGTTAAAGTCTAATAATGACATTATCTTCCATATTCCTACAGATACCTTGTAACTGGAGATTCCTTCAAAACGTTTGCCTCCAGTTACTGTGTAGGGCACTGCGAGGATGGGTGACCAGGGCCATCTGGGACTGCCTCCTGGGGGAATTCAGGTGTGTGAAGGCTACCTGTGTCCTGCATAACTTCCTAAGGATGGACACGGGGACCAGGAGGGGATCTGCAACTCGCCAACGCGTGCCAGAGGAGTAGTCTGCTGCTCTGCAGGATGTTTCAAGGATGGGGTCCAACAACGCAGCAAGAGAGGAAACCTATGTGTGGGAAGTCTTCACCTCCTACTTCTTTGAAGAGTGTGCTGTTCCCTGGCAACACCATAGACTATGCACAACCAACGGTTCTTTTAAGAGCCATTCACATTGCAATAAGAGTGTTCTTCCTTTTACTTAGCTATGTCAACTGCAGTTCTTCAATTCCCAGTTTCTCGCTCTTTGATTTCTACTTCTCAGGTGAGGCAACTGTTTCGGTAAGGGTGTGATGCCTGTACAAAAACAAACAGGCTATTTTAAGTCACCCATATTGAAAAAATGTAGAACAATTAGACACCCTGTAACCCACACCTACACACTCATGTATCAATCTGATTGACGAACTGTGTTGTGCAGTAAGCAGGCTCAGGTGTATAACAGTGGCTCCTTCCACCTTCAAAGAATAGGCAAGAGGGCCAACCATGGAGAATAGTAAGACACTTCATTATTTATATAACTATACTATATTGTTTGTCCTCGTGTGTCTGTGCATGTTTTTCAGCATAAAGTACTCTGCAGCCACTCTGCAGCCAGTGTGGACAGTAGATGAGGCCACTTTAACTACCTTATTTTCTCAATAACAGTTTCTCTCCTTCACTTTATCCCTCACTCCCCTTTTCCCTAAATCCTCTAGGTTATATCAGCTGTGTCGGAGAACCCCTCCCGCATCTGAAATGGCTACATAGAGTGCACAGCATGATCAGAGGGGAGGGGTGAGAGGACACTTGGTCAGCTCAACAGGAAGTATTATTAAAGAGATGCTCTACGTTGAAATACAAATAGATGTAGTAGTCCCAGAGTTAATGATCCAAGGTCAGTTTTGCATTTCACCTCCTGATGATTATGTTGACTGACAATGTTAGAAAAAAAACAAGGCTTAAACATGCTTTCTCTCTCCATCTGTCTCTCGTCTGCAGGTATGTTTTGATGTGAGAGAGGATGCCAACCCCCAGTCCCGTCATCGCCACCTCACCCGCTCTTAAGATAATCTTCGGGCCGACTGGGAGCCCAAGGCTGGTTAGGAGACACCACTAGAGACACTATTATGTAATTGTGATGACCTGAGAGAATATGAAGTTTAGCAGCACTGTTTAGTAATCCCTGCTCCTCTGTTCTTACCTCTTTCCCTTTCTGTCTTTTATGCTCTTTCTCACCTCCTCTTTCTTCTTCTGTTTTTATAATGCACACCAGATGTGCATTGAAGTACAGATTTAACTTGTATTTATAATATAACAATTATAATAGTATAATGCATGTATTATGTATTTATAAAACTTGAAAATTCTTTCAATAAAGCGTTTCACATTCTCGACTGGTTGAAATTAAGTCTCATTTGATGAAATACTACACCTATCCTGTGTTTATCAGATCAATACAGATGAAGGAAATTAGATATTGAGACGACCCGGTTTTAGAGTACTTACATGATGCATAGGAAGTGTAGTGTGCCGTTTAAAAAAAATATATTTCTGTATATATGAATTACAAATCAGCCTTTAACTAGTTAAATCATGTTTCTAGTCTAATGCATAGTTACAATGTATGAAAATTGATGTCCCAGGACCAAGATTGATAAACACTGTTGAAGTAAACCTGACTCAGTTACACCAGCTCTGTCAGGAGGAATGGGCCAAAATTCACCCAACTTATTGTGGGACGCTTGTGGAAGGCTACCCAAAACGTTTGACCCAAGTTAAACAATTTAAAGGCAATGCTACCAAATACTAATTGAGTGTATGTGAAATTCTGACCCACTGGGAATGTGATGAAAGAAAAGCTGAAATAAATCTCTCTACTATTATTCTGACATTTCACATTCTTAAAATAAAGTGGTGATCCTAACTGACCTAAGACAGGGAATTTTTACTAGGATTAAATGTCAGGAATTGTGAAAAACTGAGTTTAAATCTATTTGGTGTATGTAAACTTACGACTTCAACTGTACATGCAGACAGCATCATTCAAAGACTGGAATTTGATGACACAAGGTGAGACCCAGACACAAGAGACAGATGGTTGGAGCCTTACAATATTTATTAATTCAATAGGGTAAGGAGGATGGTCGTGGAGAATGGTCATGGACAGGCAAAAGGGTCAAAACCAGTTCAGAGTCCAAAAGGTACCGAAGGGCAGGCTCAAGGTCAGAGCAGGCAGGATGATCAGGCAGGCGGGAAAGTAGTCCAGAGACAGGTAGGGGTCAAAACCAGGAAGACTATCGAAAAGAGAAATGCAAAAGGAGAATGGGAAAAACACGCTGGTTGACTTGACTAACATACAAGACGAACTGGCACAGAGAGCCAGGAAACACAGGGATAAATACACTGGGGAAAATAAGCAACGCCTGCAGGGGGTGGAGCCAATCACAGGAAGAGGTGAAACAGATCGGGGCGTGACAGGATTTGACTGAATAATAATCTGAAAAGACATTCATACCTGAACTGCATCTTACTACATGTATATACAATCCTTGGCACAAAGTTATATTATATTCTACTCAATCCATAGTCTTCGTTAATGTCATTCAGACTGTTTGGAAGTTGATACAACAGGCTATGATAACTGAGATCAATAGCTAGGTTCTGAACTAATATGTATACTAAACGTTTTATACACAGATTGGCTACATAGCTAGCTACACATCTATAGGCATACAGGTATTTTTATCCTCCACTGCACAATAAGCAAGAAAATAGCTAGCTAGCTAGCTGTGTTACTTCTTCTGCATTGCATGGCAAATATCAGCAAGGCAAGTTTACAAAATTGTACGTTCAATTTACAGTAAATGCTTAGCTAGCTAGATTCGTTACATCCACTGTTTCACAAGATGACATCCTGGTTTGCTGGTTGTTTCAGGAGTCCCCAAAACATGAAAAAACAGAATTTCAATTTCATATGCATGTCACAACACCCATAAAGCTAGCAGATTAATTTTAGCTAGTCAGCTAGCTTGCTAAATAGCGATTTTTGTCAATTAACATATGCACAATCGTTTGTCACTACATTAACATATTCCTCTCAACTTTACATTTATTGCATGATTAGTTATAAAGTTATAATTACTTACATTTGCTTCCATCCTAGTATTTTTGTCAGCCATCTTTGCTGAAGAAAGTCTCCAGCCTTGGGTTGCATAGCGTCAAATTTGTTGTGGGAACAACTTGATATGATTGGTCCTGTCACGCCTTGGTCTTAGTATTTTGTGTTTTCTTTCTTTATTTGGTCAGGCCAGGGTGTGACATGGGTTTATTTCGTGGTGTGTTTTTGTATTGGGGTTTTAGTAGGTATTGGGATTGTGGCTGAGTAGGGTTGTCTAGGAAAGTCTATGGTTGCCTGAGGCGGTTCTTAATCAGGAGGCAGATGATTTCGTTGTCTCTGATTGGTATCGAACTAACCACGCTGCATTTTGGTCCGACTCTCCTTCGACGGAAGAAAACCGTAACAGGTCCTCGCCCAGCGGTCGATGCTGGTGATTTGCATAAAGTTGGGAAATGTTGAACTTTTCACCCTCTCCCACACCACGTTCGTGCCGCCCAATGATCCACCGCCCTCTGCTTCTCACCGCTTTCCTTCCATTGAAAATTAATGGGAAGAGGTGTTTCACCGCGCGGCACCACGTGCTAGTGTACACGGGGCATGAGACTTGGGGGTGATTCAGCGTCCACATGAGTGACAGAACACTGAGCCAATCACGGCGCAACGCTCCGTA
This sequence comes from Oncorhynchus nerka, assembly GCF_034236695.1. Taxonomy (NCBI): domain Eukaryota; kingdom Metazoa; phylum Chordata; class Actinopteri; order Salmoniformes; family Salmonidae; genus Oncorhynchus; species Oncorhynchus nerka. The sequence continues at coordinate 37,136,997 of NC_088419.1, read as the reverse complement.
TTTTCTGCTGGCTTGCCCCATCACCACAGAAACACACTGAGCTAGGCTGAAACACCTGCATTTTGGAGCTGCCTTACTCAAGAAAACAATAAATAGAACATGTTTGTATGCGGTTTTATTAACTCAATGACATTTACATATATATATATATATATAAAATTTGTTTTACATTGCTCTGCCCCACTTGATGTGAATGACGGGTCACCACTGAGCCTCTGCCATATGGACACATTAATACACTGTGATCCATGGTGGCTAAAGAAATGAGAGCATAGAACTCAGTGATAACCTATAGTCCAATGCAGCAGTAGGCCTATAACATCCATCATCAACTAAGTAACATACATAGGCCTAAAGCTGACAAATAAAAACAGTAGAAAGTAAACTGATGAAAATTCTGGTTCTTTCAATCACATGAATCTCTTTTCTCCGCCTGTATGCCTCCATTTCTATATGTCTTGACTTGAGTTATTGCTAGCGAAGTTCAACATCATATCAAATTGTCACAGGGTCCGGCCAGAAGTTGTCGCTAATGAACTTGCAATATTGTATCAACTAGCCTATTCCGGGCCCTCAAATTTCCTGCGCCAATGAAAGAAACAAAGAAACAAAGACAGAAAGTGGTCTTTTATGACGTTTCCACTGCATATATGGGATCATCAGATCATGATATTTTGATCTTTCACACTGAGGCTTGGTGAATATCGAGGCCGGGCGTGTTGGAAAGATTTTTTGAATACTGAGGACTATCTGAGGACTACTGAGGACTGAACTACCATTCGCAATGGATGTTATTTAAACATACTTTGTTGACTTGTGTGAGACAAAGAAAAAATTTGTGGTGAGTTAGACAATCAGAAAAAAGACTGCCAAATGGGCACCTTCCTACATATGTATGCATTCTGGAGAGAGACGCACAATATCTTTGCAACATTGCTCCTCAACTTCTTCTTGAGGCAACATTTTTAATTATACTCAAGACACTATCTTCACACATATTTTAGACGCTTTCACTGACAGCCGCAACTCAGTCAGCTAGACATATTGCCACAGGCAATACCCACATTTCGGGCTTCCCAAACACACTTGTGATTTAAAATAATCCACAGAAATAAAAATTAAGAAGCTAATGATACCCTGTGGCTAAGTCATGCTCCCTGGTGAAGATTTTAAATTATTTTATTTAGACAGGAGTAATTACAGTGGGGAGAACAAGTATTTGATACACTGCCGATTTTGCATGTTTTCCTACTTACAAAGCATGTAGAGGTCTGTAATTTTTATCATAGGTACACTTCAACTGTGAGAGACGGAATCTAAAACAAAAATCCAGAAAATCACATTGTATGATTTTTAATTAATTTGCATTTTATTGCATGACATTGTTAAAGTTCCAATATTTAAAGTGACTAGTGATCCATTTATTAAAGTGGCCAATGATTTGAGTCTGTATGTATGCAGCAGCCTCTCTGAGTTAATGATTGCTGTTTAAAGTTAACAGTCTGATGGCCTTGAGATAGAAGCTGTTTTTCAGTCTCTCCGTCACCTGTTCTGACCTTGTCTTTTGGATGGTAGCGGGGTGAACAGGCAGTGGCTCGGGTGGTTGTTGTCCTTGATGATCTTTTTGGCCTTCCTGTGACATCGAGTGCTGTAGGTGTCCTGGAGGACAGATAGTTTGCCCCCGGTGATGCGTTGTACAGACTGCACCACCCTCTGGAGAGCCTTGTGGTTGAGGGCGGTGCAGTTGTCGTACCAGGCGGTGATACAGCCCGACAGCACGCTCTCAATTGTGCATCTGTAAAAGTTTGTCAGGTTTTTAGGTGACAAGCCAAATTTCTTCAGCCTCCTGAGTTTGAAGAGGCATTGCTGCGCCTTCTTCACCACACTGTCTGTGTATTGTTATGCATGTATTGTTATATATTACTTTACTGTTGGAGCAAGCATAATAAGCATGTCACTAGACCAGCAATACCATCTGCTAAATACTGTATGTTTAGGCAACCAATAACATTTTACTTTATTTGAGATTGGTGAGAAAAATAATATATTTAATCCTTTTTGAATTTAGTCTGTAACACAACAAAATGTGGAATAAGTCAATGGGTATCAATACTTTCTGAAGGCACTGCAAATAGGAATTTGGCAATTGGTAGGCTACATTCTTTATACTTCTCTTTAATTGCCGTTTCCCAAAAGTAAGACTCTTCCCACACTCACTTCTGTGAGCAGGCCTTTCTAATCGACCTGGCCCGGGTATCCTGGAAGGACATTGACCTCATCCCGTCAGTTGAGGATGCCTGGTCATTCTTTAAGAGTAACTTCCTCACCATTTTAGATAAGCATGCTCCGTTCAAAAAATGCAGAACTAAGAACAGATACAGCCCTTGGTTCACTCCAGACCTGACTGCCCTCGACCAGCACAAAAACATCCTGTGGCGGACTGCAATAGCATCGAACAGTCCCCGCGATATGCAACTGTTCAGGGAAGTCAGGAACCAATACACGTAGTCAGTCAGGAAAGCTAAGGCCAGCTTCTTCAGGCAGAAGTTTGCATCCTGTAGCTCCAACTCCAAAAAGTTCTGGGACACTGTGAAGTCCATGGAGAACAAGAGCACCTCCTCCCAGCTGCCCACTGCACTGAGGCTAGGGAACACGGTCACCACCGACAAATCCATGATTATCGAAAACTTCAACAAGCATTTCTCAACGGCTGGCCATGCCTTCCGCCTGGCTACTCCTACCTCGGCCAACAGCTCCGGCCCCCCCGCAGCTCCTCGCCCAAGCCTCTCCAGGTTCTCCTTTACCCAAATCCAGATAGCAGATGTTCTGAAAGAGCTGCAAAACCTGGACCCGTACAAATCAGCTGGGCTTGACAATCTGGACCCTCTATTTCTGAAACTACCCGCCGCCATTGTCGCAACCCCTATTACCAGCCTGTTCAACCTCTCTTTCATATCGTCTGAGATCCCCAAGGATTGGAAAGCTGCGCAGTCATCCCCCTCTTCAAAGGGGGAGACACCTGGACCCAAACTGTTACAGACCTATATCCATTCTGCCCTGCCTATCTAAGGTCTTGAAAGCCAAGTCAACAAACAGGTCACTGACCATCTCGAATCCCACCGTACCTTCTCCGCTATGCAATCTGGTTTCCGAGCCGGTCACGGGTGCACCTCAGCCACACTCAAGGTACTAAACGACATCATAACCGCCATCGATAAAAGACAGTACTGTGCAGCCGTCTTCATCGACCTTGCCAAGGCTTTCGACTCTGTCAATCACCATATTCTTATCGGCAGACTCAGTAGCCTCGGTTTTTCGGATGACTGCCTTGCCTGGTTCACCAATTACTTTGCAGACAGAGTTCAGTGTGTCAAATCGGAGGGCATGCTGTCCGGTCCTCTGGCAGTCTCTATGGGGGTGCCACAGGGTTCAATTCTCGGGCCGACTCTTTTCTCTGTATATATCAATGATGTTGCTCTTGCTGCGGGCGATTCCCTGATCCACCTCTACGCAGACGACACCATTCTATATACTTTCGGCCCGTCATTGGACACTGTGCTATCTAACCTCCAAACGAGCTTCAATGCCATACAACACTCCTTCCGTGGCCTCCAACTGCTCTTAAACGCTAGTAAAACCAAATGAATGCTTTTCAACCGACCGCTGCCTGCACCCGCATGCCCGACTAGCATCACCTCACTGGATGGTTCCGACCTTGAATATGTGGACACCTATAAGTACCTAGGTGTCTGGCTAGACTGCAAACTCTCCTTCCAGACCCATATCAAACATCTCCAATCGAAAATCAAATCAAGAGTCGGCTTTCTATTCCGCAACAAAGCCTCCTTCACTCACGCTGCCAAGCTTACCCTAGTAAAACTGACTATCCTACCGATCCTCGACTTCGGCGATGTCATCTACAAAATTGCTTCCAACACTCTACTCAGCAAACTGGATGCAGTTTATCACAGTGCCATCCGTTTTGTCACTAAAGCACCTTATACTACCCACCACTGCGACTTGTATGCTCTAGTCGGCTGGCCCTCGCAACATATTCGTCGCCAGACCCACTGGCTCCAGGTCATCTACAAGGCCATGCTAGGTAAAGCTCCGCCTTATCTCAGTTCACTGGTCACGATGGCAACACCCATCCGTAGCACGCGCTCCAGCAGGTGTATCTCACTGATCATCCCTAAAGCCAACACCTCATTCGGCAGCCTTTCGTTCCAGTACTCTGCTGCCTGTGACTGGAACGAATTGCAAAAATCGCTGAAGTTGGAGACTTTTATCTCCCTCACCAACTTCAAACATCTGCTATCTGAGCAGCTAACCGATCGCTGCAGCTGTACATAATCTATTGGTAAACAGCCCACCCATTTTCACCTACCTCATCCCCACAGTTTTTATTTATTTACTTTTCTGCTCTTTTGCACACCAATATCTCTACCTGTACATGATCATCTGATCATTTATCACTCCAGTGTTAATCTGCAATATTGTAATTATTCGCCTACCTCATGCCTTTTGCACACATTGTATATAGACTCCCCTTTTTTTCTACTGTGTTATTGACTTGTTAATTGTTTACTCCATGTGTAACTCTGTGTTGTCTGTTCACACTGCTATGCTTTATCTTGGCCAGGTCGCAGTTGCAAATGAGAACTTGTTCTCAACTAGCCTACCTGGTTAAATAAAGGTGAAATAAAAAAAATAAAAAAAATAAAACACCAACAACATTTTATCAGCTTCAGAAGCATCTGCATTCAACACATGTTTTGTGGTTGTCCTTAGATAGATTCTCCAGACTTGCAAAGAAAGAATTGTTGATTTGTTGCCAAATCTAGATTCTGAATAGCATTTTATTTGGAAATATGCACCAACAATTATTTCACAGATAGAAAGATGAAAAAAGTATGTATCCATAACCTGCTCTACTTGTTCAACCGAAATATGTAGGCTTGCATATACAGCAAAAAACATTTGCGGTATATGCAAATATGCACATATTTACATTTACATTTACATTTAAGTCATTTAGCAGACGCTCTTATCCAGAGCGACTTACAAATTGGTGCGTTCACCTTAAGACATCCAGTGGAACAGCCACTTTACAATAGTGCATCTAAATCTTTTAAGGGGGGGGGTGGTGAGAAGGATTACTTTATCCTATCCTAGGTATTCCTGAAAGAGGTGGGGTTTTAATGAGACATTGCCTAATTAACATGTTTTTTATAAAACATTTAAAAAAAGTTGTAATACAAAAAAAGTATTATATTATAAATAAAAAAAAGTTTTTATTTAACTGATATAAGTTCCTTGTGATGTGATTAAGAGGAAAAAAATACCCTATTTCATTAACACAGCCTGTGACACAGCCTTAATGATGAATTAAATGATGATGAATAAACTATTTTCTAATCCTTTATTACATGGTGTTATTATAAACTTTTACCTTATTATCTGTTCTGCCTCTGGCAATGGTTGTATTCCATAGATGCAAATCACAATCCTTTAGTAGGCTATACGTTGTGTAACATTCTAACATGCAATCTCGTGGGGAAATGTCCTTAAAATGGCTAAGCCTCCTTGGTAATAGATTGACAGTGTCACTGTGGGTAATCTAGGTTGTTTATTTCTATGTTGGCCTGGTATGGTTCCCAATCAGAGGCAGCTGTTTATCGTTGTCTCTGATTGGGGATCATATTTAGGCAGCCATTTACCCTCTGTGTTTTGTGGGATCTTGTTTATGTGTAGTTGCCTGTGAGCACTTCATTGACATCACGTTTCGGTTGTTCTTTATTGTTTTGTGCGTTTCACTTCAACAAATATGTGGAACCCATATCACGCTGCTCTTTTTTTATTTTTTATTTTACCTTTATTTAACTAGGCAAGTCAGTTAATTAAGAACAAATTCTTATTTTCAATGACGGCCTAGGAACAGTGGGTTAACTGCCTGTTCAGGGGCAGAACGACAGATTTGTACCTTGTCAGCTCGGGGATTTGAACTTGCAACCTTTCGGTTACTAGTCCAACGCTCTAACCACTAGGCTACCCTGCCGCCCCGAATGTTCTTACGACAATATTGACAAAAGATCCCACCAAACCAGGACCAAGCAGCATGCCCAGGAGGAGAGAGTATCCTGGACTTGGGAGGAAATCATGGGAGAATACGAAAGCCTTCCTTGGAAGCAGACACAAGGAGATATGGTAGGTCAGCGACGACGCTGGGGTTTGCGGCCACAACGAAAGCCCAAAAAACAGCCCCAAAGATTTTTTGGGGGGGAGGCACACGGGGTGGTCAGCGAAGCCGAGGAGTGAACCAGAGCCAGCCTGGGAGAAATTGGAGGAGAGTGAACGGAAAGAGTCAGAAACCGTCAGTGAGTTGATGGATGGTTAAGTCTCCTTGGTAATAGATTGACAGTGTCACGCCCTGACCAAAGAGAGCCTTTTAATTCTCTATTTTGGTTAGGTCGGGGTGTGACTAGGGTGGGTAATCTAGGTTGTTTATTTCTATGTTGGCCTGGTATGGTTCCCAATCAGAGGCAGCTGTTTATCGTTGTCTCTGATTGGGGATCATATTTAGGCAGCCATTGGGGATCATATTTAGGTAGCCATTTCCCCACTGTGTTTTGTGGGATCTTGTTTATGTGTAGTTGCCTGTGAGCACTTCATTGACATCACGTTTAATTTGTTCTTTATTGTTTTATGCGTTTCACTTCAATAAATATGTGGAACCCATATCACGCTGTGCTTTGGTCCGAATGTTCTTACGACAATATTGACAGACGGTGACGAGATATTTTTAAATACCTTATATCCTTGACTTAAAGACTTCCTGCTTCAACTTCCTGCTACAAGGACAGGCACCTAATGACTCCCTGTTACAAAACATACTTCATTTCAAACCGTATGAAAATAAATAATAATTTTAATTAGTATGAATTAATATTAGTATTAATTATGGGTATAGGCATGGGGCAGTTGGTTGATGGAATAGCCATCATGCAATAGCAATTACAAGAGCAGTTGTCTTTCATTGTTTCATCAAAAATTGATATGGATGTACACACATTTAATTTCTTTATAGATTGTCAGGGCCAATCTCTTGGTCAGCAACATAGGCACGTGTTTCATACGAGTGTGAAGTTAAATTCATTGCTCATCACTTATGATTATCAGTCTCTGTTCATTATCGATCTGTAATGATTACAGAGGAGAGGGACTGCCAGATGGAAAGGTGAGAGAGAAATATAGTTGATTACACGATGTTCACTACATTACCAAAAGTATATGGTACCTGTTCGAACATCTTATTCCAAAATCATGGGCATTATTATGGAGTTGGTTCCCCCTTTCCTGCAATAACAACCTCCCCTCTTCTGGGAAGGCTTTCCGCTAGATGTTCGAACACTGCTGCGGGAACTTGCTTCCATTCAGCCACGAGCATTACTGAGGTCGGGCACTGATGTTGGGCGATTAGGCCTGGCTCGCAGTCGGTGTTCCAATTCATCCCAAAGGTATTCGATGGGGTTGAGGTCAAGGTTCTGTGCAGGCCAGTCAAGTTCTTCCACACCGATCCCAACGAACCATTTCTGTATGTACCTTTGCTTTTTGCAAGGGGGAATTATCACACTGAAACAGCAAAGGGCCTCCCCAAACTGTTGCCACAAAGTTGGAAACACAGAATGTCATTGTATGCTGTAGCGTTAAGATTTCCCTTAACTGGAACTAAGGGGCCTAGCCTGAACAATGAAAAACAGTCCCAGAACTTTATTCCTCCTCCAACAAACTTTACAGTTGGCACTATGCACTTACAGTTGACCGGGTCAGCTCTAGCAGGACAGTCAATTATGTTTCTTGATTTGCCGTACTGTAAATGTAATGTACATCTGAAATCATGTTTATGCTAATAGACTTTATGATAATGGATCCGAGTTGAAGTTAGAGGAGAGTGGATTTAACGTTTAGATCTAAATGATTAAGACGACACGGGGGGGGGGACTGATCCTAGATCAGCACTCCTAATCTGATACAATAATCACATGCTCACTTCAATTGTGATAACTGCAGAGATTAGTCTTTACACAAGACTCTTATCTGTCTTCCAAGGACACTCAAGCATGACAATGCTCCATCTATCTTCAGGGGTGCTGCTTATCTTAAGTCTACAGCTGAACAGTTTGTGCAGCTCAAGATGCCAGGTAAATCTATTTGTAACCTTGTGCCCAAAGATTTTCTGTACTTGGGTTAACAAAGGCCAAGTTTGACTTGTTGCTCCACCAGACTTTCCTTGGGCGGAAGTGTCTGGGAATGAGATGAACATTTTTGTGATATTCTTTGTGATCTTCCTGCTGTGTTCTTTCATGTGAGTGCATGTCCAGTTATTGCACTGCATTGTTCCAGCACAGGAAGTATTTTGATGCAAACTTTTCTACCTGACTGTTGGAAGGCTATGTTCATTATTAGACAGCCTACCTGGATTTTGATCCAGGAGTTTCTCATATCAGCTGCCTGAAATCCACCACACCACAATGTATAATGAAGCCTGAGCTGAGCTTCATAATTTCAGTCTGCTTCCTAAAAAAATAATTATTTGTCATTGCATCAGTTTAATTTCAAACACTTTGGCTTTTACTCAATTTGGTCTCTGCTGCCTCCTTGGGGTCTGTCTAAGAACTCCCCTACCCAGTAGGGGCGGGACCACATCTACCGGATGTTGATACAGTCTGCGGAACAGCTGTGAGAGAACAACAAAGCTGACGCCACTTCTAGCTACAGAATCGACGAGAAGGACGAAAAGAAGGTGAAAATAGAACAACAAAACTGGATTCGAGGTTGATAAAGACTAAATAAGTGGTCAAGAAAACAGGTTATTAACATTCGTGTCGACAGAACAGATTCAAGGTAAGAGAAAGTTGGGCACGCGATGTTTCGTCGACAACATTGGCTTTGTGTACTGACGTCATATTTGCTACTTTAGCTAGCTATCATCATTATCAAACCCTATTTGATTGTACTAGCTAGCCGTGAAATGCTATGCTGTCCATGTGTTGTATAAGAGACAACGGTTGATAAACTTCTAGATTTGTTGTAAATCTGAATGAGGTCATGGTATTGTTGACACGACTTGAATGAATCGCTTCACACATCGATCAAGACTGATTGATTGGCATTTGGTTCCCAAAAAGCTACTATTTCGAGAAAAAAAGGACTGACCGCTGACATAGTCTTATGACAGCTGTTGACATTTTAATATACGCGCAGGTCTTGTTTAACTTCTCGATTACATGTTGTTCAATCAAACGTCGATTTAGTTTGGAATATTTTCCAATCCAGTGGAAATGGCAAATGGGATGGAAATGGCAACCGCAGTGGCTCTCTGACGCAGTCACAATTCAACTGCCCTTGTTTCTATGTAGAAGGTAGATGTAGCAGCATCGTTACTCACCCCCAATGAAGACAACCGTTCATTATGAAACCGAATAGAAGGTACACTTGTTAATTCTAGGCACCTTTGCTATGATGTGTTCACCTAAACTAGTTGGAATCCATATTGATCTCAATAGGCTCGCACTATAACACAAAAAACTCTTAACTGGGCAGTATGCAGTCTCAAACCCAGTATGTGTCTTTGTGAGTAGTTGTCTTATGTGCACCTGTTTCACTCTGTGCCTCCCCGCTCCTTTCTTTCAGCTGCTGTCTGTGAATGAGTTAGTGTCTTACATGACTTACTTGCCCTTCCTAAAGGTCGGTCTCTGCTGACAACAGCACTATGGGCAGGATCTTCCTGGACCACATCGGCGGGACCCGCCTCTTCTCCTGCGCCAACTGTGACACCATCCTGACCAACCGCTCTGAGCTCATCTCCACGCGCTTCACTGGCGCCACGGGCCGAGCCTTCCTCTTCAACAAGGTGAGGCTGGTGAGGGTTGACTACTTTTAAAGGCCCAGTGCAGTCAAAAACGTGATTTCCCTGTGTTTTATATACATTTCTCACACTGAGGTTGGAATAATACTGTGACATTTTGAAAATTATGATGAACCCTTTTAGTGTAAGAGCTGTTTGAAAAGATCACCTGAAATGATTTGATTGGATGGAGTTTTGGCCTGCCTGGTGACATTACCAGGCGGTAAATTAGTTATGAGACCAATACGTTGGTTCCAAACCTCTCAGCCAATAGCTAGTTTTAAATGTTCCCCTCCCCACTCTGGCATTCCTAGCTAAATTCTTGCTTGAAAAATTGCTCTTTGCTAAGAAGCTAATTTTGTTTCACAGTAAGATACTTGTTACCCAGAAATTATTTGAGATAAAAATGGCTGCATTGGACCTTTTTTAATAAGTTGTAGTTAAGAGTCCTGTGAATAACACCATGTCCTTACACAAAACACATGACACCATGTCATTGTTCTCTAGCCTTGTCCCATACTGTATGTGCTGTTCCAAACTCATTGATAGGGCATACTTCTATGGGACACGCTGCTAGTCCCTCTTGCAGGTTCAGATACTTTGTTGAATAAATCTATATGTTTGTCACCCACAGGTGGTGAACCTGCAGTACAGCGAGGTGCAGGACCGTGTGATGCTGACGGGCAGACACATGGTGCGAGACGTCAGCTGCAAGAACTGCAACAGCAAGCTGGGCTGGATCTACGAGTTTGCCACAGAAGACAGTCAGCGCTACAAGGAAGGCCGCGTCATCCTCGAAAGGGCGCTAGTAAGGGAGAGCGAGGGCTTCGAGGAGCATGTGCCCTCTGATAACTCCTGAGTCCCCCGTCCCTCCTTTCTGCCTTGTGCACCCAACATCTCTCCTACACTCCTCTCCTTATAGGCAACTACCTGTGTATCGGCTTCCCACCAGCAAGAATTGTGTCGAGCTAGACAAGCCTGTAATTATGTCCGCCCCTCACACATATTGTACACATTTGAGAATGCACTCGCTCACAGGCTAGTGCTTATAATGTACATGCATTAGATTCTGCAAGATACATGTGTAGGCATTGGACTACAATTGCCTGAAGAGTAGGGGTTGTGGTGGGGGGAGTAACTTAATGACCCAAAGTGGAGAGCATGGACAGATGCTAATGCCTTTGTCAGTGATACAGCTGTGTATGATAAAACCGCTGTTGCGTGGGGGGGGGGGGGTGATGTGATGATGCTTGTGTTTAGGATGAAATATTATTTAAGTTTTAGTGAGAATTGATTTGAGGAAATAATCTTTCTGAATATTGTCATTAAACCCAGTTTCCATTTGCTTTTATTAACAAATATTAGATTTGATAGTGCTGATTTTAGTTGATTGTTTGCACATTATAAAACTGATGTCAACCCTCACTTTGATCCCAATGACAAATGCATGTGTGTACTAAAGCCTCATGTCTGCCAATGGAACGACAGCACGCCTAGACTATAGAACCTGTGATCAACCTCAAATGCGTAACAATTATCTAAAGACAACTTGACCATTGTGTAAATGTGACCCAAAAAAAACACGAACTGGCATTGTTGACAATATTGTGGTTAAGTTCTGTATTAGGATTGGTCAGTGCTGTGTTTTCTTTTTGGGTTGCATAGTCTTGCGATGCCATCCTTCCAATCCTCGTTCATCACTCAGCTATTGGAACAAAATGAAAACGTGAGAAAGCCTGGAAAACTAAGTAGGGGTTGAGTTAAAGCTACTGTTTTTTTCTTTGTCAGGCCTCTGGGTGATGGATTATAATAAAGAAATGGATCATATGAAATCAACTTTACCTCTTGTATTATCACTTCTCTGGTCAATATAGGACACTAATATGGGGGAAGGGTATTTATTAGGCAGGACTAAATCCTCAAAACGAGCTAGATTAGGTAGCCACCTCAAAGCATAAGGGTACGGGCACGCAGATGAAATTCATTGTCCGTGTCAAAAGTACAACACATGTCAATATGGAAAAAGAGAATTTGTGGCATATTTTAGGCAGAAAAATCACATCCATTGTCATTCATTCAGCAACCGTTGGCCCCATATGGAATTTTTAGAAAATCTGAACGTGGCCACGACCTTAGAATGTTGGAAAATTTGACCCCTGAAGGCTGACAGAAAACACAAAGGGTCATGTTCGTTTTTATTTTTCGTTACAGACATTTGCAAAATTTTCCATAGAATCAGGTTCACACTTTCCATTATCACTTGTTTTGATGAACTGCTTTAAGTTTCTGTAGAAAATAATGCAAAATGTTTACCCTTATTTTAATGAAATAATTCAAATGTTTTAAAGATCACACAGGCCACCCAATTCCTCTAATCCAGTTTATTCATCCTCAGCAAAAAGGGGAAAATAATCAAATGAAAGGAGAACATAAAACAATTGTTCTGGTTTTATACATTTAACTAAATATGCAGCTCTATGCTAATGTGTAAGTAAATCAAAATAATATATGGTTAAATAAAATTTCTTTTAAGATACAGAAAGATAACATTTCTTAAATTTTCCCCATCGGCACTCGAGAGATGACGGGTCGCAGAAATACCAAAATAAAACCACCCACTATGCCACTCTACACGTCGCTCCTGCCATCCAGTCATTCCTCGCACCGGAGGAAGGGGGCCAGTAAGAGAAGGAAGCAGAGAGGGAAGTGAGGAAGAAGAATGAGATGAGCATTGGGACCAGCACACTCAAGTAGTGTGACTGGGGTAGGAGGAGTAAAATATGGAACAGACTAGCATACTACAAAAAAAAATGAAGCAATGTATTATGCATGCTTTTTAAGTGCTCTGCTTGTATGGCCATAGAATAGAGCCATAGTTTGACAGTCCAGTGAGTCAGGGATTGTGTAGTGTGTATGTACAAATAAAGGGAGTAAGAGTGCACGGGGTAGTACAAAACAGAAGGAGAGCATTAACAGCAACAGCATCACTTATTCAAAGAGCAGCAGGCAGAGAAGGGCTTCTGCTTCAGAGAGGTCCTGTGTGTGTGACTCTAGTCCATTTGTTCAGACTCTAATCCAGCTGAGAGAAGCGGAGGAGTAGGCTGCAGTACAAGGGTTTGTGGTCCGGTTTGTAGTCAAACCAGTCTAGCAGTCTCATAAGAACAAACATGGTCACACAACAACTGACCCATGTCCGGGGACGACGACGTCCTTAACACACGCTATTTCAATCCAATGCCATGCAGGAGCCATTGGGTGAGGAGGGAGCAGAAAAGGAAGAGGGGGGGGTAAAGGTCAACATTCCACCCTACAACCTGAGGAGTGGTCAAGGGACAGACAGGGCTATGTTCCGTTTTTCTGTCACCAATGATGTACTGAAAACCTGCTTACCAAGATGACCAAGGAGCCGAGAAAGAGGTCAGTTTCATTTAGAAAATACTGGTGCAGACTAATCTTTTGTGATCAGTGAAACAAAGACTGAGGGGTAAGATTGTTGTTGAGCGATGGCGCTGCTGTGTGATTAAAAAGGAAAAAAAATAGTTTGCCAGCTAACTTGTGTAAATATTGTGAAATAACTTAATTCTTTAGAAAGATAAGCTTGAAATGGGCATGGTCCAATTTACTCAACCAAAAACACATAGCTAAGTTGAGCTTTCTTAATTGAACCTGAAAATCAATAATTAATTTTGTTTGTTCATCAAAGATAGCTGGCTAACCAATTGATCCTGCTTTGTAGTATACCCCTCTGACAAGTTAAGGCTGTGTGAAAACGAACGTGCGATAGTGACAGTGTGGCTCCAGAGGTTGCCATGGTGACCGTGTCCAGGGCAGTGTCCAAACTGTTTCCCTCTGGAGGGGTCAAGACTAACAGGAGTGGGTCAACAACCCTCAGCTCCAGAATGGTGGGGTAAGTGTGGATCTATTACAACCATGCTCTCTCCTTCTTCCCCTTCCCTCCCTCTCTCTCTTCCTTGCTCTCTCTTACGTACCCCTCTCTATTTAAGTGCCGCTTCTCTGTTGTGTGGATGGGTGGTGACGGGCGGGCAGCGGGGGCAACTCAAGAGCACTCTTCTCCGATGCGTTGGCACGAGCGGCCCACCTTGCGGTCCAGCTTCACCATCTTGAGGACGGCCTCCTCGCGCCCACGTCCCAGGTGGTCGAACAGGCAGTCGTGCTGCTCAGGTAGACGGTGGAGCATGCAGAACACGTAGCCTAGAAGACAAAACAAAATAGGGAGGGAAACAATGAGAGAAAGAGGGGAGGCGAAAACGAGAAAGAGAGAACGAGACAGAAAATGAGAGAATAAAAATCTGTGTCAAGGTGAGGAGACACGGGGTGAGGAGACACGGAAACCAAGGGCAGACGTGTTCAGATGTGTTTGCGCTGTTCCTATGTAGTACTGACCGCAGCGACAGGATCCCAGTTCCTGCTGTACCAGCTCCAGTTTGGTTTGGCAGCGATAGCAGCGCCGGCGGTTTTTCTGCTTGGGTCCTCGGCTAGGCTCCTCGCTCGCCGCCTCCCCCTCCAAGTCCCGCCGTGCCCGTTTCTCTGGTGACGCCTCGCTCTCCGACCCTGAAGCTGAAAGAACAGGAGGTTACACGGTTACAGAGTAACCGTGGCACGTTCAATATTGCACAGAAATATACACAGAGAGCAGGAGCATGGCTGTACCTGATTCGCAAGGACGTTTTGTGGGTGTACAGAGGGTGCCTTGGCCTGTTTCTGTGCATGACGATACTCCTGTGGAACAAAAAGAAGAGCAAGACAAGGGAATCATTCTTCATTGATCAAGAGCCCAAATGTGTGTCACCTAGAACAAGATGTTTTGGAGCCAGAAAGACAATATCAGAACCTTGAAGGATTTAAGACCTCGTGGCCATGCAACCAGATAAGCTCAAATCCTGACATGCCAAGTCTATTTACGTCAACATATCGCTCGACTTACATTCTTAACATGAAGGTTAAAAATACTAGGGATGTTCATCTTTCCCTTTCAAGATGATTCAACGTGTATCTAGATACATTGGCTCCGATACGATCCAGGAACGATACGTTTTAGTTTGAAACGAGTCTGTACAATTCGGTTAGTTAGAGAACAAATCGATTCGGGGGCACTAACATTTGTTGTATAACATAAATTTATTCTAAATTAAAATCCGCTGCTGATGGAGCTCATGAGCTGGGCCTCTCTGTGCTGGATCTGTCTGAGCTGGGCCTCTCTGTGCTGGATCTGTCTGAGCTGGGCCTCTCTGTGCTGGATCTGTCTGAGCTGGGCCTCTCTGTGCTGGATCTGTCTGAGCTGGCGTGCCTGTTTAAATCAAATAACATTTTATTGGTCACATGCACCGGATACAACAACAGGTGTAGACTTTACAGTGAAATCCTTACTTACGAGCCCATTCCCAACAGTGCAGTGTTAAAAAGTAAGACAAATATTTGCTAAAGGCAATAGTAACACAAAAACAAGGCTTTATACAAGAGGTATGTAAATGATGTATGCACTATTTAGGGGGAGGTGCGGCAATGTAGCCTTTTTTTTGGTTTCTTTCTTTGGTTCTAAAATCACCATCACCCACTAATTAACATGTCATTTTAGCAGATTAAGTGCTTGAGCTAGTAATGTATCAATATTTATCGTATACAAATTAGCTATGACGTAGACAATGAATATATAGTGTAACAGTATAACTTTAGACCGTCCCCTCGCCCATACCCGGGGGCGAACCAGGGACCCTCTGCACACATCAACAACAGTCACCCACGAAGCATCGTTACCCAGCGCTCCACAAAAGCCGCGGCACTTGAAAGGGGAACCACTACTTCAAGGTCTCAGAGCAAGCGACGTCACCGATTGAAACGCTATTTAGGGCGCACCACCGCTAACTAAGCTTGCCGTTTCACATCCGTTACAATAGCACAATTTGGATTTCACCTCCCATCTAAAAATCAAATAGTTTTGACCGCTTGGAAGTTCACCTCTCGCGTCGGTCACGCGGTGCGCCTCGCAAAAGTGACTGCTGTCCTCGTTAGTAAATTATCAACTTTACCCTGTATATCAAAAAAAAGGTATATATATGCACTGATTGTTTAAAGCAAAACTACCCAAACTATTGCTAAACTACCCACACTCAGGTGAACCTGAAAAATCGAAATAAAATATTGGAAAAACCAATTATGCAGGTATAGCCAGATGAGAGTTGTGTTTCTGATAGATTATTACTACTACTCCAGTAAAAACCATTGACAGCTCATACGTTGCCTTCGGAAAGTATTCAGACCTCAACTTTTTCCACATTGTTACGTTACAGCCTTATTCTAAAATTAATTAAATATACTTCCCCCCCCCAAGCTATCTACACACACACACACACACACTACCCCATAATGACGAAGCGAAAACAGGTTTAGACATTTTTGCAAATAAAAACAGAAATACCTTATTTACATAATTATTCAGACCCTTTGCTATGGGACTCGAAATTGAGCTCAGGTGCATCCTGTTTCCATTGATCATCCTTGAGATGTTTCTACAACGTGATTGGAGTCCACCTGTGGTAAATTCAAGTGATTGGACATGATTAGGAAAGGCATACACCTGTCTATATAAAAAAAAAGGTCCCACAGTTGACAGTACAAGTCAGAGCAAAAACCAAGCCACGAGGTCAAAGGAATTGTCCGTAGAGCTCCGAGAACCCATTGTGTCGAGGCACAGATCTGGGAAAGGGTAGCAAAAAATGTCTGCAGCATTGAAGGTCCCCAAGAACAAAGTGGCCTCCATCATTCATAAATGGAAGAAGTTTGGAACCACCAAGGCTCTTCCTAGAGCTGGCCGCCCAGCCAAACTGAGCATTCGGGGGGAAAGGGGTGTTGGTCAGGGAGGTGACCAAGAACCCAATGGTCACTCTGGCAGAGCTCTAGAGTTCCTCTGTGGTGTTGGGAGAACCTCCCAGAACCATCTCTGCAGCACTCCACCAATCAGGCCTTTATGGTAGAGTGACCAGACGGAAGTCACTCCTCAGTAAAAAGGCACATGACAGCCAGCTTGGAGTTCGCCAAAAGGCACCTAAAGACTCTCAGACCATGAGAAACAAGATTCTCTGGTCTGAAGAAACCAAGATTGAACTCTTTGGCCGGAATGCCAAGCGTCAACATCTGAAAGAAACCTGGCACAATCCCTAAGGCGAAGCACGGTGATGGCCGCATCCTGCTGTGGGAATGTTTTTCAGCGGCAGAGACTGGGAGACTAGTCAGGAATGAGGCAAAGATGATCGTAGCAAAGTACAGAGACATCCTTGATGACAACCTGCTCCAGAGCATTTGCATGCCGAAAGTGCTGCACAGATGTGCAAGATCAGGAACAGGCCGGGCAGTGTGTGCAGTTTAACCAGTACCGATATTGCCTGGGGTTGTTCAGCATGCAAAATGACTGTCAACACAGTTACATGCAGTTTGACACTGAAGGAGAGGACTTCAGTTGTTATAAAATATTTTCTGAAGGTAGACAGAATGGAATGAGCCAAACATTTTAGTGAACCAGCAATTTGTAATGCTTGAATCGTCTTTCTGACTGATGCATGCTACCTTTGGATCGGTTTTGGGTCCACGGACCGATGCACTTACATCTTAAACATTTGAATCGGGAACCGATGCGCATTGATGAATGGTTACACCCCTAAAAAAACACCAAATGCAACAAGAAACTGCAATTGGTTGAAAACTGGAAATCTTAAGTGAAATGCTGGGAGAACCAAGCAGGTCTTAAAAGATGGTCAACGTGACCATACTGCCCCAGTATGATTCCTATCTGGGCCAGGCTTAGTACATGTATTGCCAACGGAGTGAGACACACACACAACCACCACTCCTCCTAAGGCAGAAATAGAAGCAGGCTGTCACCATATCAGTCCAACCTTACAGACCTCTGCCAACAGAGACTTCATGAAATGCATACGTATATACACACACGTCCCTCCGTATCTTATTTGACAGCGGAGCAAAAATGTTTCAAATTGTGTCTATACTCCAGCATTTTCAATTTGAGATCAAATGTTTCACAGTGACAGTATGGAATGTCACCTTTTATTTGAGGGTATTTCCTTTAGTGCTGGTCAGTATACTGTATTTTACTACACACAGATGTACGGTTTTGGGTATTTGAATGTTTGGTTTGTTAAAATGTGATATGCCGTGTGTAACGTAAATTTGTATAGTGTACACAGCTACTTGAGTCAACCCTCTCCGCTCTCTCCATGCCACTTTCCACACAATCCTAGCCCCGTCACTCAAGGAGTGCATGTTGTTGCTTGACCACAAGATGCTTCCGTTCAGTCTGCACGGTTAATGCAGCACATGAAACAATGTTGACGACAACAATGTTATTTCCACTTTGCTTCTTAATATAAATCCACAAGCATTCTATAAATGGAACCATTACTTTCGTACATCTGCAAAAAGCTAGTTTGTCTTTTCTTAGCAAGTTTTCCTTAAATCGTGTTATACGCGAATGCTAAATCTCTAGTTAGTTAGCTAATAAAATGTAAGAGTCAGAGCAAAAGTAGCTAGCTTACACAGCCTGATAATAGTGATGGTGTAGGCCTAAATCTACATGTTTGTGCAACAGTATATTCTAAATCAGAGGAATAGGCGAAGCATGAATGTTGGCTACATGAAAAAACATTTCTAGTGAAAGATTATAGGGTCTCCTAGGAAACACTGACCAACACTTTGGTTCCTGCCACAATAACTCCTCCCTGGCATTTTCATTCATTGCCATGTCAAACACTATATTTAAAGTGCCCACTATTGTATTCGAACTATAGAATTAGAACAATAATTTATTTCCATGATTCCAACAGTTCACTGTGTTTTGATCTAATTCGGAAGTCAAATCGCAATTGCAACATTTGGTTAAAAATAAGGCCTTGATTTTTTCGCCCATATTGTGCAGCCCTACGTGGGAGTGTGGGAATTCTCAAATTAATGCAGGAAATGCACAAATTTATGAAAATGCTGGAAATTATTTTAGGTTACGGTGATTCACAATATATATGATTTCTTAGGCTCACTAAATAAGTCAATCTAATTCAGTGCTAAATATGCCTATTCCACAACCATAAGACCCACTAATCATTTAATTTTATCAAAATAGTTTAATCTGCTTTTTTTTGCAAATAATAATTATATATATATTTTTAAATCACTGATCTCTGGCTTTCATGACTATGAAAATGGCATTTTTGTTACAAATTTAACCAGAACCATAATGCACATTCATTCACTAATAATGACAAATATCTTGTAGCAGGCATATTAGAAAATGAACACAGGTCTCAAACGATCCCACAAGCACAAGCCCACGTGCAAGTGAGTATTCAGCTAATCTTTATATTTCAAGTTTAGCCAACTTGGAACTACTTGCTAGCTAACAAGGCAGAACAGTTAAATTATGAACACACCCTTCTGTTCATCTCCAACTGTTTGAACAGCATGCTAGCCTGTCCACTTCGTTTAGACGTTGAAATCAAGCGGCCCATCTTATTTCTCAGAAGGAGAACGAGTTGCCAACTCCTTACATAATTATGTTTTATGCTTATTGTACATTTATAAAAACAGACTAGACAGCTAGTACAAGTCTTTGGATAAAATGCTGCTAGCGGTACAATACTGGGCGTGACAAACTTGAGCATTAATTCTCTAGAATCAATGTTAATTGATACTCCTGTTTTAGTAGTGTCTGCCCCTGGCACAATCTGAGGAGTTGAGACATAAAAAAAGGGTATCGCTAGAAAGGTTAACTACTCTATTACAGTAATGTCTAAATGTCTTTGTGAAAATATGACTGAGTCGGTTGGACTAAACCGCAAAAGTAAATAGCGAGTTAAAACCGCTTGTGAGAGAAGTGATCGCTCATCTTCGATGTTGTAAGTGACAGAGGGAGGGGTTTGGTGTGTGTGTGTGTGTGTGAGTAAATGGGGAAAGGCTATACAGACACGCTGGATGACACGTCTGATGATGCATGTCGCGCAGCTGAGAGTCAAGAGGAATGGATTTAGTTCACCCAGGTCATCCTGATGAGTCCTTCCCAGCGAACTAGTTCAAACTGGCATCAGCAGCATGACATGAGGTAAAGCTTGGAAAAGAAAGTAGTTTATTTCGATGGGCGAGGGATAAATAACTTGAAGTATAAGTTTCTAGCTACAAGCACAAACTAGCTAGCTGGGAAGGGCAACTGACTGAACAAAATCCATTAGCCTTCACTCGACTCTCACTGCACGACATACGTCATCAATATGGGCACCGGGCGTGTCGGTATAGCCTATAGGTATAGTGTATGAGAAGGTGCACACAGCACAGAATGGAGCTAGTGACACGGGACCAAAAAGTCAACATGAGAACGAGCGGACAAAAACCTTGATTCTTGTGATAAAGGCATTTGGAATATTGTGCTACATTTTTTTTTTTTTTAATTCTTATGATATCACTCCGCTCTAGGTGAGAAGTTAGTATTTGAGTGGGTATGATCCATCATTATTCATGATTCATTCATGATTATCCGTTATCATCCACATTTATGTAGAAGTGTTCAGAAACATTTTATTCTTATTTACCATCAAATAGGCTAATAAATGACAATGCATTATTCACTATTCAGTTCCTATTGGGCAAAACATAATCCGAAACACAACAGTCCCACCTTTTTCATTGTCAGCAATTCAATTTTGCCCATATTCTTGATGAAGAATGTTAAACTCACTGGTGGCACAACAAAATCCACCAAATACGTTAAATGGGACTGCTAATAACTATATTGAACAAACTGCGATGGAAGAAAAATAGCAGAGCTTATATTTCTTTAAAAAAAATCACACCTGGTTTTAGTCATTTAAGTTCAGACTGGAGAGTTTCATTTAAATATACACTCACAACCAATTCAAAATCAACTGGTGGGTTGCTGGAGGTTTAGAAAGGGTTGCAAGAGTGAGTAAAAATAATAAAATGTCTCGACCAACCAGCTGAAAATCCCTGCATTGTGTGTTAGTGATTTGGGACCAAACACTACATTTGTACTACTTCAATACACCCTCAGTGAATTTGTTCAAATACTATTGCATTCTCCAAATAGGGGACTAGATATAGTTTTTTCAATTTAAAAACGGTAAAAACAGACCCCCCCCCCCCAAAACGGGCATTCTATACTGTCGCCTCATATTTAACATTTGATCTCAAATCCAAAATGCTGGAGTACGGAAGCAAATTTTAACATTATAGCTTCACTGTCCATTGAAATACAGAGGGGTGTATGTGGACTAAAGTGTGCACTCTCTTCCTCAGTGACATCTAATACTAAGAGATGTAGTGTTTGTCCAGATTGAAGATGTATATAACAATGCATTCGGAAAGTATTCAGATCCCTTGACCTTTTCCACATTGTTACATTACAACCTTATTCTAAAATGGATTAAATTGTTTCCCCCCCACTCAACAATCTACATACAATACCCCATAAAAAGACAAAGCAAAACAGGTTCAGAGATTTTTAAAAATCTATTACTAAAAACTGAAATATCACATTTACATAAGTATTCAGACCCTTTACTCAGAACTTTGTTAAAGCACATTTGGCAGCGATTACAGCCTTGTCTTCTTGGGTATAATGCTAAAAGCTTGGCACACCTGTATTTAGGGATTTTCTCCCATTCTTCTCTGCAGATCCTCTCAAGCTCTCTCAGGTTGGATGGGGAGCGTCGCTGCACAGCTATTGTAAGGTCTCTCAGGATGTTTGATCGGGTTCAAGTCCGGGGTCTGGCTGGGCCACTCAGTCTTGTCCTGAAACCACTCCTACACGGTCTTGGCTGTGTGCTTAGGGTTGTTGTCCTGTTGGAAGTTGAACCGTCACCCCAGTCTGAGGTCCTGAGCAGGTTTTCATCAAGGATCACTCAGTACTTTGCTTCGTTCATCTTTCCCTAGATCCTGACTAGTCTCCCAGTCCCTGCCGCTGAAAAACATCCCCACAGCATGATTCTGCCACCAACATGATTCACCGTGGGGATGGTGCCAGGTATTTTCCCAGACGTGACGCTTGGCATTCAGGCCAAAGAGTTCAATCTTGGTTTCGTCAGACCAGAAAATCTTGTTTCTCATGGTCTGAGAGTCCTGTAGGTCCCCTTTGGCAAACGCTGGCCACTACCAATAAAGACTTGATTGGTGGAGTGCTGCAGAGATGGTTGTCCTTCTGGAAGGTTCTCCCATCTCAATAGAGGACCTCTAGAGCTCTGTCAGTGACCATTGGCTTCTTGGTCACCTCCCTGACCAAGGCCCTTCTCCCCCGATTGCTCAGTTTGGCCGAGCGGCCAGCTCAAGGAAGAGTCTTGGTGGTTCCAAACTTTTTTCATTTAAGAATGATGGAGGCCACGGTTTTCTTGAGGATCTTCAATTCTGCAGACATTTTTTGGTACCCTTCCGCAGATCTGTGCTTCGACACAATTCTGTCTCGGAGCGCGACAGACAATTCCTTCAACCTCATGGCTTGGTTTTTGCCCTGAAATGCACTGTCAACTGTGGGACCTTAAATAGACAGGTGTGTGCCTTTCCTAATCATGTCTAATCAATTGAATTTACCACAGGTGGACTACAATCAAATTGTAAAAACATCTCAAGGATGATCAATGGAAACAGGATGCACCAGAGCCCAATTTCAAGTCTCATAGCAAAGGGTCTGAATACTTAAATAAATAAGGTATCGTTTTTTTTTCTGCTAAAAACCCATTTTCGCTTTCTCATTTTAATTTGACTTAACTAGGCAAGTCAGGTAGGAACAAATTCTTATTTACAATGACGGCCTACCAAAAAGCAAAAGGCCTCCTGCGGGGACAGGGATACTTTTTTTTTTAAATGACAAAACACACATCACGACAGGAGACAACACTACATAAAGAGACTTAAGACAACATAGCATGGAAGCAACACATGACAACACAGCATGGTAGCAAGTTAGCAACACAACATGGCAGCAGCACAACATGGTACAAATATTATTGGGCACAGACAACAGCAAAAAAGGGCAAGAAAAGTATAGACAACAATACATCAAGCAAAACAGCCACAACTGTCAGTAAGAGTGTCCATGATTGAGTCTTTGAATGAAGAGATGGAGAGAAAAAAACTGTCCAGTTTGAGTGTTTGTTGCAGCTCGTTCCAGTCGCTAGCTGCAGCGAACTGAAAATAGGGGCGACCAAGGGATGCGTGTTCTTTGGGGACCTTTAACAGGATGTGACTGGCAGAACGGGTGTTGTATGTGGAGGATGAGGGCTGCAGTAGATATCTCAGATAGGGGGAGGGGTAGTGAGGCCTAAGAGGGTTTTGTAAATAAGCATCAACCAGTGGGTCTTGCGACGGGTATACAGAGATGACCAGTTTACAGAGGAGTATAGAGTGCAGTGATGTGTCCTACAACGAGCATTGGTGGCAAACCTGATGGCCGAATGGTAAAGAACATCTAGCCGCTCGAGAGCACCCTTACCTGACGATCTATAAATTACATCTCCGTAATCAAGCATGGGTAGGATGGTCATCTGAATCAGGGTTAGTTTGGCAGCTGGGGTGAAAGAGGAACGATTACGATAGAGGAAACCAAGTCTAGATTTAACTTTAGCCTGCAGCTTTGATATGTGTTGAGAAGGACAGTGTACTCCCAAGTACACTACCTCAAGCTCTAAACCCTCAGAGGTAGTAATCACACCTGTGTGGAGAGGGGCATTCTTCTTACCAAACCACATGACCTTTGTTTTGGAGATGTTCAGAAGAAGGTTAAGGGCAGAGAAAGCTTGTTGTAGAGCATTTAACACAAAATCCAGGGAAGGGCCAGCTGAGTATAAGACTATCATCCACATATAAATGGATGAGAGAGCTTCCTACTGCCTGAGCTATGTTGTTGATCTATATTGAGAAGAGTGTGGGGCCTAGGATCGAGCCTTGGTGACAGGCAGTGTCTGAGACAGCATATGTTCTGACTTTATACACTACACTCTGAGGTAATTAGCAAACCAGGCCAAAGACCCCTCAGAGACACCAATACTATTTAGCCGGCCCACAAGAATGGAATGGTCTACCATATCAAAAGCTTTGGCCAAGTCAATAAAAATAGCAGCACAACATTTCTTAGAAACAAGGGCAATGGTGACATCATTGAGGACCTTTAAGGTTACAGTGACACTTCCATAACCTGAGCGGAAACAAGATCACATACCAGAGAGAATACTATAGACATAAAAAAATCCAGTCAGTTGATTATTGACAAGTTTTTCCAACACTTTTGATAAAACAGGGCAAAATAGAAATAGGCCTATAACAGTTAGGATCAGCTTGATCTCCCCACTTAAATAAAGGACGCGTCATGGCTGCCTTCCAAGCAATGGGAACCTCCCCAGAGAGGCGAGACCGGTTTAAAAGGTCAGAGATAGGCTTGGCGATGATAGGGGCAGCAACCTTAAAGAAGAAAAGGTCTAAACCATCCGACCCAGATGTTTTTTTTGACTCAGTAACAACCATATCATCACCATTAAGGGACATGGGCAGCTGCGAAGAGGAGGGTTAATTCTCCAGGTCTTTAACTGTTTTCTAGAACTTCCCGGGGTTAGACCAACAGAGAGAACTACTCCTTAAAGTAACTAACTTTGGTCTTCCGGATAGCCTGAGCGCACTTATTTCTCATTTGCCTGATCGAGAGCCAGTCAGCCTGAGTATGCGTGTGCCGAGGGTATCTCTGCAAGATCACGTTCGAACCAGGGTCTGAACACGTTTTTAATTCTCATTTTCTTTATGCGGGTAGGTTTGTTAACAATAATACTGAAAATATCAAAAAAGGTCCAAGCATCTTCAGAGAGGATCAAGCTGATTCTATACCATTTTACAGAGGCCAGGTCATGAAGGAAGGCATGCTCATTAAAGTTTTTTAGCAACATAATAAGTTCCTCATTATGGGGTATTGTGTGTAGATTGATGAGGATTTATTTTTAGATGTAATACATTTTAGAATAATGTCACGTCAAACTGAAAAAAGGGAAGGGGTCGGAATACTTTCCGACTGCACTGTATAAACCATATAGATTGAAAATGCTGAAGAGTGAGGGTCCAGTCTGATATGAGATTTAGTTAGAACTTGGTATGATTGACAATGATCTCAGCTATGGTAATTCATTCAAAGGTTTCAGAATGTGCGTCATCGCAAAATTCTAAAGTTGTGGACCCTCCATCTTACCCTCCTGTGTAGTTAATGTGGGGACAGGGTCTTCGGTTGACACCGATGGCTGCTCGGAGCTAGTGGGTGGTGACGACGATAGGGATTGGCTACTGTTGCTGCTCGTCTCGCCACTGAAGACAGACAATTGGCTACTGCCAGTGCTTGGGCTGGGCTTTGAGGTACAGTCCTCGTCTGTCTGCTTCTGCTCGATATCTGAAAGACAGACAAAATAATGGTATTTAGTGACCCCTTCACCACATACTGTATGTTGGCTCTTAATGGACCAGCAGCTTCAGAGCATTAGTACACACAAACATACACGTGGGGGCATGAGTCACCATTCCCTCTCCCCAAAACATCATTCAGAATCGCAGATGGTCCGACCTGAGAGGATGTCAATACCTCAGAATGACCCTTTAGCATGATTAGGGCTGTGGCGGCCACAAAATTGTGTCAGCCGGTGATTGTCAAGCAAATAACTGTCAGTCTAACAGTAATTGCAAATAAATTAACCTAAACACATTTAGCATCTCCTGGCTTCCACAAGCCACTTATGCAGACCATTGGAACATTACATTTTAAAAAGTATAATAAATCCATGTAATATAACCTACACCTTCAAAATAAATCCATTATTTATTTTAGACAGGGCTAAAGAAGCATGATATGAAGAAAATGTAGTCTTTTTCAGAAGAACAGAATAGCATACTCCGAGATGTCCTTATGTTAGGTCCTGATGTGGCTATGCCAAATGGCTGTGAGCTACACTAGTTAATTTAGCAGACAAGATTTGCTTAGAATTCCATGGCATTATTTTATAGTATGAAGAAAACTGAACAAAGCTGAATAAACTATAAATAAAAACTATCCAAACGATTTGCGGGAGTGCGCACACTAAGCAAATCTAACCTGTGTTGAGCAGTTAACAAAGGAATAGGTACTCCTATATGCTTCACTTTAATAACTAACTCCAGTTGTACTACAAACTTTGGGCTGTGTTTTGATTTTTAATACATATTAAGGCTACATGATGCGACTAATGATGTTTTTAAAAAGTTGCTTGAAAGGCATGAGCTCTGCTTTTTTTTGCGCATGCTGTACACCCTTCATTCGTCTCTCATTCACAATTTGACAAGCATGACAGCATCCCCTTTGTGCCTTTAATACACACACAAAAAATCCATGCCTTCGTTGTGCCCTTCTCCCCGAGTGCGCTCTCCATCACGTGATCGGGTCTTTCTCACAGGCTACAAGTGAAGACAGACACAGGGGACGCAACTGCGCGCATCCTTATCCAATTCTGAGGTGCATATTGAAGATATTGAAGAACTGTCCACATTTACTTTCTGTCAGCCAACAAGATGAGTAGGCCTAACAGATAGTAGATTGACATAGGCTAGTGCTTTTGCTATACCCCACAGTACAAAAGTCAACCTATTCTATTCTGTGCGAGAAATAACTATTCCAAACAGTCTGGGACAGTTGTGGGATGCAACAGATCCTAAATTAATACAACCACAAGCATTAAAAAACAACATTTAATCAATGTAGCTGACAACAGATCAGAACATTTATCTTTACATTTTGATAAACTATTAAGCTATTTCTTCACATTATAAGCGCAGCAACACGCACACGGCAGTGGGCTATAAGCGTGAATGTTTCATTAGCGGGAAAACACCATTATCAAAAGTGACCGCAAATGTAATTATGCATGTAATGCTTTTATTATAGAGGTGCATTTTTATGGTGAAAATGATCTTCCCCAAACTTGAAACTCACTCGCAGCTTATGTATCCCAGTTAGACTCTAAACCCCCTTGTAAATTTGATTAATGTTCTTCATTTTAAAGAAGTTATTTGGCCACTTTAGTTGTGATACAAACCTTATCAAAACATATAGGCCTACTATGGGCTAGGCAACACGAGGTGTTCGACTATGATTCGAAAGAGTCACAAAAAACGGCTTTGTTTCTTGCCTTACGCTGGGCATCATTCACAAGTGATAATATATCATTCACAAGTGATAGGCTAATATATTCATCCATCAGACTATTCTTGATTTAATCTTGTCTTTACACATACTAAATATGTGTGACATTTGTTTTGATTTAGAACGGACCATTATCATGCACCAGTCTTGAAACAGGAGCAGCAGAAAAAATACATGTCATCTATGCATTTAAATAGCAGACGGGGGATGCTTTTCCCGTGATTCATTTTCATGCCAACCAGGAAGGCTATACTCCTATTCTAAAGAACAGCAATGTGCTTAATATTAGGAAAGGTGACAAATAAATAGACAAAGCTGATCCTCTATTTAGTAAAAGCCACCCCTCTGCTTTATCACGCCATTATATAGCCCATAGAAAAGTTGTGCAACATGAGCTCATGGGCCCTCATGAAGCGTTTGATTCGATTTTCGATTACATTTGTATTGATGCCAGAGTGATTAGAGGGACAATAGAGTGCTGAGTACCAGGGAGTTAGCAAGTTTGGTAGGCTACTAATGACCATGAGCCGCATCAGAGCTTGGAGAAGCCTAATTACCGTGACTAAATGGTCACGTGATATTTGACTGCCTTCATGACTCGTGGACGCCGGTGTGGCGGTAATACGGTCACTGCAACAGCCCTAAGCATGACCCCAGTTTAGGCTACCAGGGAGTCTATCCATCAACTCCCAAAACCCAGAGGGCTGCACAAGGTCAAAAGGCAGCTGGGCCTTATCTTAATCCTCTATAGAACCCATTTCTGCTGTCGTGGTGCTCTTGTGTATTGAATCTATTCTAGGCAATGTTGCTGCTGAAAAGGCCTACAGAAGCCCATCTCAAAACTTCAGTCATAAGCTCCATTTTAGAGCTGCAATCTTTATCCACAGGAGTATTGAGAGCCAACACCCCAACATACAGCAAAGCAAGATATCAGACCTGAGAACATATTTTTCCTGACACCAGTTTCATTCTTGAGATAGCTATTATGTCAATGAGAAGTTAATCTGGAAATTGACTTTTTGGATTCTGAAAATAGCCTTGTATTTTTACTGCATGCCTTTGGAATATATATATTTTTATACAAAAGGTACATACATTACTACTACAAAACATATCTAACAAACCAATATACGTAACCTAATCGAGGTGTAAAAAAAACCTGCAATTTCCATACAGCAGAGACATAACATGACAGGCAGTAATCTGCACACCCCCTTCTGATGTCTCCGGTACACACAGGGCTCTACCACATAACAGAAACCTATTGTCTTCCACCTTTATGGGAATTTAGTTGGCTTGCGCAAGGAACAGCAAGACTTACCAGCAAAACATTTTGAGCAGAGGTTCATGGTTTTACTGGACCTGGGGAGAGAAAAAACAAAAATAAAAGTCAGTCCCAGAAAGGAATGGTACCACGGTGGAGATGGCCAAATAGGATAAAGGCTCACTAGACACACGTCAGTCAATGCAATATGGCCCTCTTATTTGCAACAAAAATCACACTTAAAAAAAATAATGCATTTCAATGGCTCTTGGGACACTCAAACCTGACCCATTTTTTTTTGTACCCAGACAGTCAGACGGCTCTGAGGTTGCCATAGCTACGGAGAGTGAGTGAAAACAAATGGGATGGCAGGGGCGACAGATCACAGAAAGTCATGGCAGGGAAGAGAAGGGGGAAACAAACAAAGGTGGGGGTGGGGTAGAGGTTGTTGCAAACAGTTGAAAAGGGAAGGAGCATAAGGTAGCAAAAGTCAATATTTTTACAGCAACAAATGACAGGTAGGCCTACACCATTGCACTCATTTGATACCATCTCTCACCGGTTAACAAGCTAATCAGTCCAGGCTAATCAATTGTGCCAAGAAGCCTAACCTGACAGGGGCTTTTGACCGCCATTGACATTGGCCTGAGGGTTCAAGGGTTCATTACTGACTGAAGTAGGGTAGTCAACTCAACATTGATAACAACTACTACATAAGCTCTATTACCCTATGTATACATTACACTAAATGTTGTGGTCAGAAATAGCATAGAAAAAAATTGGCATAAATTGACATTTTAAAATCTAAAATCAGGTTTACTTCCCTCACAATCCTAATGTGTAATAGGCTAACTCACGACAGCAGACTCAACTCCAGGAACACAACCCAAACCCTTCCACATAGCCTCAAATCTGTTCAACTGAAATCTCCCACCTAAACATGCACCATTTTCTCAGGCTTTCCTTTGAATCCTTTCCTCAATGACATTACATTTCCAGTGGTAGACTAATGGTTGTTCTCATTCTGGACCTCTGACACTCACTTTAACAGGAGGGCACAATGCATAATGCTGGGATGTTTCTGTTCTGGGCTGTGTGAGCTCTGTCAATACAGTAAAATGTTGGAACTCCATAGGGTATTCAGCCCATTGTGCCCTCAGGAGGGAATGTGACCAATGGAGTGTTCCAATTGACCTGGGATACATTTAGTACTCATCCTACCATGACCTTAACTGCAATTGGACTTTTCCTCCCAACATCACGTGTGTCATTCAGTGGTAGAGTAACTAGACCTCAACCGAGAAGAGGATTTGCAGTATACCTGGAAAGACCTCAATCATAGATGAGAGTTCTGACAAGCCCCATGCTAGCCAAATCCTTGCACTACATTGAAGATGTGTTTGCCTACCCACTTTCAGCTAATGCATTATAACCTAATGTCCTCCTTCACTCCCCATCCCGATAAGGGCTTCAACTGAGCTAACATGTTCGTCAAAACAGTCTAGAATGGTTTGTCACTATCAAAATAATGTCATTTGAATTCAGTCAAATTGATATGCACAGGCTCCATTTTACCAGAGAAGAACCAACTGACCTAAAAACAGGAAAGCTGGAAATTCAGCCCAGATTTTTTAAAACTAGCCCACTTCTAAAGGCGAAGCCTATATCCTGCAGTCTCGCGATACAGACTCCCCTCCCAATGTTTAATGAGATATCTCAAACTGAAGAGGATGTTTGTTCCTGGCTCTAGCTGTAATCAGGCATACTCAGAAAGCGAGATAGTTTGAACACAGCAGGGAAGGGCTACAAAGAAAGCCGGAGGGCTTCAAAGTGGAAAACTGTGACAAGCTTCAGACGCCTCGAACCAGGTGTTGACCGCAAGAGCCGTAAACATGCTTCCGATTGTGTCACCTGACATTGAGAGGTGTGAGTAATTCTCAGTTCGCTCACATATAACACACCCTAAAGATCAGCGTGACTAGTTAGAGAGCATGGCACAAGAAAGAAGGGCAGGGTTTTAGTACATAAAATCATCCAGGGAGTTATATGCCAGAGTCCTCAATCTCGTTGCTACACATGGTGCTTTCAAGACAACTGGGGGGAAAACGATGTCAATTCATGACGTCAGTGATCTTTGGGTCTGAGCTCTAGACAGATGCCAGAGTTTCCGACTTGGAATTTGAAGTCGTAAACAATTTCCCCCCAGTCAGAGCTCGTTTTTTTCCGAGTTCCTAGTTGTCTTGAACGCACTAAAGTCGGATATTTCCAAGTTCCCCGTTGTTTTGAACGTGGCAATAGTTGACCATACAGGAAGAACTGTCCAGCTCAAACAAAGGCCCCATTTTTATTATAAGTAGGCCATACCCTTTGGTTGGTCGCTCTATTTCACTAAAGATGGTTTAATGTACTGCCTAAATGGGCTCGATTAAATAACATCAAATAAACATTTCCGGTATGTAATCACAACTTGACTGGAATGTGAGGGATGAACGTGCTGTAACTTGATAACTAATGTGGTTACAAGGCAATGACAGTCTGGAGAATATTGGACACAAAGTGTTAACGTTTAATCTTTAGTTAGGATATAATTTCTTTAGAATGGATACATTTCCATTTAAGGACACAGAGCCTAACTAGAGCGAATGATGATCAGATTATAACCAGAAATTTTAATATAACGCGTTCAGAACCACAGAACATGATTCGACGCTTTGATATATCTACACTCATGGATAGAGAATGAAAACAAGCCCAAACGTTCAGCAAACCTCAAAACATTCAGATAGGAATCAGTTTTGTAACTCAAACATTTGCCCCAACCCCCACCCGGTATGCCCAACATAACAATGGCTTTAACGTAGGCGACATTAATATCCATCCTCGTTATCACTACAATAAACCATCTCCACAATACATGATGTGCGACATCTTACCCCCAAAATCCACATGGACACCGAGGTGGTAAGGGTTTGCTGCGCTCACTACCAGTATCCCCCATGACTTCAACAAAATGATCAAGGGTACGCAAGGCTGGGGATGAGACAGGGGCCTTGTCGTTGTATAGGATCTTCAGCCAACTCAAGTAGCAAATATCCGCTTCTATAAATAGTCCTCGGTGGTCAAATTGGACAACGAAGGTGGATGGCTTTGCCGACACGAGCGGCCACAGGGATCCGAATAGTCCTAAACAGCTCAGTTTGGATTAATTGATCATCCAAGTGTCCTCACTGGACTCAAAGCAATCAGCTGGAGCTCGGCTACTACTAACAGCCACAGAGGGGGTGTTAACGCTTTGTCCAACCTGTAACATGAAAGATACAACACAAAACATAAACACCACAACAACAAATATTTCCAACAATCTCAATATTAATCACGAGTATTCGACACAGAGTAAGCAGCAGTCACATCGAATATCATTCCACTTACACCATGTGCTGCGTCCCCCAATCTTCAGTGGGCCGAACTGTACGAAGTAAGCTGTTCAGGAAACTACCGGTACCTAGACCTTCATTTAGAATAAAACGTACTGTGCCGTATCAACAGAATCAAAATGGCGTTCATTGAACGCAATTCCCACTAGCGTTCCTGACTAACCAATGTAAACTCACACACACAAGCAACTATTTGGATTCATATATTTTAAACAGAAGCAATATAAAAACGTTTATTTCCTTATTTCACGGTTTGAACGTTGAAAATTACTTTTACCAAAACGCGATAATGAATACGTCCCAACCCATTGGTCTTTTTGGGACAAACCAAAACATGAATCAGCTGTGAAGCAGGAGGATCACAAAATATATTTAACGTCAGAGTAGCCATTTGCACAACACATATTATTCGAAGTCACTTAGCTATCTAAATATATGGATCAGCGAAAATTTGCAATTGGAGTGCTTGAAGCATGAACGACAAGCATTCTTGAGATAAAATTGGTTTGCAATCTATCGTCTCGCCCTTCCATAGAACGTTTTAAATCTGTCACAGTATTAATTGGTACATTTACAGTGGTGTAAAACATGTCAAATACATACTGACTTACATGGGTCTTCATGACACACAAGTTTTACATATTTTGTTCCACATCTTTAATACAGTATTGTTTAAAAGCTTGATTGCCAGCTGGTAGGGTATCATGAGGATGGATGGACAAGGGTGCATTTAAAACCTGTATTAAAATCAGCAATGTTAAAAAAAACATTTGGTCTTTCAAGTTTGATGAGGGTTGCTAACAATAAGTACTGCAAAATGAGTCAGACAACATTTAATGCCGTTTCCTGCAGCCACTGCCTGCAATAAAATGTACATGTATTGGCCCACTAACATTGGCCATAAGCAGAAATCACCAGTCTGAAGAAGCCTTTGGCACTCACTAATGCAAAACCTACTTGACTTTAGAAATCAATCAATATTTTTTTTAACACTAAGAGGTTGAGAGACTTTTCTGCTGAATCTCTATCAACATCTTCAAAAGAGACCTCTTCTGAAAATAAATCCCAACGTATGTTAATGGCAGTGATATAGAAAAACGGATAAAAGTCATCCCAAGCAATGGTGATATAGTACAGTAATGATATTGTACTAAGATGATACAACAAATTGCAATCAAAACTATTCAGGAAAGAGAATGGAAAATATATAGATATGAGAAGGGTAATCTGCTTTCTACTTAATTTTACTTTAAGTCAATGTTCAGCCCTCATGCAATAGCAGCAATGTGAAAGTATCTAAAGGATTGCTCAAATCTACTTGAAAGCTTGTAAAATAACAAAGGAGATATGAAAAAGTAGAGAGCAATATTAAGAGCCAAAAAACAAAGAAAGAGGGAAGAGGTGAGAGATAATAGGAAGCACAGCACTGAGAAATAAACTGTAGAGCCAACACAAAACTGAACAAATCAAACCACACAAACAAAATCATTGACAATATACATATCATATCTACATTTAGCAGTAAGCACAAGCAGCAATTAAAGTTGTCCTCATAAAGGCGAGGACAATAAAATGACAAAAACAAATCCATAGACAGAAATAGCTATTACCAGCACTGCACATTTCCCCAGTGCTTAATATACCTAGGTAACATCTTTCTTACAGTAAATATGGGGAACAATAAAGTGCCAAATATCAGCTGCTCATAGATTCTCCCTCCGATTTTCACAAAGTGCTGATGAATTTACCAAACATTGAAGTGCTGCTCAGCCAAGACTGCAATATTAGTCTAAGTCCAAATGGGGGGGTGAATCAAATTAATTTCCCGGATATAAACCTTGAGCATAGGTGAATATGACCATGTTCACCTATGATTTTTCTTCTTCAACATGAGTAGAAAATCATTGATAGTGGTATTGCATTGGTTAATCTTTGGATGAGCAGTACTGATTGCGTCTCCACTGGCTGGATAGCACCTGGCCCGACTAGGCTTTGAAGAGTGCCAACTGAGTACCCTTAAACCGGCAGCAAATGTGGGCTAATACCTTCACAGGAAATGTATGGACCAATTTACTCCATAGCCTTTTCCCCCACCATTGTCTATCATTTCAGACAGGGAGGACTGTATGAGCACCCTAAAAACCTGAAATTGATGTAAGATTCTGTTCACGTGTTAGAGGCTTATTTTTGTTATCAAAATGAATTGTATGCTTAGCAGCATTTTAGCAGTGCATCTTGTGTGATAGATAGATAAGGTTGTGCAAAATTGTTTTCTTGGGGGTTTTCCTTTTCTCTCAGAGGTGGGGTTGTGAGGAAGTGGAGGATGAGGATGAGGAGGGCTGGGAGGGGAGAAGGCTGTGGGTGCAGGATGGCTGCATGGGTCTAGGGTTCTGGGATGTGGAACTGGACTCAAAAGGTGATGCCTGCCCAAGACTACCCTCTTTCACCTCCTTGTCCAACTGGGTCGGACACTCAAAGTGGACACAATGGAACACCTGAAAGAGAGAGAGAGAGAAACAGGGAATGAGGAACGGATATACAACATTTTCCCCTGGTGCCACTAAGTTTTTCCAGATGGTGGCACCAGCCCATGATTTGCTTGCATCATGTGTTCCCCCGCATCGTCATGCAATAGAAAAACACATGTAATTATCAAATAATTAAAGTGCTTTATTAAGAAGTGACATAGAGGAATTAAAATATTTCTAACATTTTGTGATTAAAAATATGCACAACCAAATCCAGTGATAGTCATGAATATTGGGTTGACAATTAGACCATTGTCATTATATTTTACTATTAAAATAGGGCTCCAGAGATCTCCAGATGTTTAGAGATCTTTATGTGCACTAATATAATAGGCACATTTATTTAGGACTAATTTCCCACCTGAGTAAGTGGTGATCTAGTTAGCTATATCACTAACTCTAATTATGAATTGGGTGGTTTGAGCCCTGAATGCTGAGCTGTCGTATATCAGACCGTATACCATGGGTATGACAAAATATTTATTTTTACTGCTCTAATTACATTGGTAACCAGTTTATAATAGCAAATAGCTGTGGTATATTGGCCATACACCAAACACCCTCAGCCCTTATTGCTTAAATATAATACCCACTGCTAGTAGCCATGTATTAATCAGGCATAGCCTACCAATGAGGCCTATGCAATCGCAATGGCCAATGCGCATTTCGCACACATCTCAAAGCCATATCAAAAATCTTGGTTGTAAAATAGTTGCTATTAAGCTCAATATGGAGAGTTGAGATTTTTTTGTTATACCACCAGAAAGCTGAGAACCACCTGTCCTCCCTTTAAAAATCAGTGATATTAGTATTACACAGGATAGCTGTGTTTTCCCCGCAATTGGATTTTGAAATGCTTTAAAATGCTGTCCAAAAAGCAAGCACCAGTTAGCCCTGAGCTAGCCTCGAGCATGGCCCATCTCCCGGCAAGTCGACAGAGATTACCAGCTAATTCTTGGTCTACAAATACCTCTTTTGCCAATTGGCCTGGACCCTTTATTGTCGACACGGAGCCCCGCCGATCCATCATGACTGGTCTGCCGATGCAATCGTCCGAGGTGGTTTCAACAGGCTTCTCTGTTGCAATGTCACCGAAGACCCATCTGCTATCCCCAACCCGCTAGCTTTCTGAACGCCGTGTCTCCCGCTCACCTAGCATAGTAGCAACTACCGAACGGCTCCCTGACTCACCTATTGCTGCTCATTGGACCCTATGATCACTCGGCTACACAGCTGATACCTGCTGGTCTGTTCATTAACACTGTACCTCATTTTGTTTATCCGTCAGCCCCAGCCTCGAACTCAGATCCGGTGTGTACCCATCCGACCCCCACATCGCCATTTACCCGTTGCTGTCTTAGCTCTCCCGACCAACCCCCGTGATCTCCAACGTCAATATACCGTGTCTACTGCTGTTTCGGTTAGTAATTTTTTTATTTCATTGTAGAGCCCCCAGTCCTGCTCAGCATGCCTGAGAAGCTCTTTTGTCCCACCCTCCCACGCATGCGGAGACCTCACCTGGCTTAACTGGTGCCTCCAAACACACAAACTCTCTCATTGCCACTCAACGCCTAGGTTTACCTCCACTGTACTTACATCCTACCATACCAGTCTGTACATTATGCCCTGAATCTATCCTACCACGCCCAGAAATCTGCTCCTTTTATTCTCTGTTCCCAACGCACGAGACGACCAGTTCTTATAGCCTTTAGCCGTACCCTCATCCTACTCCTCCTCTGATGTAGAGGTTAACCCAGGCCCTGTAGCCCCCAGTTCTACACCTATTCCCCAGGCGCTCTCATTTGTTGACTTCTGTAACTGTAAAAATGTCTTAAGTTTCATGCATGTTAACATCAGAAGTCTCCTCCCTAAGTTTGTTTTATTCACTGCTTTAGCGCACTCTGCCAACCCTGATGTCATAGCCTTGTCTGAATCATGGCTTATGAAGGCCACCAAAAATTCTGAAATCTCCATCCTCAACATTTTCCATCAAGACAGAACTGCCAAAGGGGGCGGAGTTGCAATCTTCTGCAGCGATAGCCTGCAGAGTCCTGTTTTACTATCCAGGTCTGTGCCCAAACAGTTCGAGCTTCTACTTTCTAAAAAATCCACCTTCCCAGAAATAAGTCTCTCACCGTTGCCGCTTGTTATAGACCCCCTCAGACACCATATATGAATTGATTGCCCTCCATCTATCTTCAGAGCCACTGCATCTATCACAGTGCCCTCCGTTTTGTCACCAAAGCCCCATATACCACCCACCATTGCGACCTGTATGCTCTCGTCGGCTGGCCCTCGCTACATATTCATCGCCAGACCCACTGACTCCAGGTCATCAATAAGTCTTTGGTCCAGCAGGTATATCTCACTGGTCATCCCCAAAGCCAACACCTCAGACCGCCTTACCGATCGCTGCAGCTGTACATCGCCCATCTGTAAATAGCCCATCCAATCTACCTACTTCATCTCCATATTGTTTGTACTTACTTTTTTTGCACACCAGTATTTCTACTTGCACATCATAATTTGCACATCTATCACTCCAGGGTTAACTTGCTATAAATTGTAATTACTTCACTACTATGGCCTATTTATTACCTTACCTCCTCACATCTTCTAGATACACTGTATATAGACTTTTTCTATTGTGTTATTGACTGTACGTTTGTTTATTCCATGTGTAACTCTGTTGTTGTTCGTGTAGCACTGCTTTGCTTTATCTTGGCCAGGTCACAGATGTAAATGAGAACTTGTTCTCAACTGGCCTACCTAGTTAAATAAAGGTTAAAAAAAATTGAACATTTGTGGGCAGAACTGGAAAAAAAGTGTGCGAGCACGGACGCCTACAAACCTGACTCAGTTACACCAGCTCTGTCAGGAGGAATGGGCCAAAATTCACCCACATTCTGGGAAGCTTGTGGAAGGCAGCCCAAAACGTTTGACCCAAGTTAAACAATTTAAAGGCAATGCTACTAAATACTAATTGAGTGCATGTAAACTTCTGACCCACTGGGAATGTGATGAAAAAAAAAAAAAAGCTGAAATAAATCACTCTATTACTCTGACATTTCACATTCTTAAAATAAAGTGGTGATCCTAACTGACCTAAGACAGGGAATTTTTACAAGGATTAAATGTCAGGAATTGTGAAAAACTGAGTTGAAATGTATTTGGCTGTAAACTTCTGACTTGAACTGTACATATGAATTGACTAAAACCGTATGTAAACATAATTTCATTGACCAGTGTTCAATGACAATGTACACAGGGTAGAGTAACGGGTAGTAGCTGGCGAGTAACAGTGACTAAGTTCAGGGCAGGGTACTGGGCGGAGGCTGGCTGGTGGTGACTTAACAGTCTGATGGCGATAAAAGCTGTTTTTCAGTCTCTCGGGCCCAGCTTTGATGCACCTGTACTGTCTCCACCTTCTAGAAATTAGTAGGGTGAACAGGCCGTGGCTGAGATCCTTGATGATTTTCTTGGCCTTCCTTTGACACCGG
This sequence comes from Oncorhynchus nerka, assembly GCF_034236695.1. NCBI lineage: Eukaryota > Metazoa > Chordata > Actinopteri > Salmoniformes > Salmonidae > Oncorhynchus > Oncorhynchus nerka. The sequence continues at coordinate 37,099,134 of NC_088419.1, read as the reverse complement.
GTGCTGTAGATGTCCTGGATGGCAGGCAGTTTTTATTTTGTTTCACCTTTATTTAACCAGCTAGGCCAGTTGAGAACAAGTTCTCATTTACAACTGCGACCTGGCCAAGGTGAAGCAAAGCAGTGCGACAAAAACAAGAGATACACATGGGATACAGTCAATAACACAATAGAAAAATCTATATACAGTGTGTGCAAATGTAGAAAGATTAGGGATGTAAGGCAATAAATAGGCCATATTGGCAAAATAATGACAATTTAGCATTAAAACTGGAGTGATAGATGTGCAAGTAGAGATACTGGGGTGGAAAAGAGCAACAACAACAAAAAAATAATATGAGGATGAGGTAGTTGGGTGGACTATTTACAGATGGGCTGTGTACAGCTGCAGCGATCGGTAAGCTGCTCAGATACAGTGCCTTGCGAAAGTATTCGGCCCCCTTGAACTTTGCGACCTTTTGCCACATTTCAGGCTTCAAACAAAGATATAAAACTGTATTTTTTTGTGAAGAATCAACAACAAGTGGGACACACCTGAATCCAATCGAGAATCTGTGGAAAGAACTGAAAACTGCTGTTCACAAATGCTCTCCATCCAACCTCACTGAGCTCGAGCTGTTTTGCAAGGAGGAATGGGAAAAATGTCAGTCTCTCGATGTGCAAAACTGATAGAGACATACCCCAAGCGACTTACAGCTGTAATCGCAGGAAAAGGTGGCGCTACAAAGTATTAACTTAAGGGGGCTGAATAATTTTGCACGCCCAATTTTTCAGTTTTTGATTTGTTAAAAAAGTTTGAAATGTCCAAAAAATGTCGTTCCACTTCATGATTGTGTCCCACTTGTTGATTCTTCACAAAAAAATACAGTTTTATATCTTTACGTTTGAAGCCTGAAATGTGGCAAAAGGTCGCAAAGTTCAAGGGGGCCGAATACTTTCGCAAGGCACTGTAGCTGTTTCTTAAAGTTAGTGAGGGAGATAAGTCTCCAACTTCAGCGATTTTTGCAATTAATTCCAGTCATTGGCAGCAGAGAACTGGAAGGAAAGGCGGCAAAAGCAGGTGTTGGCTTTGGGGATGACCAGTGAAAAATACCTGCTGGAGTGTGTGCTACGGGTGGGTGTTGCTATTGTGACCAGTGAGCTGAGATAAGGCGGGGCTTTACCTAGCAAAGACTTATAGATGACCTGGAACCAGTAGGTTTGGCGACGAATATGCAGCGAGGGCCAGCCAAGGAAAGCATACAGGTCGCAGCGGTGAGTAGTATATGGGGCTTTAGTGACATAACGGACTGTGTTAAGACTACATCCAATTTTCTGAGTAAGTGTTGGAGGCTATTTTGTATATGACATCACCAAAGTCAAGAATCGGTAGGAGAGTCAGATTTACGAGGGTATGTTTAGCAGCATGAGTGAAGGAGGCTTTATTGCGAAATAGGAAGCCAATTCTAGATTGGAGATGCTTAAAGTGAATCTGGAATGAGAGTTTACAGTCTAACCAGACACCTAGGATTTTGTAGTTGTAGAGTAGTGATGCAAGTCGGAAGGGCGGGTGTGGGCAGTGATCGGTTGAAGACATGCATTTAAGTTTACTAGCATTTAAAGAGCAGTTGGAGGCCACGGAAGGAGTGTTGTATAGCAATGGAGCTTGTTTGGAAGGTTGTTAACACAGTGTCCAAAAGAAGGCCAGATGTATACAGAATGGTGTCGTCTGAGTAGAGGTGGATCAGAGAATCACCAGCAGCAAGAGCGACATCAATGATATATACAGAGAAAATAGTCAGTCCAGGAATTGAACCCTGTGGCACCCCCATAGAGTCTGCCAGAGATCTGGACAACAGGCCCTTCGATTTGACACACTGAACTCTGTCTGAGAAGTAGCTGGTGAACCAGGCGAGGCAGTCATTTGAGAAACCAAGGCAATGGAGTCTGCCGATAAGAATGCAGTGATTGACAGAGTCAAAAGCCTTGGCCAGGTCGATGAAGACAGCTGCACAGTACGGTCTTATCTATGGAGGTTATGATATCGTTTAGGACCTTGAGCGTGGCTGAGGTGCACCCCTGACAAGCTCAGAAACCAGATTGCATAGCAGAGAAGGTAAGGTGGGATTCGAAAAGGTCGGTGATCTGTTTGTTAACTTGGATTTTCTAAGACTTTAGAGACAGGGTAGGATAGATATAGGTCTGTAACAGTTTGGGTCTAGAGTGTCTCCCCCTTTGAAGAGGGGGGATGACTGCGGCAGCTTTCCAATCTTTAGGGATCTCAGACGATACGAAAGAGGTTGAACAGGCTAGTAATGGCGGTTGCAAACATGGCAGCGGATAATTTTAGAGAGAAAGGGTCCAGATTGTCTATCCCAGCAGATTTGTAGGTGTCCAGATTTGCAGCTCTTTCAGAACATCCGCTATCTTGATTTGGGTGAAGGAGAAGCGGAGGGGGGCTTGGGCAGGTTGCTGTGGGGGGTGCAGAGCTGTTGGCCGGGGTAGGGGCAGCCAGGTGGAAAGCATGGCTGGCCGTAGAAAAATGCTTATTGAAATTCTCATATATATTCATCGGTGTTGACAGTATTTCCTAGCCTCAGTGCAGTGGGCAGCTGGGAGGAGGTGCTCTTATTCTCCATGGACTTTACAGTGTCCCAAAACTTTTTGGAGTTAGAGCTACAGGATGCAAATTTCTGTTTCAAAAAGCTAGCCTTTGCTTTCCTAACTGACTGTGTGTATTGGTTCCTGATTTACCTGAAAAGTTGCATATCGCGGGGACTATTCGATGCTAGTGTAGTCCGCCACAGGATGTTTTCGTGCTGGTCGAGGGCAGTCAGGTCTGGAGTGAACCAAGGGCTATATCTGTTCTTAGTTCTACATTTTTTGAAAGGGGCATGCTTATTTAAGATGGTGAGGAAATTACTTTAAAAATAACAACCAGGCATCCTCTATTGACGTGATGAGGTCACTATCCTTCCAGGACACTTGGGACAGGTCGATTAGAAAGGCCTACTCGCAGAAGGTTCCTTGATAATTTGTGTGAGATTGAGGGCATCTACCTTAGATTGTAGGACTGCTAGGGTGTTAAGCATATCCCAGTTTAGGTCACCTAACAGAACAAACTCTGAAGATAGATGGGGGGGGGGGGGGGCAATCAATTCACATATGGTGAGGGGGGTCTATAACAGGCGGCAACAGTGAGAGACTTATTTATGGAGAGATGAATTTGTAAGATTAGAAGCTCAAACGGTTTGGGCATAGACCTGGAAAGTATGACAGAACTTTGCAGGCTAACTCCTCCCACTTTGGCAGTTCTATGTCGATGGAAAATGTTATAGTTGGGGACGGAAATTTTTGGTGGCCTTCTTAATTCAGGATTCAGACACGTCAAGGACACCAGGGTTGGCAAAGTGCGCTAAAGCAGTGAGTAAAACAAACTTAGGGAGGAGGCTTCTGATGTTAACATGCATGAAACCAAGGCTTTTACGGTTACAGAAGTCAACAAATGAGAGCACCTGGGGACATGCAGGGCCTGGGTTAACCTCCACATCACCTGAGAAACAGAGGAGGAGTAGGATGAGGGTACAGCTAAAGGCTATCAAAACTGGTCGTCTAGTGCGTTGGGGACAGAGAATAAAAGGAGATGATTTCTGGCCATGGTAGGATAAATTCAGGGCATAATGTACAGACAGGGGTATGGTAGGGTGCGGGTACAGTAGAGGTAAACCTAGGCATTGAGTGACGATAAGAGAGGTTGCCTTTCTGGACGCACTAGTTATGCTGGGTGAGGTCACCGCATGTGTGGGAGGTGGGACAAAATAGGTATCTGAGGCATGTTGAGTGGGACTAGGGGGTCCACAGTGAACTAAAACAATGATAACTATCCTAAACAACAGTATACAAGGCATATTGCCATTAAAGAGAGACATAAAGCAAGATATAAAACAATCCCAGGTTCTGATTGGGAGAAGAGCTAGCTAAGAAAACGGGTAAGACAACAACAGGTAAAATGGTGATGAATGGGCAGAGAGGGTCATTTAACTGTACACAAGGCCTGAGTAGAGGCTGGGGCAGACAGATAAACAAAATGGAGTACCGTGATTAATGAACAGTCCAGCAGACATCAGCTATGTAGCCAAGTGATCATAGGGTCCAGTGAACAATAATATATGAAACAGGGAAGTATTGTAGCTGGAGTAATTTCGTTCGCTAGCCGGGAGATGCACCTGGCTCACGGCTAACTGGTGCTAGCTTTGGGACAAGGGTGTTAGCCACAATAGCCACTTGGTAGCAGCGATGAACCGATGCAGAGGTCCAGTGCTTACTGCAAGAATCTGGTGGTGTAGAGGATTCTAGTCGTGTTATTGAAGAGCCCGGGAGGCATCAGCTGTGTAGCCGAGCAGGCCACTGAGCAGGCCGGGAGACGGGCCTGGCTCAAGGCTGGCATCGGGGCTGGGCCACTTGGTGGCAGCTAGCTAGCTGCGATGATCTGGAGTAAATGGTTCAGGGCTTACGGCAGGAATCCGGTGTTGTCGTGGAGAAAAACAACCCGATATGCTCAGGGTTGATAACGCACTGTGAAGACTGGCAAGTATTATCCAGGCTAAAAGCGGCTGTTGTCTGTGCTAAAGGTAAAGGCCGCTAGCAGTGATTGACAATGACTAAATAGCTAGTAGCCAATTAGCTGGTTAGTTGCTGATGACTAGCTTCTGATGGAGGTTCAGGCTAAGGTCTAAAAAATAAGGTCTAAAAATAAAGTCTAAAAATAGCAGATCCGTATCACATTGGGTGAGGCGGGTTGCCGGAAGGTATATTTGATTAAGAAAAATGGAAAAAGATATCAAGAATATAAGAAAAAAAACAAGAAATGTACACGGGAGAATGACAAACAACGTCTGCACTGCTACGCCATCTTGGAACAAACGGATTGGGGTCAGGGATATAGGCTTGAGTTCAGGGCTTTGTGATAGCCACTCCAATACCTTGACCTTCTTGTCCTTAAGCCATTTTGATCAGAACTTTGGAAGTATGCTTGGGGTCATTGTCCATTTGGAAGACCCATTTGAGACAAATCATTAACTTCCTGACTTATGTCTTGATATGTTGCTTCAATATATCCACATATTTCCCTACCTCACAATGCCATCTATTTTGTGAAATGCACCAGTCCCTCCTGCAGCAAAGCACCCCCACAACATTATGCTGCCATTCCCGTTCTTCACGGTTGGGATGGTGTTCTTCGGTTTGCAAGCCTCCCCCTTTTCACTCCAAACATAATGGTCATTATGGCCAAACAGTTCTATTTTTCTTTCATCAAACCAGAGGACATTTCTCCAAAAAGTACGATCTTTGTCCCCACGTTCAGTTGCAAACCATAGTCTGGCTTTTTTTTATGGCGGTTTTGGTTATGACGATATAGGACTCGTTTTACTGTGTATATACATACTTTTGTACCCGTTTCCTCCAGCATCTTCACAAGGTCCTTTGCTGTTGTTCTGGGATTGATTTACACTTTTCGCAGCAAAGTAGGTTAATCTCTAGGAGACAGAACGCGTCTCCTTCCTGAGCGGTATGACGGCTGCATGGTCCCATGGTGTTTACACTTGCGTACTATTGTTTGTACAGATGAACGTTGTACCTTCAGAGGTTTGGAAATTGCTCCCAAGGATGAACCAGACTTGTGGAGGTCTACAAATTTTTTCTGAGATCTTGGCTGATTTTCCCATGATGTCAAGCAGAGGCACTTAGTTTGAAGGTAGGCCTTGAAATACATCCACAGATACACCTCCAATTGACTCAAATTATGTCAATTAGCCTATCAGAAGCTTCTAAAGCCATGACATGATTTTCTAGAATTTTCCCAGTCAACTTAGTGTATATGTAAACTTCTGACCCACTGGAATTGTGATGTAGTGAATTATAAGTGAAATCTGTAAACTGTAAACAATTGAAGTCTAAACAATTGTTGGAAAAATTACTAACCGACTTGCCAAAACTATAGTATGTTAACAAGAAACTTGTGGAGTGGTTGAAAAACGAGTTTTAATGACTCCAACCTAAGTGTATGTAAACTTCCGACTTAGATTGTATTCTGGTCAAGGCTCATCCTATATAACTACTGCTGTACACACATTTTCTATTCATATACTGTCCATACACACCATCATATACAGTGGCTTCAGAAAGTATTCAGACTCCTTGACTTTTTCCACATTTTGTTACGTTACCGGCTTATTCTAAAATGGATTTAAATAAAAAACAACTCAATCTACATACAATACCCCATAATGACGAAGCAAAAACAGGTTTTTAGAAATGTTTCCAAATTGAAATATTAAAACCAGAAATACCTTATTTACATAAGAATTCAGACCCTTTGCTATGAGACTTGACATTGAGCTCAGGTGCATCCTGTTTTCATTGATCATCTTTGAGATGTTTCTAGAACTTTATTGGATGTGATTTGGAAAGGCACACACCTGTCTATATAAGGTCCCACAGTTGACAGTGCATGTCAGAGCAAAAACCAAGCCATGAGGTTGAAGGAATTGTCCGTCGAGCTCCGAAACAGGATTGTGTCGAGGCACAGATCTGGGGAAGGGTAGCAAAAAATGTCAGCAGCATTGAAGGTCCCCAAGAACAAAGTGGCCTTCATCATTCTTAAATGGAAGAAACTCGTCCTATATCTGGCTGCCAGGCCAAACTGAGCAATCGGAGGAAAAGGGCCTTGGTCAGGGAGGCGACCAAGAACCCAATGGTCACTCAAGAGAGCTCTTGAGTTCCTCTGTGGAGATGGGAGAACCTTCCAGAAGGACAACCATCTCCGCAGCACTCCACCAATCAAGCCTTTATGGTAGAGTTGCCAGACGGAAGCAACTCTTCAGTAAAAGGCACATGACAGCTCGCTTGGAGTTTGCCAAGAGGCACCTAGAGACTATGAGAAACAAGATTCTCTGATCTGATGAAACCAAGACAGAACTCTTTGGCCTGAATGCCAAGCATCCTCTTTGGCCTGAATGCCAAGTCTGAAGGAAATCTGGCATCATCCCTATGGTGAAGCATGGTGGTGGCAGCATCATGCTGCGGGGATGTTTTTCAGCGGCAGGGACTGGGAGACTAGTCAGGATCGAGGCAAAGGTGAACGGAGCAAAGTACAGACCTGCTGCAGAGCTCTCAAGACCTCAGACTGGGGCGAAGGTTCCCCTTCCAACAAGACAATGACCTTAAGCTCACAGCCAAGACAATGTAGGAGTGGCTTCGAGACAAGTCTCTGAATGTCCTTGAGTGGCCCGGCCAGAGTCCGGAGCTGATCGAACATCTCTGGAGAGACCTGAAAATAGCTGTGCAGCAATGCTCCCCATTCAACCTGACAGAGCTTGAGTGTATCTGCAGAGAAGAATGTGAGAAACTCCCCATATACGGGTGTGCCAAGCTTGTAGCGTCATACCCAAGACGATTCCAGGCTGTAATCTCTACCAAAGGTGCTTCAACAAAGTACTGAGAAAAGGGTCTGAATACTTGTTTTTTTTTATTTGTAATAAATGAGCAAAAATAAAATGTTGCTTTGTCATAATGGAGTATTGTGTGTAGATTGAGGGAAAATCTATTTTAGAGAATAAGGCTGTAACCTAACAAAATGTGACAAAAAGTCAAGGGGTCTGAATACTTTCCGAAGGCACTGTACATATCTATTTCTATATTCCAGATATATTCTGGATGCGACCAATACAACATTTTACTTACACAGCCAAGTCAAAGGGTTGCAAAATGTGTAAATGAAAAATCCAGACAAAATATGATTTTTTATTACAGTTTATGCGCAATCCTCTCACCTCATTTGCAGTGTTGTTAGTTCCCACGATGCGAATAAAAGAGGCAGGCTGCTTGTCGAATTTGAGTGTCTGCCACGATCTGTTGAAGAAAAACAAAACTGTTAAAAGATCTCAGATGGAAAGTATTATAAAAAGATAATCTGAAAAGAGTATGGGAAAGGGAGACTTGAAGACAGACTGGGAGTCTTACCGACATGGCACCTTGGTGCGGTCCACCACCTTTGTCCACTGCTGCTGATTGGTGGAGATCTCAATGTAGTAACTGTAGGATCGCTCATCACAATCCCACAGTAGCAGTCTGTCCAGATAGAAAATAACTAAATCATTAGCATAATTTTTTTAATCAAATGTGCAGACGGATACAAAACCTACAAGACTCAACATGAGTGAACACACACACATCCCTACCTTAAGGAGCCAATAGTGTAGGGTTGAGCCAGTTGAATGACAATGGCCCCAGAGCCCAGCTGGTGACAGGTGTAGCCCGAGTCCCAGTCGTAGTTGTGCGTGTCCCCGTTGAGCAGAGCGTTTCTGCTCCGACTAACACCCTCGATGACACTGGAACAGGCCGCGATGGTAGCCACATTCTCATTTGGGACTGCAGATATGAAAGATGAACAAAAGCAGAGGCAAAAACCAGTAGAAGAGAGAGAGAGGATTGGGAATAAAGAAGATGATTGGAGAGAGGAGTAAGAGATGTTTATGTTGATCCGACCTGGCATCTTAAGAATCATATGTAACACTAGTATAACGATTGATATTCCTGCCTTACCGAGAATACCCTTTTCCAGAGTGAAGGAGCGGTGTGTGAACATGCACTCGAAAGCCACCAGATGGAAGACCTTGTTGACAGTGTTATGCGTCCCCACAATGCGCACATACCTGGGACACAAGGGAACAAATAAAAATCACACCCATTGTAGAACCAAAAGTCAAAATTGGTGCCAACCATAGGAAACCACAGGTAGAGATGCAAAGGGTGAGGCTTTACCTGGCCACACGTGGTGTAAAGAAGAGGTTCTGCCAAGAGCGACACAGGTACTTGGAATGGTCCACAACACGCACCCAATCCAGCTCATCCATGGACACTTCAATATAGTAGGAGTAAGACCTACACCAAAACAGATAGACCATACAAAACCCAGTTACCAAAGCATAGCTGATGAGTATCTCTATTATCAGCATGATAGAAACATGATAGAAACATTAATGTATACAGTACCAGTCAAAAGTTACTCATTCAAGTGTTTTTCTATATTTTTACCATTTTCTACATTGTAGAATAATAGTGAAGAGATCAAAACTATGAAATAACACATATGGAATCATGTTTAACACTTTTTTTGGTTACTACAAATCAAAATATATTTTATATTTGAGATTCTTCAAAGTAGCCACCGCTTGCCTTGACAGCTTTGCGCACACTTGGCTTTCTCTCATCCAGCTTCACCTGGAATGCACATATGATGAGCAATTGTTGGCTGCTTTTCCTTCACTCTGCGGTCCAACTCATCCCAAACCATCTCAATTGAGTTGAGGTCGGGTGATTGTGTAGGCCAGGTCACATGAGGCAACGCTTCATCACTCTCCTTAGTCAAATAGCCCTTATACAGCCTGGAGGTGTGTTGGGTCATTGTCCTGTCGAAAAACAAATTATAGTCCCACTAAGTGCAATCCAGATGGGATGGCATATCGCTGCAGAATGCTGTGGTAGTCATGCCTTGAATTCTAAATAAAACATTGACCGTGTCACCAGCAAAACACCCCGACACCATCACATCTCCTCCTCCATGCTTCACGGGGGAACTATACATGCAGAGGTCATCCGTTCACCTACTCTGTGGTTGGAACCAAAAATCTCAAATTTGGACTCATCAGACCAAAGATTTCTACCTGTCTAATGTCCACCTCTTCATCTTATTGGTGTCCTTTAGTAGTAGTTTCTTGCAGCAATTCGACCATACAGTTAAATAGTTAACACACGCAGCGGTCTAGAGGCATCACTACAGTCCCGTTCGAATCAGGCTGTATCACTTCCGGTCGTGATTGGGAGTCCCATAGGGCGGCACATAATTGGCCCAGCGTTGTCCAGGGTAGGCAGTCATTGTAAATAAGTATTTGTTCTTAACCGACTTGCCTAGTTAAATAAAAAAGGTCATACACACCAAAAAGTTACTTTGTTGGCATTTACGTATGTCCCCATTACCAGTAAAAGATCATCAAAACCTATTTATTTCACTTACTTGCTGTGCTGTTTCGTTGTTCATTTGTTCAGTCGTTTCATTCTCAACCAGGATTTCATCATACATGTCGAGCAGTGAAGTTTCAGCTCTGTCAGTCCATGGCCTCTCTTCCTCGGTGCGCACGGTTACTGTCTGTTTCCATCTTGTCCAGCTGTTCATGTAACATTTCACGTAAACCCTGTTTTCAGGTCTGCATCGAAGTAGCGGTCCTTGTACCTAGCTCAGAGAGAATAGCACCGAATCGCTTGTTCATAGCCTTGAGTACTTTTGTAAGTTAACCCCATGGTCTGTGTCGGCAGTTTTGTTGCGCAGGCGTTTCAGTGCCATGACAGAGGGTACCACGTCTGCTGCAAAAGCAGTTGATTAGCTTATTTCTCCAGTCAATTGTTCAAATGGCGCTAGGAGTGTTCATGTTCCCAAGTTTCAAACATACTCTAAAATGCAATTGAAATGGCAGCAGCGGTATGAGAACAAGCACATTATTCAGCAAGCAAAACGACTTTTTCCGTCCGATTCCAATATGCTCATCGACATTTCGTGCATCCCTACTGTGAAGAATTTATTTGGGCTGCCATTTCTGAGGCTGATAACTAATGATCTTATCCTCTGCAGCATAGGGAACTATGGGTCTTCCTTTCCTGTGGCAGTCCTCATGAGATCTAGTTTAAAATCAAACTTTGACACGTGCCGAATACAACGAGTGTAGACCTCCCGTTAATGCTTACTTACAAGCCCTTAACCAACAGTGCAGTTCAAGAAGAATTAAGAAAATATTTACCAAAGAAACTAAAGTAAAAAATACAAACAAAATAACAATAACGAGGCTATATCCAGGGGGTACTGGTCCCGAGTCAGTGTGCGGGGGTACAGGTTAGTTGAGGTAGTTTGTACATGTAGGTAGGGGTGAAGTGACTATGCATAGATAACAGCGAGTAGCAGCAGTGAAAACAAATGTGGGGGGGTGTAAATAGCCCGGTGGTCATTTGATTAATTGTTCAGGAGTCTTATGGCTCCGGTACTGCTTGCCGTGCGGTAGCAGAGAAAACAGTTTATGACTTGGGTGACTGGACTGATAATTTTACGGGCTTTCCTCTGACACCGCCAATCATATAGGTCCTGAATGGCAGGAAGCTTTGTGAATGTTGACCTGTTTAAAGGTCTTGCTCACGTCGGCTACCGAGAGCGTTACCACAGTCACCCAGAACAGCTGGTGCTCACGTGCATGTTTCAGTGTTGCTTGAAGCGTGCATAAAAAGGCATTTATAGCTCGTCTGGTAGGCTTGCGTCACTGGGCAACTCGTGTCTGGGTTTCCCTTTGTAGTCCGTAATAGTTTTCAAGCCCTGCCACATCCGACGAGCGTCAGAGCCAGTGTAGTAGGATTCAATCTTAATCCTGTATTGATGCTTTGCTTGTTTGATGGTTCGTCCGAGGGCATAGCATGATTTCTCATAAGCATCCGGATTAGTGTCACACTCCTTGAAAGCGGCAGCTCTAGCCTTTAGCTCAGTGCGGAAGTTGCCTGTAATCCATAGCTTCTGGTTGGGGTATGTACGTACGGTCACTGTGGGGATGATGTTGCCGATGCACTTATTGATGAAGCAGATGACTGAGGTGGTATACTCCTCAATTCCATTGGATGAATCCCGGAACATATTCCAGTCTGTGCTAGCAAAACAGTCCTGTAGCGTAACATCCGCGTCATCTGACCACTTCCGTATTGAGCGAGTGCTTTAGTGGAGGATCAGGAGGATAGAATTATGGTCAGATTTGCCAAATGGAGGGCGGAGGAGAGCTTTGTATGCATTTCTGTGTGTGGAGAAAAGGTGGTCTAGAATTTTTTCCCCCCTCTGGTGGCACCTGTGACATGCTGGTAAAAATGTGGTAAAACTGATTTAAGTTTGCCTGCATTAAAGTCCCCAGCCACTAGAATCACCGCTTCTGGATGAGCATTTTCTTGTTTGCTTATGGCCTTATAGAGTTGGTTGAGTGCAGTCTTAGTGCCAGCATCGGTTTGTGGTGGTAAATAGATGGCTAAGAATAATATAGATTAGAACTCTTGGTAGATAGTGTGGTCTACAGCTTATCATAAGGTACTCTACCTCAGGCGAGCAATACCTCAAGACTCCTTTAATATTAGACATCGCACACCAGTTGTTATTGACAAATAGACAACCCCCACCCCTTGTCTTACCAGACGTAGCTTCTCTCTCCTGCAGGTGCATGGAAAATTCCACCAGCTCTATATTATCCATGTCATCGTTCAGCCACGACTCGGCGAAACATAAGATATTACAGTTTTTAATGTCCCGTTGGTAGGATAAACTTAATCATAAGGTCATCAATTTTATTTTCCAATGATTGCACGTTAGACAGTAGGACGGATGGTTGTGGGAGTTTACATGTTTTGCCTATGGATTCTCAGAAGGCAGCCCGATCTGTGCCCCCTTTTCTTCATGCAAATGACAGGGATTTGGGCCTGTTCCCGGGAAAACAGTATATCCTTCTCGTCGGACTTGTTAAAGGAAAACGCTTCTTCCAGTTCGCGGTGAGTAGTCACTGTTCTGATGTCCAGAAGTTATTTTCGGCCATAAGAGATGGTAGCAGCAACATTATGTACAAAATAAGTAAAAAAGTTTAAAACAATGAAAAAATAAAAAATAGCAGTTGGTTAGGAGCATTTAAAACATCAACCATCCTCTTCGGTGCAATCTTAGCGCTTGATGGTTTTTGCAATTGAAGAAACTTTCAAAGTTCTTGAAATATTGTGTATTGACTGACCTTCATGTCTTAAAGTAATAATGGACTCAATTCTCTTTGCTTATTTGAGCTGTTCTTGCCATAATATAGACTTGGTCTTTTACCAAATAGGGCTCTTCTGTATACCACCCCTACCTGTCACATCACAATTGAAAACACATTGAGGAAAGACATTGCACAAATTAACTTAAGGCACACATGTTAATTGAAATGCATTCCAGGTGATGAAGCTGGTTGACAGAATGCCTAGAGTGTGCAAAGCGGTCATCAAGGCAAAGTGTGGCTACTTTGAAGAATCTCAAATATAAAATATATTTTGATTTGTTTAACACTTTTTTGGTTACTAAATGATTCTATATGTGTTATTTCATAGGTTTGATGTCTTCACTATTATTATACAATGTAGAAAAAAAAGAAAAAAAAACCTAGAATGAGTAGGTGTGTCCATACTTGACTGGTACTGTATATAAAAACATTGCTCATCAGTTGAGCAAAACCTTCAGAGAGGAATTAATGCGTGTTTGATAGCCTACAATGCAGTTAGACTTAGCAGAATCACTGATTGGCATATCACCTTGCATCCCAAATATTTACTCATTATGTGATCAAGATTAGAGATTGTGCCTTGCTTAAACTGATACCTTAAAACATGCTGGATGTCTCACTCACCGGCTGTCCCGGTCCCAGAGCAGGATGCGGATGTGGTTGATGATAGAGGCCTGGCCCAGTTTGATCTGAAGGCCAGCGCGGCCGTCCTCCTCTATGGGGTGTCTGGAGAAGCCGTGGTCCAGGTCGTAGTTCTGGGTGTCTCCATCCAGCAGAGCTGACTTCAGCTCTCCCTTCACCACCTGGGCCCCGTACTTCATGGTGGCAATGTTCTCCTCGGGGACTGTAAGACACAAAGGCATCACATTGAATACATAATATTAAATACATATCGCTCACACACACGGAATACAAAGAGACACAAACAGAATTCACACGCAAACAGAATACACAGACTCCCATTGACAATTTAAGCTATTAGTTGCTGACTACTAGAACAGGACCGGAAGCGACAGACTCACTGAGCATGCCGCGGTAGTTGAGGTCCATGTCACGACTCTCTGAGCGGGTCTTGATGGCATCCAGCAGGTCGTCTGGGTTGAGCAGTCCTGAGGGACGCACCACGTTTAGCATCTCTGTCAGGCTCATGAGCGGCAGCCGCACAGCTGCCATCACATCCTGCGTGGAGCTTCCCTCGCCGTTCTGCCGGCTCCAATGACACAGCGCCTGGAAGATCTCCTTCTCGCTCGCTGCAAATGAGTCCCTCCGTAACACGGTCAGCAGAGCAGTCTGCACAGAGAGAGAGAGGATAAAAAGATATTTAATACTACTTCTATCAAATTGGATTCAGTCATATTTACTCAATCTGTGTCTTGTTCATTAGGGCACACAATGAAAATCGTTTGAAAACATTTCACAAAATTATTATTTTTTAAAATGCATTTCTTAGTAGTCCAGGTAGTTCCCTTCCTGTTTTGGTCCTTGTTCTTCCATTTTTGTTGCCTAATGAACAAGACCCTGCCAACTCTCACTCACCTTGGACAATGTGAGGAAGCCGTCTGAGGCCAGGACCTCCGGGGCGCGACGGTCCATGAAGGCACAGCACGCTGCACTGAGCGCACTCAGACAGTACAGGCTGGCCACGTCAAACACCAAACACACATTGTGCGTATGCAGGATGGTGCGCAAGAACTCGGAGGTAGAGTCCTCTAGTGGCTGGAGGCCATAGCGGTGGGACAGACCCAGGAAGTCCAGCAGCACCTCCTCACGGGCTGAGCTGAGGCTAGCCCGGCCCGTGTAAAGGTAGTTGAGGAGCATGGAGAAGGCCTCGGCTCGCGTCTCCTCCAGGGTCACCTCCGCCTGCGGCTGGGACTCCTTCATCCCGCCATACAGCAGAGCTCTGGGAAAAAGGATTACACATCTCAGACTGTTACCTAGTCCTAGCTACTCCTTTTAGTGTGCTCATATAGAGTATGTTAAGATTCTGAAATACAAATGTTCACAATTTATTCAAGATTAAAAATATGAATATCTAAAATGTCTACAAATAAGCTAAATCAAAAATGGTAGTTGAGATATTTATAATGTTGAATAAATTAATGTCAACATTTGTATTTTAGAATCTAGAGGTCGACAGATTATGATTTTTCAACGCCGATACTGATTATTGGAGGACCAAAAAAAGCAGATACCGATTAAAATCGGACGATTTTTATATATTTGTAATAATGACAATTACAACAATACGGAATGAACACGTATTTTTACTTAATATATTACAAACACAAATCAATTTAGTCTCAAATAAATAATGAAACATGTTCAGTTTGGTTTAAATAATGGAAAAACAGTGTTGGAGAAGGAAGTAAAAGTGCAATATGTGCCATGTAAAAAAGCTAACGATTAAGTTCCTTGCTCAGAACATGAGAACATATGAAAGCTGGTGGTTCCTTTTAACATGAGTCTTGAATATTCCCAGTTAAGAAGTTTTAGGTTGTAGTTATTATCTGACTATTTATCTCTATACCATATGTATTTCATATACCTTTGACTATTGGATGTTCTTATATGCACTACAGTATTGCCAGCCTAATCTCGGGAGTTGATGGGCTTGAAGTCATAAACAGCGCTGTGCTTTAAGCATTGCGAAGAAATGCTGGCAAACGCAGAAAAGTGCTGTTTGAATGAATGCTTACGAGTCTGCTGCTGCCTACCACCACTCAGTCAGACTGCTCTATCAAATATCTAATCATAGACTTAATTATAATATAATAAACACACAGAAATACAAGCCTTAGGTCATTAATATGTTCAAATCCGGAAACAAAACGTTTATTCTTTCAGTGAAATACAGAACCGTTCCGTATTTTATTGAACGGGTGGCATCCATAAGTCTAAATATTGCTGTTACATTGCACAACCGTCAATGTTATGTCATAATTATGTAAAATTCAGGCAAATTAATTACGGTCTTTGTTAGGAAGAAATGGTCTTCACACAGTTCGCAACGACCCAGGCGGCCCAAACTGCTGCATGTACCCTGACTCTGTTTGCACAGAATGCAAGAGAAGTACCACAATTTCCCTAGATAATATTGCCTTCTAACATGAATTTATTTTAATTAACTAAATATGCAGGTTTAAAAATATATATTTGTGTATTGATTTTAAGAAAGGCATTGATGTTTATGGTTAGGTACATTGGTGCAACGACAGTGCTTTTTCGCAAATGTGCTTGTGAAATCATCACCCGTTTGGCGAAGTAGGCTGTGATTCGACGATAAATTAAATTATTTGCAACACAGGACAAGCTAGTTAAACTAGTAATATCATCAACCATGTGTAGTTAAATCGTGATTATGTTATGATTGTTTTTTTATAAGAGAAGTTTAATACTAGCTAGCAACTTACCTTGGTTCCTTGCTGCACTCGTGTAACAGGTGGTCAGCCTGCCACGCAGTCTCCTCGTGGAGTGCAATGTAATTGGCCATAATCGGCGTCCAAAAATGTTGATTACCGATTGTTATGAAAACTTAAAATCGGCCCTAATGCCGATTAATCGGTCGACCTCTAATCTAGACATACTCCATATGTTAAAGCACTCAATAAAGAGTAGATTGACATCAAGATGTTTTCTGTATCATATATGGTTCACCGATCACAAGGTCTTACAGGAGGCATCCTAAAAAGGACGTAAAATGGCCACTTTCATCATGATTTTCTCGAAAATGGTTTGTGATACAAATGTAAAAAGCATGTAAAACAATCCTTCCTCCCAATGCAGTCCCTATGTGAGAATTGCCAGAACAATCTGAGATACCAAAAATATTTTACAACCACCCAAAACAGCTGTACCTGAAGTAGTGACAGCGTGCTGCCAAGATGACCCTATGGGCCGGAAAGCGTTTCTCCTCCACAATGAAGGTGACATCACTGTACTCTTCACCTGGAACCAAAGCACCCAGCTGCTCGGAGAGTAGATGGATGTGGTCAATCTCTGACACTGAGGCCAGTGGACGCAAAGGATGGCTGTTGCTACTCATTGTGGTTAGACTTGGGGCGTCTCAATAACATCTGACAGAAGAGAAGACAAGCTGGTTAATTGGTGTCATTGAACCTGACAGTGCACACACCGTCTCAAGTATCTAGCTACAGTAGCTAACTTTTGATAACTGTAGACCTTGAACAGCCCTGTTCAATGAAGGTCCTGGAGGGCGGAAACACTTCTGGTTTTCATCATCTACTTCTAATATTGGACTAGTTCATCATAAGTGCAATAAACTAAATATCAGCCACTGAGGCAAAGATTCGTATAACTAAACCAAGCCACACCACACCACAGCCTGTCGTTTCAAATGGGAACAAATTAGTAATAGTGGGCAGAACAGGCAAGGTGGGCCCAGCCGACCACGGGCTAGCGAGATACTATTTGCATATTTCCTTTAAGGGCCGCCTACTCTGCGAAGGGCGTGTGCAATAACTTAATTCGCCTTTGCAATCTTGCTTAACGACGCAATTATTTTTTACTTTGGCAAATGGTCAAGTCTACAAAACGCAGTCCACTCTGTTCGTAACAAATTCTAGTTTTTGGCACAGAAAAATGTATTGAGATCAAATGTTTCATCGATGAGAAAATTAGGAGAATGTCGGGCAAAATCCATCTCGTTCCATCTTCTTCCACTACCTGCCACTGAGCTTCCCCTCACTACCATAACGCTAAGCGGTTGCTTCACATTTGTACATCCGGTGAAATATCTGTCTCATTGTTATATCTGTCCTACTGATCTGTGATGCGGTCAACTGATACAGCAGCTTGGGTTTCACCCGTGTGACATACCTGCACAATAAGCATATCCACGTCGTTCACCCTTCCACGAAGCCTCTCCCTTGACGTTATTTTCCCCTTTATTCAATCAAATGATCGTATTGAACATTTCGTCATGAATAATTGCTAGCAGTACTAAAAAAAACGCTACCATTGCAAACACCACTAAGTAGGGTGACAACCCGGATGTTGTTAGGGTGGGGAGAACGGCACTGTTCCATGAAACAATAGCGCCCCTTGTGTATGGACAAACATTGTAAATGCAGGTGGTGGATGTAACACATGCGAAAATAATCACTTAACAATGTAAATTCCTGTAAATCTCAACAGTTTGTGATTGCGGCTCGCAATTCGGGTTGTTCCTGCATCTGGACATTCTTGAATCTGCAAGAACTCCCTTTGAGCATACCATTGGTTCCTGCATGAACGCCCCCTCAATTATGCAATCTCTATTTTTTACACTTTAAGCACCATCTTCATGCATGTGTGAAACCACAGAGTTACCAACGTTTTTTAATTTTTTATTACTAACTCAGCTCATCTCTGAAGTTACTGTCTGGGTGATACTTTTGATATTCTCGGTTTCCTCTCATTGTCTAAGGGGTGGCACTAGTTATCAAAGCCACACAGTCAAAATTGGCCAAATGGTAAAAATTCATTAACACAGGCATTTGCTTTTTGGACTTAATTTAAGGTTAGTCGTAATGTTAGCAGTGCAGTTATGGTTAAGTTTAAAATCAGACTAAGAAGATACGTTGTAGAAATAGGCAGGGTTTAGTCATTGTTATGACTGTGGCTGTGGTAAAGTATACTTTGCCATGTGATTACCATGTGGACCAAATGTAAATAAAAGTATAGTTGTCATAGCTAGCTAGCTACAGGTGCCCCACCTCCCATCTGCTGTGTACCGGAATCCTAGCTAGCTAGCTACCTATCCCGCCTGCTGTGTACCGGAGTCCTAACAATGGCCGTGTTCGAGAGGATCAAAACTGTGATGTATCATGGGTAAATTGTGACTGACTGATCTACAAATAATAATTAGAAGTTATTTATGATAATAAATAATTACACACTTCTTGTAAATCTACATAAGGAAACTACTGATGCTATGGTTACCAAATAAATAGGCTGAATGGTCTAGTTGGCTAAATCTTTACAATTTGAATAAAATCGCGATGTCGAAAATACGTGAAGATGATCCACATCTCTGTTTATTGCAGACACAGGCTGGGATTAGATCAACCTCAGCCAAATAACATCAGGAGCAGCTAATCACCCTGGCTTTAGTAAATCATCTTCATTCTCAGTTTGTCTCATCCAAATATATCCAATAATTTCTCTGTATGTTACGAGTATCCCATCCTTTTCTTTTAGTCAGTTTCTTAGGTGTCCATAGTATACCCAAGCAGATTAAATAATATATATACAGTACCAGTCAAACGTTTAGACACTCCTACTCATTCAAGGGTTTTTCTGAATTTTTACTATTTTCTACATTGTAGAATAATAGTGAAGACATCAAAACTATGAAATAATACATATAGAATCATGGAGTAACCAAAAAAGTGTTCAAAATATATATTACATGTTAAATTCTTCAAAGTAGGCATCCTTTGCCTTGATGACAGCTTTCCACAATCTTGGTATTCTCTCAACCAGCTTCACCTGTCATGCTTTTCCAACAGTCTTGGAGGAGATCCCACATATGCTGAGCACCTGTTGGCTGCTTGTCCTTCACTCTGTGGTCCACCTCATCCCAAACCATCTCAATTGGGTTGAGGTCGGGTGATTGTGGAGGCCAGATGACCTGTCCTTACACAGCCTGGAGGTGTCATTGTCCTGTTGAAAACAAATTATAGTCCCACTAAGTGCCCCGTAGCACTCACTTCTGCCATCATGAAGTTCTTCGAGAGGCTAGTCAAGGATCATATCAGCTCTATCTTACCTGAAACCCTAGGCCCACTTCAATTTGCTTTACCGCCCCAATAGATCCACAGATGATTCAATCGCCATCTCACTGCACACTGCTCTCTCCCATCTGGACAAGAGGAATACCTATGTAAGAATGCTGTTCATTGACTATAGCTCAGCATTCAACACCATAGTAGGTCTGAATCCCTCATATAAAATTCAACTGCACATATGTTTTGAAAATATACTGTACTTAAATATATTTTGTGAAAATGTAAGTTAAAAATAGTTTAATTGAAAGCTAAACCTTGTTCAAAGTATCTCTGTTTTTCTAACAAGCATTGCAGAACGGGTTACAATTTAAATTTCATCCCCCAGAAAAAAATTACAAATATTATAACAAATATTATGTTTGTGCTGGTTGATAAAATACTTTTATTTATGAAAAATATGTTTGAAAAGGTTATTTTGTTTTTAAATTATATAGTTATTTGGAATGGTAAAGTTATGTCTTTCATGGAGCTATTGGAATTGTATGGGAAGGTCTGCTCAATCCAAGATTACAAACAATTGATTACAGCATGACACCAAAAATGAAAAAGGAGGTGGCAGCGGGAGGAGGTAGGGAACTGGTCTGTCTACCCAATAAAGGATCAAAACTGTCAGAGGTACAAAATAGCATAAATAGGAAAGTATACCAGTTTCATTTGAGGACCAGGATGTTTACAACTGTGCCATACAGATTGCAAAATAGCTGGGAAGAGATTAGTATTATTTATTTTAATTACATTTTTTGTAGGGTAGGGTTTGGCTGGTCAGGATGTCCTTGTCCCATCACGCTCTAGCGACTCCTTGTGGCGGGCCAGGTGTTGTGCAGACTGACTTCTGTCACCAGTTGTTTTGTACTTTTTCATGATATGTAGTTGGTAGTTACAGTCTTGTAACTGGCAGAGGTACAAAATAGCATAAATAGGAAAGTATACCAGTTTCATTTGAGGACCAGGATGTTTACAACTGTGCCATACAGATTGCAAAATAGCTGTCAGTCTTGTAACTACCACTTTCTGCCACTTTCAAGGAGCGGGACTCTAACCCGGAAGCTTATAAGAAATCCCGCTATGCCCTCTGACGAATCATCAAACCGGCAAAGTGTCAATACAGGACTAAGATCGACTCGTGCTACACTGGCTCTGACGCTCGTTGGATGTGGCAGGGCTTGCAAACCATTACAGACTACAAAGGGAAGCACAGCCGAGAGCTGCCCAGTGACACAACACCATTATCCCAGAAACCCTAGACCCACTCCAATTGGCATACCGCCCCAACGGTGTCAGAGGAAGGCCCTAAAAATTGTCAAAGACTCCAGTCACCCTAGTCATAGACTGTTCTCTCTGCTAACACATGGCAAGCAGTACCGGAGCGCCAAGTTTAGGTCCAAGAGGCTTCTAAACAGCTTCTACCCCCAAGCCATAAGACTCCTGAACACCTCATCAAATGACTACCCAGACTATTTGCATTGCCCCCCTCCCAACCTTTTACACCGCTGCTACTCTCTGTTGTTATAATCTATGCATAGTCACTTTAATAACTCTACCTAAATGTACATATTACCTCAACTAACCGGCCCCCCCCACACATTGACTCTATGCCGGTACCCCCCTGTATATAGTTTCAGTTTCGCTATTGTTATTTTACTGTTGCTCTTTAACTACTTGTTACTTTTATTTCTTATTCTTATCTGTATTTTTGTAAACTGCATTGTTGGGGCTCGTAAGTAAGCGTTTCACTATATGGTCTACTACACCTGTTGTATTCGGCGCATGTGACTAATACAATTTGATTTGATTTATTTGGTCAAAAACAATTTTTTGCAACATGACAGTTTGCTAAGAGCTGGCAGCAAGCTGATAGGTTGGCTGTTAGAACCAATAAATGGCGCTTTACCATTCTTGAGTAGCGTAATTACTTTGGCTTCCCTCCAGGCCTGAGAACAAACACTTTCCTCTAGGCTCAGATTAAAGATATTACATTTAGGAGTGGCTATAGAGTCAGCTACCGTTCTTAGTAGCTTTCCATCCAGGAGGTTTGTAATTATTAATCCATAACAATAATGTTTTCACCTCTCCCACACTAAAAAAATCTAACTTACAATGGTTTTCTTTCATTATTCGTTTTTTTATGCATGAATAACGATGACTCACTGTTCGTTGTTGGCATTTGCTGCCTAAGTTTTCCCACTTTGCCATTTAAGTAATAATTGGCATCATCAAATGGTTCAAGATAAATGAGCCATCTGATTTGATGAAATTTAATTTGTCTTTCTGCCCATAATTTCATTTAAAGTACTCCAAAGTTTTTTTCCATCATTCTTTATGTCATTGATTCTTGGCTTCATAATACAGTTTCTTATTTTTTGTTGTTGTAGTTTATTCACATCATTTCTCAATTTGCAGTAAGTCTGCCACGCCTTTTGCCCCATCTCTTTCAACTATACAAAATACATAATACCGGTTGTATTTCTGTATTTTTAAAGTTATATATCTTGAAAACGAGATTGCTGACATGCAAATTATTGTGGGACAATATCAACAATGGACTAATGAAACATATACATATATGGGTGGAGTTTTCTTTAAGTATATTTTCTTGAGATATGAAAAAGGAAGCATGTTCTCAGGAAGCATGTTCCTAGGCTGTGCATGTTTCCTTATGTGGAATAAACAATTATTATCATTGTCAACTTTCTCTTTCTCTGCACTCTTCTGAACAGGAATTCAGAAAGTACCTCAAAACATATTTTTTGGCACTGAAATTATACTTATAGTGTACTTGATCACTCACAGCAGAGTTTCATTAAACAAATCAATGGTTCAACTTAAAAACAACTCTAAGTGTATTTTTAATGAATATACTAAAGTACAATTAAAGTATATGAAGTATTTGTAAGTGTGTTTAAGTGTAATGATAATGAACATATAGTATACTAAAACACTGAAAACAATTAATTAAAAATACAATTGTAATAAGTGTGTTAAGTGTAATGATAGGTAACATATAGTTTAAAGACTGAAAATCAATGCATTTTAAGTACACTTGTAATAATTGTATTGAAGTGTAATGATATAATATGTATAGTAAACCTAAGATATACTAGAAAAGTACATCTCGTATTTGCAGTATATTATATGAACTTGTAGTATATTTAAGTATACGTCAGTATATTTGTAATATATTAAAATATACTTCCGCTATTGTTATTTTAAGTAGGCCTTCAGCGGGTATCTGATCCCAATTGTAAGCAAATACTCAATCTTCACCTCTTAATTTCCTCACATAACACCCTTTGGTTCCTCCAATTTCTCTCTTACTTTTTCATCACATCCTTTTTCTGACCAAGTCAGTTTGTACTATCTCAGTTTGACGCTTGGATGACGTTACGGTGAACATGTTGTTTGGACTCAAAATCTCAATCCAGTATCCATCAGGATCCTGTATAAAGGCCAGTCCCTTCATTTTACCTGTGTGGAGAAAGAACTTTGAATGTTGCATCTACAAATTGAGAGAATACAGATAAAGCAGACTGAGACAGATGAAAGTAAATTTTTATGTTTCCTACACACAAATGCGTTTTTCAGAGAGACCCTAAACATAACACAAAATAATTGTGTGAGAGGGTTATGTCAGGGAAGAGAAAAAATAAATACCATCATCTGGCTTCTTAACAAATGTTACTCCTTTTTCTTCAAATACTTTGCAGGCTGCATAAACATCAGGTACAGCAATTCCGATGTGCCCTGTATGATAGAGTGGAGAGGAAACATTTAAATAATGTGAAATTGCCTCATGGTGGAAAAGGAAAATGGCACATTCAAAAGGTTGAATTTAAAAGATCACATCGTTTTCTCACCAAAACCTTTTGGCTCAGCGTTTCCGTTGTGATAAGATAGATTTTCGTCTGATTCAGAGCCCCAGTTGCTGAAAGAGAAGAGAGTAAAGAGAAAAATATGTCATCACCATCATAGTTTTGCGACAGGGTAGGAACCATCGTTTCTAATGAACATAGTAACAAAAAAAAATGCAGCGATTGTTTTCAGAAGACAGACGGAAGACAGAGGGACAACTAATGAAACAAATATCGAAAGATCGTTTTTGGATGAAATCATTCTTTAACACCTATGAATGGGATACTTAAAGAGTTACTCATTGACAGCCCACGAGCTACTGATAGCTTGGCGAGCTGCCTGTTGGACACTCATGGTTTGATGTTACTGGATCATCTTCTATTATATTCCATTTTTACAGTTCACTTCATAGTTCTACTTACTAGCAGATCTGAAATCTATGTGCTTGTGTGCTGACCCACAGGGCACAGACGTCAATTTATTCATTCTATTCCACATTGGTTCAACATAATTTCATTGAAATGACATGGAAACAGCGTTGATTGAACCAATGTGTGCCCAGTGAGGTTTTAAGTGGGGTGCCTACTGTGTGAGTTCAATTGTGGCTCGTCGGGAGAAAGTCCATGCTGTCTTGTCCTTTATGTCTGCAGGGATTTCCTTCTTTTCCTCATAACCCAGGAAGTAGAGTGTGAAGCACATTGATGGGAAGTCTATTTTCTGCAGCAACCTGAGGCAAATAGCAATCACAACTGGTTCAACTGGTGGGACAATTGGAGGTGAAGATGGAGAATTACAACCCTCAAGGATCAATGAAAAGGTCACTACATCACATGCAAAAGCAGAGGTTCAAACCGATCACTCTACATAAAGTTAAAATGGATAGGGCCACATTAACCACAAAGGTAGAAAAACATGGGAGAAGTTTTAGTCATAAACATATATAAAACACTATTTCTTGTTCAAGAGAATGAGAACTCATCTAGAGGGGTAGGGTACTTGGCCCGAAACCCCTTCATCTTTGTGTGAGAGAGACGTCTAGGACTCACGTCATGCCCATGATGCGTGTGTAGAAGTCTAAAGACTTGAGTGGGTCTTTCACCCTCAGCATAGTTTGCTGCAACATGTAATCCTGGGGAGGGACAGAGGGAGACAGAGAGAAGAAGGGGGAGTGTCGGGACGAGTTGTTGCTTGCAAAATATGTCTTGACCCCCTTACTTCTCAGCTATGTTCTCAGCTTGCAACTCTAGAAGAAAAAGAAGAACTTAAACTAGAGCCAATACATTACTCAGTATAAGTAATTACATTCTAAGGCATGGGACTAGTTCCCTAAATGTTTTTTTCCATTGGTATTTGCTATAGGGGCTTGGCTATATAGCCTACAACTCACATAGCTGAGGCCGGAGACTCTTGCTCAACAACAGGTTTGCTGAGACAGACTGTGTCAAGCGAGTAAAATAAACCTACTGTGAATAATTGACAAAGAAATGCTAGACATTCTACTGCGTGACACTAACCTGGGTGATAGGGTCCCCTTCTTTGCACGCTGCGGACACAGCCTCATCCGTAAGTCCTTTATCTGTCATTTTGCAGTGAAAGACCAAATTGACAGCAGGCAAATTCACAGGCCGAGTAGCTTGGGATAGGCGCTCCCAAAGCTGACTGGCAAGTCGAGACAATTGACAGCGAAGTATGACACTCCCTAAAGTTGGCAGGTAGGAGGGGTTCACAAAAAAATGTAACCGAAAGCACTAGGAGAGTATGTTAGTTATAAGTGTATAACCAATGCCGAGGAGGTGTGCATTGCAATGGAGGCTACAACTGTCAGAAAGCCTACTCGGTTTTAAGTGACACAGGACACAGAGTAGAGGAGTAGGTGCAGAAGGATCTATGACAACTTTCCCTGGTAAATAATACTGTTGGAGCTATACATGTGTGAAAAAGCAGGCCCTTACGATCCCCACTGTTAGACGTTTCAAGAATGTGGAATTGAGTGATAGGTTGGACATGTAAATAACATGGAGTGCCTACACTGTATGTATGGTTGAATTAAATAGAATTAATGATTGAGTAGGCATGATGTAATGTAACATCCTAAAAATATATGTTTTGATAAAAAGCACATTCCTTTACCACTAGAGGTGCTTAAAAATCAATAGTTCAAAATTAGGATATTATTTTTGATGTTGTGTCGTTTTGACAAAATAGCAATATTATTTTTGCACTAGTAGGCTTTACCTGCACCAAACTCCCATATTTTAACTTCCTAGCTTGTTCTCCATCTTCTGTATAAATAGGGAGCCAATTTGTTTTCAACAAATTCCAGTCTTAGCATCTGCTTCATCTGCTTCATCTTTTGCTTGTAAGCTGGAATCAGGAGGATATAATTATGGTCAGATTTGCGAGTCCATATTTGAGAGTTTTGGTTCCAACCGCCGTGTCTTTGTGGGACACAGAGTAGGTTGAACGGATGATCTCTACATGTGTGGTTCCCACCATGAAGCATGCAGTAGGAGGTGTGATGGTGTAGGGGTGCTTTGCTGGTGACACTGTCTGTGATTTATTTAGAATTCAAGGCACACTTAACCAGCATGGCTACCACAGCATTCTGCAGCAATACACCATCCCATCTGATTTGTGCTTAGTGTGACTATCCTTTGTTTTTCAACAGGACAATGACCCAACACGCCTCCAGGTGTGTAAGGGCTATTTGTCGAAGAAGGAGAGTGATGGAGTGCTGCATCAGATTACCTGGCCTCCACAATCACCCGACTTCAACCCAGTTGAGATGGTTTAGGATGAGTTGAACCGCAGAGTGAAGGAAAAGCAGCCACCAAGTGCTCAGCATATGTGGGAACTCCTTCAAGACTGTTGGAAAATCATTCCGGGTGAAGCTGGTTGAGATAATTCAAAGAATGTGCAAAGCTGTCATCAAGTCAAAGGGTGTCTACTTTGAAGAATCTAAAATATATTTAACGCCCTCTTCCAAATGGTAGCTATAAATGCAGAGGATGCGCACAGTGCAACAATATGATGAAGTGTGAATATTTCTGCCACCCACATACAGGAAAACAGTTCCAAATAAATGACATCATTACGTGTTCCACCACCCATGTTATTTACATTATTAAATGCCCATGTGGGCTGTGCTATGTAGGTAAAACCTCTCGTTCTTTCAAACAGAGAATCAGAGAACATAAAAGTTCAATCAGGAGAAACGACAGGGATTATCCAGTTGCAGTACATTTGAATGACCTAAAGCATGACATTTCTACCATTAGATTTTGTGGTATAGAGAAAGTTAAGATATCAGACAGGGGAGGAGATAGATTAATAATACTCTGAGTAAAAGAGAATGCTTTTGGATTTTTACCCTCCAGACATTATTTCCTAAAGGTCTTAATGATGAAATGCCTATGTATGTTATGTTATAAATGAGAATATGAATTATGCCCCCATTTGATTTTTCATATGATGTACCCAATAATTAATGAAAACGTGCTCGGTAGGCCGATGTCCTCATTGTGGTTTTACAGACGTGTTTAATACGTCTTATTTACACACTTGATTTGAATATTTATGAAATGCATATTGTTATATTTGGTAGCACTTATTTGTTTTTCCTTTGCCTCCAACCACTTCGATGCGTGGAACGGATGTGGGTGGGGCCAGGTCTACATAAGGATGCTAATTTTTTTTTTTAACTCACAAAAGCTCTGACAAAGGCTGTGAGGCCGATACGTAAGCGTATTAAAGATCAGTGCTACTATCAAGAGCAGTGTGTGGTTTCCTTTTTCCTTCATCTTGTTCAACTGTTCCCATGCACCTGCAAAAAAGATTGCTCAGATGTACAAGTGCCTTTTGAATTAAGAATCTAAGATCTAAAATATTTTGATTTGTTTAACACTTTTTTTGATTACTACATGATATTTGTCATTTCATAATTTTGATGTGTTCACTATTATTCTACAATGTAGAAAATAGTAAAAATAAAGAAAAACGCTTGAATGAGTAGGTGTGTCCAAACTTTTGACTGTTACTTTATATATATAAAACAGGCAACCCAAATATTTTGGCATTAAGTGTCACATATCAGTTTGTAAACAATGTAAATAAAAAATCATTGAGTTAATAAAGCCGCATACAAACATGTCGTTTTTGCTTTCTTGAGTAAGACAGCTCCAAAATGCAGGTGTTTCAGCCTAGCTCAGTGCTTTCTGTGGTGGAGGGTTAGCCAGCAGAGAATACAGAGCGTGGGGTTTTGTCACGTTCTTTCAAAATCGAACCCAGAAGCAGACCAGGACAAGGAGAGTAGGAAGAAGGTGAGTATTTATTTACAAGTGAATGTGAATGGGTAGATATATCCAGGTGGCGTAGCGGGCAGCGGTGGTGAGTTGATGGGAGTAAATAGGTGGATCCAATGGGGTAGCGGAATCCTCCGACGACCAGGCGGGAATGGGGTAAATGATCCGGGTGAGTAACTGAAGACAGAACAAACGGAGGTAAGTTTAAGGCAAGCAATACGTAAAAAAAAAGATTTAAAAAATTCTATCCAACACGAGGCTGATACTATGGCACAACATACTGTTCATGGCTAACGATCCGGCAGGGAATGTATGTCAGGTCAGAGCTTTTGAAGGGGAGAGGTGATGATCAGGACAGGTGTGCAGATTACTGATGGGATACAGGTGCAGGTGAACATCGATCTCCCAACAAGCTAATTCGCCCGGCAACCAGACAGGGTGCGTTCCAGGACACCGGAAACACACTCCAGGACAGAAACACAGGCAAACACAGACTCAGGAAGCGGGATTCGTGACAGGTTTGGTAATGCTCTCTAGTTGTCGTGTGATTTGCTCAGTGTTCTGATGCCATGAGGATACTAAAGTCACCACAAAATCAAAGGGAGAGCTCGAAAATTCAAGCCCCTTGGGTGCTGTTATAGAGTTACATTAGAAATGCCCATCCTAGAAGGCTAAAGGTCATACAATGACGTTAAAACACGTTATATCTACCGTAGCTTTAATTGTATTGATCATGTCAACATCATACTTTCAAAATCTTGGCTAGCAAGCTAGCAGTTATCATCATGAATCAAGTCGACAAACTACTTGCAAATTATTTTCAATCATTTTCATATGAAGAGAAAAGAGAAATTATAGATAAGACGTATTGGTGCTCATCGGCCATTGGACATGAACATTAGACAACAAGTTGAAAATCGCAAATTCAACAATGAATGGTTTGGAAGAAATCAGTGTCTAACTGAAAACATTGCAAAGCAATCAGTCTGGGTTTAAGGGTCTCTTTTCCAAGTTTAAAATTATAAACATTTGACATTGGACATACTGTCAATCCAGCATGACTTTTGCCACGTTCAAAACAACTGGAAACTTGGAACTGGGAAATCTCAGACTTTAATGAATTCAAGACAACTGGGAATTTGGGGGGAAAAAACGAGCTCCGACTGGGAAAATAAGTTTTGAATGGTCATCGAACTCGGAATTCGGAGTCAGGAACTTTGGCCTCTTTCTAGAGCTCCGACCTGAAGATTACTGACATCATGATTCAGTATAGTTTTTTTCTTCAGATTTCCCAGTTGTCTTGAAAGTGCCATAAATCCAGAGAATGGTAGACATTGATGAACCTTCCTGTTCAAGTGAGCACAGCACAACACGGCGAGACCAAAAATGTATTGTATGCCGCTGCATAAATGATGTAATATGCCAGGGAGATTTGTATAATGTAGGTAAGAAAGTAACACTAAGTGTATGTTGTGTAGTAAGCTGTTTGTAGCCTATGTGCCTCATCCTAAAAATTTGGTCCCTTTCCTCCTCATAACTTAGCCTACTGACCTGACTTGGTGGCACACATGTAGCCTATAGCCTGTTTTAGAGAAATGCCATCATTGAATATTATAAGAGATTTCATTGTCTGCTTATATGCCCCCTTTATTTATCCTACGGTTCTGACTTGGTATACAGGGAGAATACTGTAAGAACGGGCCCATGTTCTGAAATCTGACGCTGTACATTTAAAAAAAGCTGAACAAATAGTTATATTGACTACGTCCGTCCTAGCTCACTCCTCTTACCTGAAATCACGGATGGCCTCTTATCCACTCATTGTCCTCCAGGGTAGCCTAGTGGTTAGAGAGTTGGACTAGGAACCGGAAGGTTGCAAGTTCAAACCCCTGAGCTGACAAGGTACTAATCTGTCGTTCTGCCCCTGAACAGGCAGTTAACCCACTGTTCCTAGGCTGTCATTGAAAATAAGAATTTGTTCTTAACTGACTTGCCTGGTTAAATAAAGGTAAAATTATACCATAGTTTGTACATATCAATTGTCAGTCAAACCACATTTGTTTAAGCAAGTCAGCCATATCAGCTATGTTTTTTTAAAGGCAGTAAATTAAGATGAATTAACTGTTTCTCTACCGGACAAAGCTCCGCTGATAGCCAGGTGTAGCAGTGGTAAGGATTCACTCCATGGTGCTGAAAAGAAAGTTCTGCTGTTGGGACAGTAGGCCCTAACATACCTCCTTACAGTTTGTGGGCACCGTTTGTCACCGTTGTAGTGCAATTAATGTTGTGATGTGTAGAGGCTTTGCTGGCATGGATCTAAAAAATATTTGGGGAGTTGCCCCACCAAGATTAACATGCTAAAATCGCCGCTGCTAATAATGAAAGAAAATCATTGTAATTTTGAATTCTGTAAAGTTAGTGTGGTTGAGGTGGGAAAATGATTGTCGTCCATTTAAGTGATAATGCCCAAGAAGCCGGTGTTTGGACGATTTATCGGCACAAGTGTTGTTTGTCTCAGGCCGGCAAAACGTGCCAATATATCCTCCAAACACAGGCTTCTAGGGCATTATCACTTTTATACAACAGGTTACCAACGTAATTAAATAATGATTGACATATTATAATTAAAAACGTTATTTAGTTACTATTTCATCCTTCCTTCCAGATATAGTCCCGAAACAAATCTAGGGTTGCTACCCAAGCCGACTGGTCGTTCGTTCTATTGGTTCCGTTGCCAGAGATGCGACCCAGTCGTTCAGTCTTTTTGTTCTGTATTTACGGACGCGACCCAGTCGTTAGTTCGAAATGTTCCATTGCCATACTGGCTGGCAACATTCTTATCCCTTGCTTGCTAGCTACCCAACTAATTTAGTTACGTCAAACAGCGTAGATAGAATAACAGCAGCAGCTGCATTTGTTTATTAAGCTGTTTTTTAGTGACATGTATTTGGATACGTCTATAACAATGAGCTGATGAGGCACTATTTCACCTGCCATAGAAAATGTGCTTTCTTGTTAGGACACTTTTCAGAGGAACTAGCCAACCACACCTAGCTCTATAACACTAACTTCAAACTGAAGCTGGAAAGACTGTTTCGTTTGACCTTTTTTTCAATTGACATTTCTTTGTATATATCCATAAAAAATGATGCCAGCTGATTCATGATTTCGACTGGCTGAGAAACACTGCCTGCCTCTCTCTCGTCCACCCCGACCCCTACACGGTCATTACAATGGGACCGTTTGAAATGTAAAATGTAAACAATGTTGTAAATGTTTTTTGCCCACGTTTTATCACAATTATTTAGAATGAGATCTGTCAGCTTTATTTTGTGGAGGGAGCGCACTGACTGGACCAGACAAAGAATACCTCCCCATTCTCCCTAGTAAGTGGTTCCTTCCAAGGTGCACCACCGAGCAAAGACATGCTAGGTAGGATTCTAGATACTCTAGTATCTAGTGCAGATATTATCATCAGTGGGAGAGGAGAGAGAGTGTCGAGTGACACACACATGGGGGTTTGATCTGATTTTAGCTGCAGGTGATGGGCAGGACTTGTAGGAGGTATATTTGTAAATTAATTTGATCAAGCTACCGTATATACCATATTGATTCCTTCTTGAATAAATAAAACTAATACATTGTGTTGTGTATCTGTAATACTAGCCACCTAGCTTGCTAGCTAGACAGCTGGATAGGTTCCCAATCTCCCAACATCCTAACTAGCTACCAAGCCATTTCAGGCTATCAATCAAGTTAATCAAGTTGTCTAAGCGTCTTAGCTGGCATGTTTTAACTATTGGATCATGATACTGTATACCAGTGTGGCAGTTGTACTAAACTCGTAAGGCATAAAAGTTCCTAAATAATCAATGTGTATCATTAATTCAATTGAACAGGTAAACATTATGCATAATTATTATGGAAAAGGCTGTTTCAGGTGTTTGACTACCCCCCTCAATCCTCACATACTTTGTGCCCCCTCTAAAATAATGGGTACATAATGCCACTGGGTGTCACACCCTGACCATAGAGAGCTGTTTATTCTCTGTTGGTTGGGGCGTGATAGTGACTAGGGTGGGTCATCTAGGTGATTAATGGTTTATTTTGGCCTGGGATGGTTCCCAATCACAGACAGTTGTTTATCGTTGTCTCTGATTGGGGATCATATTTAGGCAGCCATTTCATTGTGCTTTGTGAGATCTTGTCTACAGTTAGTTGCCTGTGTGCACACGAGTAGCTGTCCGTCGAGTTTCTATTAATTAAAATATGTGGAACTCTACGCACGCTGCACCTTGGTCCAATCATTTTGACAAATGTGACACTGGGACTCATGCTCACAGAGAATTGTACGTGAGAGGAATCAGGAAGCTATTTATGGCTGGGTGAGGTAATGTGCTGTTTAAGTCATTGCTCTTCTCATGAAGCACAGACAAAAAAAAGTACAACATTTCTTAGGAACAAAGTTAGAAAGAAGTAGAATTAAACAAAATACAAAAAGGTGACTATGAATAACAATAATAAAACAACATTTATAAGCAAACACTTTAGTTACTGTACAACAAAAATGGTTCAAGCACAAATGCTAATTCAAAAACAGTATGACATGAACAGGAAACAAATAATTTTACCAGTATATAATTAGTCATAGTCAATCATACATTTTTATTTTCACCAATGTATTGACAGATTGCAAATATTATTATTATCATATATTATATCATTATTAATCTTCAACAAATCCTAATTTAGTACATTTTATTGTTGTTGGAATAACGTTTTCAGTAATTACTGTAAAATTTAAGATTTCAGAGGAAGTTATAGAACCAACACATGTATTTAGTATTTTTCTCCATTGCAACCTAACACACTTTCTTAGAATAAAACTCTTCTTTCATTAGAAGAGATGGAAAACCTCTAGCTTTCAGAGTCCTAATCCATAATCCCTTTCTATGCTCAATCATCACCCTCTAATTCGCTTGGTAAATTCTGCCCTGGCAGGCTGCCATGAACTACTGCTCAGGGTTCAAGTCAGTAGGAGCAGCATCACTTGGATCTGATTGGTTCTCCCCTTCCATCACAAGACCCTTGACCATCCTATAAAACAACAGGAAAAGAATAGGCTTCAGTGCATGGGTGGATTATGTGGGGTAGCGGGCCAGGTACCTGAGAGATGCAGTGGGGAAGGAGAGCTAATCTGTTCAGGATTATGCCAAAAGGTGGTTTTCAAGTTAAATCTGGAGCCAGTAGGTAGGGTGTGTGGGTGATGGTGATGGAAACACTGCTAACAGGATATTGGGTTAAAAAACAGATGCCAGCATCCCGGAGTCGCCTCTTCACTGTTGAAGTTGAGACTGGTGTTTTGCGGGTACTATTTAATGAAGCTGCCAGTTGAGGACTTGTGAGGCGTCTGTTTCTCAAACTAGACACTCTAATGTACTTGTCGTCTTGCTATGTTGTGCACCGGGGCCTCCCACCTCTTTCTATTCTGGTTAGATCTTCAGTTTCTTGGCAATTTCTCGCATGGAATAGCCTTCATTTCTCAGAACAAGAATAGACTAGTGAGTTTCTGGCCATTTTGAGCCTGTAATCGAACCCACAAATGCTGATGCTCCAGATATCAACTAGTCTAAAGAAGGCCAGTTTTATTGCTTCTTTAATCAGAACAACAGTTTTCAGCTGTGCTAACATAATTGCAAATCGGTTTTCAAATGATCAATTCGTGTTTTAAAATGACAAACTTAACATGCACACGATGGTGCACGCGGACGCCTCCTGGAGCCTGTTTGATCATCACATAAGGTGCATTGAACTTTTAGCTAGACCCAGGGAGTAAAGGGAGACACTCACCTCTCACTGTTATTGGTGATATTTGACGCACTTCCTCCAATCCTGGCCTGTGATGTGCCTGGGACAAGGGACTCGTCTCGTTGTGTCATCAGGCTGGGTCTCTGGTCAGACTGGCTGCGCCTACTGACAGTCTGGGACCCTCGTGTGGACAGCCTTCCCCGGGAGGGCTCACCATAGGCCCTGGGTAGCGTAGAGCTACAGGAGGGGGTCCAGATCTGGGAGTTCGATTGGCTATTTTGACAGAACACTGATCGGGCATCATTGAAGGACACTGAGGGTGACCTGTCTTCTTCACCACTCTTCTCTGTGCTCAATCTCAGGACCCGGGGTGAGGATGGACGTGAAGGTGGATTAGGCTGTGATAAAGCAGGGGGGATTGGTAGTTCTTGTTGAATAGAGGGACAAGAGGGTGGTAGGCGAACTCTGTAGACTGTTGGGATGGTTGGTGGCATGCTGGTGGGGTAATACTCCCCCCCATAGTGGTTGCTGCTTCCTTGCCTGAGGCTCACCCCAGCTCTAAGGGGTCCTCGAACCCCCTGATCAGGTCTCGTAGGAGTGGATTCAGTTGCATTGCGCAGGTGGATGATCTTGCAGGCCTGACTGTATAGCGATGTAGCCTGATGATCTCCCCTCACCATGATGGTATCTTGCCTGATTGGTCCGACACTGCCACGGTTGGGCAGAACCGTCATGGTCTGCAACGAGGCCCTCAGGCGCTGACAGGTGGTGCTTGTTTGGTGTGGCACAGGGTGGCCCCTACTGGTGATGTCCTCCTCTTCCCCGCCCTGATCATCCGGGTTCTCCTCGTTGCTCTCATAGGAGTTGTCCATCAGGACCTCAGGGGGAGGTGGGGGCAGGTAGTCCACATCTAGGTCCTCCCTGCCTTCCACTGGCCAGGGAGGACCTGGAGTTTCACTCCTCCTAGACCCCCTAAGGTGTGTACTAGTGAGACTTTGGACTTGTCTAACATCCGTCCCACCACTGAATGTGTTTATGAGTCTTTTGACGGAGTTGCGGCCAGGGGGTTGTGGTGCTATCGCTGGTAGAGAAGTTGGTGTTTGGTTTGCCTTCGCGGACCCTTTGAGTTCATATCTAGGAACCTTCCTCCTTCCTGAAGAGTGTCTCCTCAGAGTGTCGTCTCCCGTCCGCTGGTCCAGATCTTTCTGTTGCAGCTCCTGAACATCGAAAGATTCTATGGACAGTGAGTGTGGCGGTCTCACTGGCCTGCCCAAGGGGGCAGCGGTCTGGGGTTGTTTGGGTGGCTGCCTCTCACTGCGCTTGGGGGTCTGAATGGGGTCTGACGAGGAAGAGTTGGACCGCACCCTCCCTGACCTCTCTTCATCCTCCTCATCTTCATCATCATCCACTTCCTCATTTTCCTCCTCACTTTTATTAAGGCATACCTTGTCAGGTGAATGGCTTAGGGGTGTGGGGCGAGCACTGCCACCGGGTCCAGAACTCCCCCGTTGGCGACGTTGACGCTCTGATCCCGTCAGCGACTCATTCTCTCCCCCAATGCCGCTGTCCTCGCTGTGAAGAGACAAGTCATCGAGGTTGCACTTGGCGGCTGCCTCCACGCGTGCCAGCACCTGGCTCAGACGCTCCTCTACCACTCGCTTGGCCCGCAGCCTCTTGCCCAGTAGTTTAGATAGCGAGGCAAAGTAGTCTGCCGCCTCTTCCAGTGCGGTGTCTCCCAGGCCTTGGACCGCGCTCCTCACCAGCTTAAACTTTTCAGTGGAATCCTGGAGCAGCTGCTGCAGCAGGTCTGGCGGGGGTTCTGATGGGTCAGCACTGGGCTTGGCAGGGATGGAATATGGGGCCCTTGTCTCAGAGGG
The DNA here is from genome assembly GCF_034236695.1 of Oncorhynchus nerka. Lineage (NCBI taxonomy): Eukaryota > Metazoa > Chordata > Actinopteri > Salmoniformes > Salmonidae > Oncorhynchus > Oncorhynchus nerka. The sequence goes on along the minus strand of NC_088419.1, from coordinate 37,063,655 downwards.
CCAGGCCATGTGGTTGCCATGTTCCTTCAGCATCAGCTCACCATCATCAGCCATCTCCTCTAGGGCCTGGTTGACCTCCTCGAAGAGCATTACAATGACTGTTATGATGGGCTGCAGGGAGAGGTGGGTCTGGGCGACCTGGTCCAGCATCTCCAGCAGGGTCTCACACTTGGAGATGTTGGGGTTCAGGTATTTGTAGGCGGCCTGGTGAGCTCTCACAATGTGTTTGGGGAGGTCCACCTTCCCCTGCATGATGCAGGTATTTATCTCCTTTTCTTTTCGGCAACCCTGTTTGACACCCTTATTTTTCCTTCGCTGCTCTACCTTTTTCACCTGCTTTTCCAGTAATTTCTCACTCTGTATGTCTCTCACCTGAGACGTCATTTTGACCTCGATTTCAGAGACAGCCCCTGGGTTTGACACAACGGCTGTGTTGGGGGCCATGTCCGACACTTTGCCCAGAGGGGCCATAGGATTCACCTCTGATAATGAGAATTCCTCTAAATCTTTGTCAATATCCATATCGTCAATATCTTGGTTTTCTCCCTCAACCGGTTTGATGTCACCCAACTTTGGTGGTTCTGGCAGCGGATCCTTGTGGATCCCATCTGCGACCCCGGGGAAAAGCTGACCCTTGGATGGGGAACAGCCCATTTTTACGTCCAGATGTCGGAAAAATAGTTTTGATTTAAGTTCTTCGTTTACGATGTAATTTCAATAAAGAGATACAGAACCAAATCTTTAACCTCTTACGTGTGGATAGTCTTGCTCATCCATTGGTGCGTATGTCTGATTGCCTTTGAAAACTTGTGTGTTCAGCAGGGTGCGTATCTTACAAAAACTTAACAGCAATTCAGCTTCTCAATCCATCTTCTTTACTGGGTTCTTCAATAGATGGCTCATACCGACTATCTATCATTTTTAACATTCTTCTGGGTTTCCTGGATGTGCAGTCCGGCTGAGGCTTCTGGAAGCTATGCAGTCCTCCCCAACGAAACGGAGCTAGAGAGACTGAGGAGCTAAACGGATCAAGTAGGATTGGAGGACTCATGCACACAGATGGTGACATTAAGTGAATGATGCACGCACGCACGCACACAAATGCACATAATACTAAGCCCATCAAGGTAATCGGGCCAAGTTTGTCAGGTGTCTTTTTCAACCTCTTCCACCGTAGGTCTAATGAATGTTTACAGGCAACAGGCAACAGTGGAGATAAGATACGGGTCAAATCAGAGACAGGAAGCTGCCCATGTTCTCTAGTTGAGTTACTTTGTTTTGTTTCCCAACTATCCAACTATTCTTGTTCACAGACACATACCACACTCTCCTCCGTGTGTCCTGTAAAGTTTCCCTTGTCTTGTGGTTCTAAATGTACAGACGTGTTATTTACTGAATTGAAAAACCGATATAAAGTAATCTACAAGTTCTATGTTCATTTTGATAATAAATCAAACCAATTGATCAAACCAACGGTCCATACTGAATTGCAATACGTACAAGTTTGAATATAGTTGTGATTGATCAGTAGACACCTGTAAAAATACAGGGTACATTGAGATGTTATGTTTATAGTTTCACTAACACCTCTGTTAATCTTCTTTCTGAGCAAAGTGACACCAGGGAGTGTGCTTTGCGAGAATTGAAACCCCCCCCCTCGCTCCAAAGCTGAACATTTCCCAGTGAGGTGTATTTTATAACCTTGAATTCCTCTTCTGGTGCGTGCCTGTCAAGTTTCCCAGAAGAGACACATGATTGCGATTATGATACTCTACACAGACGGAAATTAATGAACCACAACAGGGATCTTTATGCTAAATTAGACATACTGTATTTTCTCAGTGCCTAATCTACTCATACCAAAGCATACATAAAAACCTGTTTGCTCTGCTTGGATCGTATACATTTAGACATATTGAATGTCACAGCTTCTGTCATACATTGGACAGGTCATACTTGTGGGCATACATCAGGGCTAAGATAGGAATCCAGGGTAATCATGCCCAGTCTGAGCCCATAGCCAACTGTCTCAACACAGTTAGTATCTCACTGTAATTCCTGCCACACCTGGTTAGTCAGGTGCACACACAAATGTAGGCTACCAGGAAATCCCCTCCCACTGGGCACAAACTGCTTTAATCAACATTGTTTCAGCGTCATTGTTCGATGTACTTTGTGATGTGGAATCCAGGTGGAAAATACATTGGATTTGTTGTTTTGAGGCTGGCATTTCAACCACAGGATTATGTCATCATGGTAACCAGATTTCAACAGACAAACCTTGTATAAAATATGTTGAATTTCTACCTTTAAAACACTGTCAGATCTTCAACATTATATCCACTATCAGAAAACAAACTAAAGGCTGGGCAGCTCCTCCTACTGCAGAATGTATCCACAGCTACCCTTTGGTTTCCCATCCAGGTTTTTAACCCAGTACAACCCTGCTTAGCTATGATATTTGTCACTGACTATTACCAATGTGCTATCGTGAAAATGATTGAGAGGTCTCCACTTAAACTAAATAGATTCACTGTTGCTATCGAAGTCATTCCAAAGGATAGGTTTAACAGAGCAAATTAAATGTAACCATACTTTATCACTCATACTGTATGTCATCAATGATGCTATTTAGGCCTATATAGCATTTGCAAAGTCATCAACAGCTATCGTTTCAATTTAACCTAGAATGTAACTAAAATACAATACAACAGGCCTAAGGTTTCAAGATCTGGTTGATTTCAAAATGTATATTTAATGATACTGGATTGTGTTTGGTTGTCAATGCAACCAAAAATCAAAGTTAAAGAATAGGACTAAAATCAAATCAAACTTAATTTAAGCATACAAATACACGGAATGGAGCTAAACACAAGCAAAATCCTAGAGGAAAACCTGGTTCAGTCTGATTTCCACCAGATCTATGATCAACAACCAATTTGACAGAGTTTGAAGAATTTTATAAAGAATAATACAATAATTGGCAAATGTTGCACATTCCAGGTGTGGAAAGCTCTTAGAGACTTACCCAGAAAGAGTCACAGCAGTAATCGCTGGCAAAGGTGCTTCTACAAAGTATTGACTCAGTGGTGTGAGATACTTCTGTATTTCATTTTCAATAAATTAGCAAACATTTCTAAATCCTTTTTTCCCCCGCACTTTGTCATTATGGGGTATTGTGTGTAGATGGGTGAGAGGGGAAAAAAAACTTTCATCCATTTTGAATGTGTTTTCGGGCCCTCCCTTGGTCGTATTCTCACGGGGCAGAAATGTCAGAGATGAATTGGTAAACTCTGATTTACCACCCCAAGATATCTCTGCACAACTTCTATTTGCGTCCCTACTGGATGGAAACTACAAGTTGTACTCAATGCAATGGCACTTATAAATGTAGATCCTTTAAACACGCTCAAACAGGGAAACAGCCCCTAATCAAAGGTGTAATCACGTGCTCCACTAAGGCAGTTATTTATCTTATAACTTGTCATTGTGGTTAAAAAATGTGGGTAAAACAAAGTGTGAATTAAAAGTATGAATCTCGGGGGCATCGTAGCAGCATTTTAACGAAGTACGCTGAGAGTCGGGAAGCAAGTTCAGGGAGTGAATACATTTAATCAATAAATGATCATAAGAAACAAACAGCGCACCGACATTTCACAGGAACAGAAACAATAACGCCTGGGGAAGGAACCAAAGGGAGTGACAGATATAGGGAAGGTAATCAGGGAGGTGATGGAGTCCTGGTGAGTGTCATGAGGTGCTGGTGCGCGTGATGATGGTGACAGGTGTGCGGGATAATGAGCAATCTGATGACCTAGAGGCCGGAGAGGGAGCACAGGTGACAGTACCCCCTCCCCGATGCGCAGCTCCAGCCACAGGACCCCGACCAAAGGGACGATCCGGGGACCAGGAGCGACTGGTCACCTCTGCTGAGGTGTCAAGCCGGCTCATACTGCTCTGTCTACTAGAGATGAATGTACTTTGGTGCGATAAGTGCAAATCAATCCCAGAACAACAGCTAAAGACCTTATGAAGATGCTGGAGGAAACAGGTACAAAAGTATCTATATCCACAGTAAAATGAGTCCTATATCGACATAACCTGAAAGGCCGCTCAGCGAGGAAGAAGCCACTGTTCCAAAACCGACATCAAAAAAGCCAGACTTCGGTTTGCAACTGCACATGGGGACAAAGATTGTACTTTTTAGAGAAATGTCCTCTGGTCTGACTCAGTTACACCAGCTCTGTCAGGAGGAATGGGCCAAAATTCACCCAACTTATTGTGGGAAGCTTGTGGAAGGCTACCAGAAACGTTTGACCCAAGTTAAACAATTTAAAGGCAATGCTACCAAATACTAATTGAGTGTATGTAAACTTCTGACCCACTGGGAATGTGATGAAAGAACTAAAAGCTGAAATAAATAATTCCCTCTACTATTATTCTGACATGTCACATTCTTAAAATAAAGTGTTGATCCTAACTGACCTAAGACAGGGGATTTTTACTAGGTTTAAATGTCAGGAATTGTGAAAAACTGAGTTTAAATGTATTTGGCTAAGGTGCATGTAAACTTCCGACTTCAACTGTAAATACCAACTCTATATTTGAAAGTGGCCCAAAAACTCTGCATACACTAACTCTATTAACACACGGCAAACCCGACTCAATATCTAATCTCTGTCAAAACACTAGCACGTTTTCTATCCGAGAGGAACAAATAGTAATTTGAAAGTCGTTGTGCTATGATTGACTAACAGTTTATAGCATTACAAAACTGCATTACTTTTCATGTCTCAGTTCTACCTGCTAACAACAGGCAATACGAAACGCATTGTTTTTTATAAATCAGTTTCCTTTTACTGTAAACCACTCTACATTTTTTGGTTGAGTGTCGAATGTGTGCATTTTTGGCAACAATGCTATCTAAAAGTGAATGAGTCGTCTTTACTTTATAGAATGTACAGCAGAAACAAATAGTGACAGAATTGTTGCAGTAAAAGCTTTATTAGCAACAAGAAATTGCTGCCAGTGATCAACAACACATCCAACATACATGGCCTTTGGTTCAACAACACATCCAACATACATGGCCTTTGGTTCAACAACACATCCAACATACATGGCCTTTGGTTCAACAACACATCCAACATACATGTTGTTGATCCAACAACACATCCAACATACATGGCCTTTGGTTCAACAACACATCCAACATACATGGCCTTTGGTTCAACAACACATCCGACATACATGGCCTTTGGTTCAACAACACATCCAACATACATGTTGTTGATCCAACAACACATCCAACATACATGGCCTTTGGTTCAACAACACATCCAACATACATGGCCTTTGGTTCAACAACACATCCAACATACATGGCCTTTGGTTCAACAACACATCCAACATACATGGCCTTTGGATCAACAACATACATGGCCTTTGGATCAACAACACATCCAACATACATGGCCTTTGGATCAACAACACATCCAACATACATGGCCTTTGGTTCAACAACACATCCAACATACATGGCCTTTGGTTCAACAACACATCCAACATACATGGCCTTTGGTTCAACAACACATCCGACATACATGGCCTTTGGTTCAACAACACATCCAACATACATGGCCTTTGGTTCAACAACACATCCAACATACATGTTGTTGATCCAACAACACATCCAACATACATGTTGTTGATCCAAAAACACATCCAACATACATGGCCTTTGGTTCAACAACACATCCAACATACATGGCCTTTGGTTCAACAACACATCCAACATACATGGCCTTTGGTTCAACAACACATCCAACATACATGGCCTTTGGTTCAACAACACATCCAACATACATGGCCTTTGGTTCAACATACATGTTGTTGATCCAACAACAACATCCAACAACATCCAACATACATGGCCTTTGGATCAACAACACATCCAACATACATGGCCTTTGGTTCAACAACACATCCAACATACATGGCCTTTGGATCAACAACACATCCAACATACATGGCCTTTGGTTCAACAACACATCCAACATACATGGCCTTTGGATCAACAACACATCCAACATACATGGCCTTTGGTTCAACAACACATCCGACATACATGGCCTTTGGTTCAACAACACATCTGACATACATGGCCTTTGGATCAACAACACATCCAACATACATGGCCTTTGGTTCAACAACACATCCAACATACATGGCCTTTGGTTCAACAACACATCCAACATACATGGCCTTTGGATCAACAACACATCCAACATACATGGCCTTTGGTTCAACAACACATCCAACATACATGGCCTTTGGTTCAACAACACATCCGACATACATGATCTTTGGTTCCAAATGTGTAAAAAAATAAAACAATTACAGTAAAAAAGTTACAGAAGGGATCAAACACTAAAATGCCCCGTCCTGTTCTAATCTATTCCATCTTCAGCATTTGGCCACATGTTCTCGTCCACATCACATCTTATGTCGTCTCTCGCCATGCGCCTTGATTAGAAACGCTTGGCCTGCCGTATCCACCCCTGGCAGTCTTCAGCTGAGATGTCTCTGCAGCTGGCATCTGTTGCATCCAGGAGGGACATTTGGTCATGTGACCAATGATCATACACTTTCCACCACCAGACAGAAAAACATTCCTCAATGGGGTTAAGGAAAGGTAAGTAGGGGGGGAGGAAAGGGGAGTAGGGGAGGAAAGGGGAGTAGGGGGGGAGGAAAGGGGAGTAGGGGGTAGGAAAGGGGAGTAGGGGGGGGGAGGAAAAGGTGAACCAGTTTGTGATTGCATGTGAATGGTGGAATGCTACATTGTCCCTTGCAATCACAAATGTCCTCATGTTTCCTCCCACCTGTTCCCTTCCTGCTTCTGGCACCAGTTGTTGGTCGAGGTCATCTAAACAAGAAAGTGTTTTCATTTCACTTGAAGGAGTGGTGCACATGTTTCCCCCTCTGGTTGACACACAGACATGGATGTTTCCCCCTCTGGTTGACACACAGACATGGATGTTTCCCCCTCTGGTTGACACACAGACATGGATGTTTCCCCCTCTGGTTGACACACAGACATGGATGTTTCCCCCTCTGGTTGACACACAGACATGGATGTTTCCCCCTCTGGTTGACACACAGACATGGAAATCACTGTGAACATATCTAAGTTTATCTACATTTATCCAACTCTATCTTTAGCAGAAGAAGCTCATTTGCTTAGGAACCAATCTGCCATTTCTGCAGGACCAAACCAGCACTTGAGATTGCAGCACACATTATGATATTTCCTCCTCTCTGACCCGGCACGTCAACGGTGGCCCTTTTCCAGATTACGTTTCTTCCCTGCCGTCGTGTTTTTGCCAGGTTAAACCCTGCCTCGTCTACATAAAATGATTTAATGTGGGGTCTGATTAGCCTCCAACTCCACGACTCTCTGAAAGAAGTCAAACACAGTATGTGTAAATGCTTTTCAGTATGTCCTACTGAATGTACTGTAACCCATGATTACATGTAGAGTAGCATAGTGTAAAACTCACTGTAGGACAAGACATAATGGATAGACCATACCTGGACGTATTGGTGCCGGAGATCCTTGACCCGCTCACGGTTCCTTTCAAAAGGAACTGTGTACAACTGTTTCATTCAAACTGTGTTTGGTCAGAGTCTGAGCCAATGGTAGTCAGGCTGATGCTTTCCACGTTGTGAAATACCAGGTTGTCCTCTACAATTCGGGTATGATTTTTTCTCAGTTTTATTGCATTGTCAGCAATGACCAATCCTACAATGGCATGCTCTTGGTCTCCACTGAGGAGCTTTCCTCTTCCCTGAGAGGGAGGAAGACGTTGCATCCTTTAGAGGAACAAAAATACTACATATGTATTTGCATTGGGACTGGTGGCCTACAGTTACTGTGGGACATAGCAACAGTAATGATAGAAGAAGCCTTTGTGAAATGCATTACTTACCTGTTGGTTTGCTGAAAATTCCAGATAATGGAAGCCAAGGTTGACCATCTGAGATTAGGCTGGACTCTTTCACCAGCCTCTCAGTGATAGACCATGGTATTAGGCTGGACTCTTTCACCAGCCTCTCTCAGTGATAGACCATAGTATTAGGCTGGACTCTTTCACCAGCCTCTCTCAGTGATAGACCATGGTATTAGGCTGGACTCTTTCACCAGCCTCTCTCAGTGATAGACCATAGTATTAGGCTGGACTCTTTCAGCTCTTACTCGCCTTTGAACACCACCACACATTCTTACTCCTTTCCCCCTACCTCTCCTTCTTCATTGTCCTGGTCCAACTACTCCTCTGCCTGGTTCAGCTACTCCTCTGCCTGGTCCAGCTATTCCTCTCCCTGGTCCAGCTACTCCTCTCCCTGGTCCAACTACTCCTCTGCCTGGTCCAGCTATTCCTCTCCCTGGTCCAGCTACTCCTCTCCCTGGTCCAACTACTCCTCTGCCTGGTCCAACTACACCTCTGCCTGGTTCAACTATTCCTCTGCCTGGTCCAGCTACTCCTCTGCCTACTCCTCTGCCTGGTCCAGCTACTCCTCTGCCTGGTCCAGCTACTCCTCTGCCTGGTCCAGCTACACCTCTGCCTGGTCCAGCTACTCCTCTCCCTGGTCCAGCTACTCCTCTCCCTGGTCCAACTACTCCTCTCCCTGGTCCAACTACTCCTCTGCCTGGTCCAGCTATTCCTCTCCCTGGTCCAGCTACTCCTCTCCCTGGTCCAACTACTCCTCTGCCTGGTCCAACTACACCTCTGCCTGGTTCAACTATTCCTCTGCCTGGTCCAGCTACTCCTCTGCCTACTCCTCTACCTGGTCCAGCTACTCCTCTGCCTGGTCCAGCTACTCCTCTGCCTGGTCCAGCTACTCCTCTGCCTGGTCCAACTACTCCTCTGCCTGGTCTAGCTACTCCTCTGCCTGGTCCAGCTACTCCTCTGCCTGGTCCAGCTACTCCTCTCCCTGGTCCAGCTATTCCTCTCCCTGGTCCAGCTATTCCTCTCCCTGGTCCAGCTATTCCTCTCCCTGGTCCAGCTACTCCTCTGCCTGGTCCAGCTACTCCTCTGCCTGGTCCAGCTACTCGTCTCCCTGGTCCAGCTACTCCTCTGCCTGGTCCAGCTACACCTCTGCCTGGTCCAGCTACTCCTCTCCCTGGCCCAGCTATTCCTCTCCCTGGTCCAACTACTCTTCTCCCTGATCCAGCTATTCCTCTCCCTTGTCCAACTACTCCTCTGCCTGGTCCAGCTATTCCTCTCCCTTGACCAGACATGATTTTTTCTCTCTCTGCTCCTCTGTGTTGTGCTGTATCCACATTAAACTAAATCAGTCCAAAGAGTCCCCTTTTTACTGTGTATGTCCATGCAATTGAAATAACTTCAACACCTGGCTATGTCTCCGATTGAGATTGGAATCAACTGTGGTTGGTCTATTTTACACAAGTTACAGTAAATCAGATATTTCTCAATCTGTTCATTCAAAAAAATGCTTATCAGCTATTTCAATATAGCTTTTGAGCTGCTGTTGTTGCAGAAGTAGAGGCTTTATACTATATTTAAGGTTGTGAACATTAGGTCTTCATTTCTGGAATGCTGTGTGCAAGCATTTGTAAATAAGACAAGAATCCATCATTTTGGAATTGGGTGAGCTTGTATGTAAATAAAATGTAAGCATTTTAGAAACGTGTTAATTGACTGGATATTCTGTGAAAACAACATAAATTGTGTTAATGGTGTATGGTCCACAACAGATAGATGTTGTGATAGTTGTGTTGAGAGTTTTGAAAATGTGACTATAGATTGGACTAAAGGATGTTCATTTAAAATGGCTGTTTTTTCAGTAAATGTTGATCAATGTTGCCATCAAAAGGTTGTATGAACCTCTACAGGTGTATTCTTCAACAAAGATTCTTCACATCTTGAAAGTGTACACGTGGCGCCACCTGGTGGTCTAGATTGACAGTTTGCCTGTTTGTAATAAAATGTTGCCACTGTCAGTAGTTTCCTCAGTAGACAAGGCCACATAAAGTAAGTATGGGAGAGTGGGGTAAATTAAGCCACCACATAACTTGAGCCACCCCTTGTTTTTAGGAAACCATACACAAAATGAATAATTTGACCAAATAGTTAGGAAGAGGTCATCATTTCCTGGAGTCTGTAATAGAAGAAACCAAATGGAAAAGTGGTAAACAAGTTAAGTATAAAAAACTGTTTTTCACCAAGTCAAATTCATTTCTTGTGTTAGAGGTTCCAGTATCTAAACCAAAATAGATTATTTTAAGATTTGATATATATAAATTGGTGTCTCTAGCTTCAACATGAGGTTGTAAACCTAGCATGAAGTGCATCCTTGTACCTGTGTGGGCTAATATAGTAATAATGTTCTCCTTGGGGTAAGTGTTTGTTAGGCATTAAGCCTGTGTTAAAAGATGCAATGATTAAAAGACTAAAAAGTGATTGTGATTGTGTGGAATGGTGTTTGGGAAATAAAGATAGACATGGTTTTAAAAAGATAGAGGTAATATTTAATTCAGTACAGAAATTGGTAGGCGGCTCGTCTTACCCTGTCCCTCGGCTCAACTTGTGCCAATAGACCACTTTTTTTTGGACAAGCTATGTTCTCAAAACGGCAATGTTTACATGAATTCTGATTATTTCCAGGGATACACAACATCCTGAAATGTATGTAGATATATTTGTTAGAAAGAATACAATATTTCCCTCGATGGAGTGATGTTACATGTAAAAAAAAAAAATCTAAACTTACCCCACTCTCCCTTAAGTAGCCTTGGCCAGAAAGGCTCATAGGAGCAGGAGCCCATCTCCTGCTTCTGTAGCGTGGCAGCTTGATGTACACGTCCTGGACAAGACAGTAGGCTATCACATGGCCTTACCTCCAATCCATCTCCTTGATGCTGAGTGCCGAGCAGAGACGCATCAGGTCCCATTTTCTTGTCTTTGGTATGACTCGGCTGGGGAACAAACTCCCCGATCTTTCAATCTCAAGGTGAACCCCCTCTAACCACTGAGTTGGCGAGGCTACATGGTACCACCTAATTGCTATTGTCCACCTTGCAAAAGAGGTTTCTAACCTCAATGGTCTTTTCTGGGTTACATAAAGGTTATTTTTAAAAAAGAGGATCAATTCAAACCACAGGTTTTCAATAAGGTTTAAGTCTGGAGACAGAGCTGGCCATTGCAAAATGTTGATTTTGTGGTCATAGGACCGGTTCCAATCCAAGTGCCAATGCCGTCTATTAAACTCTAGGCGGTGCTATTATCAGATGACATGAGCTCTTTGGCCACGCACACTAGTGGTGGGTTTGGCGTCGAAAAACAGAAGCATATGCAGAGAAGTAACTCATACCTACGGTAACATATGGTGGTTGCATATTTGATGTTATGGGACTATTTTGCTTACCCTGGTCCTGTGGCCCTTGTTAAGGTCAACAGCATCATGAGCTTTACCAAGTACCAGGACATTTTAGCCCGAAACCTGGTTGCCTCTGCCAGGGTGCCAATACATTTGACATATCTTTTTTTAGATTTATTCTATTACTTGTTAAACAAAATCTCTTTCTGGAGCAATTGTATTAATAAAATATAACCTCCTCAGCAGCAGGTGAATGCAAGGCTGAGAGATTTACCAGCTAAAGGAAACCGTGAAGCATTTTCCTATCAGAGTTGTGTTTCCATCAAATTGACTTGTTGCAGATACAAGTCTGTTCTTAAATACATAGAGTACTGATGTTTTTTTGTCACTTAAAATGTTGTGTAGGCATAGCGGATGTGCCACTCTGATATTGGCATGTGCGCTCTAGCCAACAGCTTGCAGATACAGTGCAGCTATAGCATAATACATGATGAGATTATTACGGACAAAAGTGCAAGATTATTTTTATCGATCATCATGTCACCAGAATAAGACCCTCGATATTTATTGAAAGAACCGTCAACCTCATCACTGTGCACTTTTACCACTCTGTGAAGTTCATCATAGCTTATTTAACCTGTGGCTTAATAAACTGCATGCTTTCCCATGATGTGGTGACATTATTATCAGACATGTAGGCTACATGGTTGATGATCGGCAACAGACAGCTCATTCAGCATCAGAAGAAGAAAATAAAGCCAGACTGTCTTCAGTGTTCTTTCATGCACAATGATACACCTGTCCTTTCTGCTGCATATCAGCTATTCTTATTTGTTCTTGTCGATTCATGTAATAAAAAATAAAAAAGGTATGCAGCTTTGAATGTTTTTATGTGTGGTATGATTGGTAGTTAGCCTATTGCAGATCTGGGCCTGGCGTCAGGGCTGGAAAATGCCAGGGTACCAGTTTTTGCATGATGAAATTGCAAACTAGTGTGTGTTTGGCATACCAACTACTGACATACTGTCTTTGTTTGACTTACCTGTATAGGTTCAGCTAGGTTGTTAAAATGTTCTTCTTCAATAAGATCATTCTGACATGTAAAAAGTCTAGCAGATAGACCTACTAGCCCGACATATTGGCTTAGCCAGCTGGTTGGCTAGCTGCTAGCTAGTAGCCTACGCCAAATCAATTCAGACCTGCTACCTATTTAATCTGAACTATATCAGACATATCTGAAACACAATGTAAAATATACCAGAATAAACCGCTAGCTATCTGCAGTAGCCTAGGTTTGTTTGCATACACTTCTTATGACTGGCAGAAAACAAACCTACACTACTGCAAGCAGCTGTGTTGTCCAAAAAATTCTGTATGAAATAAATAACACAAAAACAGGGCTACAGTGCATTCGGAAAGTATTTAGACCCCTTCACCATTTCCACATTTTGTTACATTACAGCCTTATTCCAAAATGAATTAAATAGTTTTTTTCCCTCATCAATATACATCATTTTCTGGTGTGGTCCAAGTATGGGTTTAAGGATTTTTAAAAAAATCGATCTGAAAGTGTCTCTTTTCCAAGCTTAAAAGGATAAACATTCACATACAACACCATGGGCCAGAAAAGGTTGAATACGTGGGCCATGCTGTCAATGTAGCATGACTTCATCCAGAGAATACCACAGTTGGATGACAACGTTTGATGACAAAGTTTGCCCACAAGAAGGACAGCCGTGCCACCTTCCTGTTCAAGTGAGCACAGCACAACAATGGTGCAGACCAAAAATATGTATTGTATGTGGCTGCATAAATGATGTAATATGCCAGGATATGTATACTGTAGCTAAGAAAGTAATACTAAGGGTATGTTGAGTAGTAAGCTGTTAGTAGCCCATGAGTCTCACCCTAATTTGGTCCCCCTCTCCCCCACAGAACTTAGCCTACTGTTCAGACTTGGTGGTGCACGTGTAGCCTATAACCTGTTTTAGAGAAATGTAATCATTGAATATTGTAAGAGCTTTCCTTGTTTGCTTATATGCCCCCCTTTATTTATCCTACGGTTTTGACTTGGTGTACAGGGAGAATACTGTAAGAACGTCCCATGTTCTGAATTCTGTCGCTGTACATTTCAAAAGTGCTGAACAAAGAGTTATATTGACCATGTCTGTCCTAGCTCGCTCATTACTGTCTTAATCTAAATTACGGATTGCCTCTTATCCGCTTGTCGTCCACGTATGTCATAGTTTGTACATCTCAATTGTCAGTAGAAACCACATTTGTTTAAGAAAGTCAGCCATATCAGCTATATATTTTTTAAAGGCAGTAAATAAGGCTGAATGAACTGTTTCGCTGCCAGACAAGGCTCCACTGATAGCAAGGTGTAGCAGTGGTAAGGTGTTGGGACTGCTGTTGGGACAGCTTTATTTTGGCCCTAACAGTTTGTGGGCACCATTTGTCACCCTTATAGTGCAATTCAAGTTTTGTTTAGTGCTGTGTAGTTCATACGGTTTTCTTCTGGTGAAAGAGAGGAGGACCAAAATGCAGCGTGGTTATCTTTATACATCTTTAATGAAAGATGGGGGGGCCCACCAAGATTTACATGCTAAAATCGCCACTATAGCTAACTAACTAACATTACTTGTTGGTGGCCCTTTATAACTAATCTGGTGAAAGCTAGAAAATTTGAGCGATGGTCAGGTAACGTTATAGTCACACAGATTTTACTTTGAAAGCTGCAAGCACATGTATCTTGTTGCAGCCCCTCCTCTCCATGCCCACACCCTGCAACTGTTTAAAATGTGATTTTATTTTATTTTACTAGTTTCGGAAGTGTTTGCACATATGCCAAGAGCATGCTTGGCATACGACACCGAGTACCAAGTGTGGAATGTTAGCTTAAAACAGGTCTGGATTTCAGGCTTTACACAGGTATTCAAATTCATTTCACAAAGGTTTTGTGCTTACCAGCTATTAGGTGATATCAGATATGTTTGTTTAGTAGATCTTCTTGGCAGTCATTCTCCATATGCTTAGAGATTGAAGGTTCTTTCAGGTCAGGTAAGGGCAAAATGAATGCTCATTGGCTGTGGCTAAGACCTTGCCCCTCCCCTAATTTCCTTTGAAACGTAATGAGAAGGCTTCCTGTTTCTGTAAGAGGGTCTGTCGGCGGTTTCTTCCTTTTCAAACTTAAACAATAGCTATATATTTTGAAGATAATTTGATACAGCTTCTCACTGTTTCAAATGTATTTACTTGAACAGATTACTACCAAAGTGACAGTTACAAAACTCATACAGCTGCACAGTTCTCACTGGGAGTGTGTTTGAATTAACCCGCAAAGCAAGAATAATCACCAAGCAACTCTGAATACTCTGTGACAAGAACAACCTGTTGACTGGTGAGTCGTTATCTTTCTCTCTTTAATTATATAACTCATTAAACTACAGACTTAAACTAAGACCAAGGTTTGCTATGCAAACATGGTTTCTTAGTTTCATATGTCTGTTGTAAACAGGAAGGGAGAGGATCCTCTGTAAGGTTCATGTCAGAGTGAGTGCAGTTTTGAGTAAAAGTAAAATAATCCAAAACACGTATGGCCTTTTACTGTATTGGCTAACCCTCAGGTTGAGTCTGGTTTAATGTTTTTACACAAAAGAGCACAGCATAAGGCAACACAAAGTAGAACTGCAGGTTAGTACTATTAGATAAGCAAAATTGTAAACATTAAAGCACACCTCACCCACCATTGTAAAAATCCCATTAACTTGTATTGTACTGAGAACAAAAGTTAACTATTAACTTAGACACCAAACTGAGGTGGTGGGTATATAGTGAAAGAGTGAGCCATGAGCACATTTCCTTATTGGAAGGAGGAGGTTTACACCCCAGTTATTGGGTTCATAGGTGGTTGTCTTTCTGATACAGGGGGAAATTATGGATAAAAGCAGAATAGGTACTTTTGAAGCTAGTCCGACTAGTTGGTTCAACTTCGCTGATGTGTAAAAGGATGTGGTTTACAGTTCTCGGCTTTCTGCCTTTGTTGCATTTGCTATGTTTTCATACTTCCTGTACACAAAACAGGTTGTTAATACATAAAACAAGATTGATCTGACTTAAAATAAGAAGTTCTCTGTTTTTTGCAGGACCAAAAATGGCTTCTGGATTGGAACGTGTCATCCTGTTCTCGATTCTTGGTCTAGGAGGATTTCTGATGCTGTTTTTAATGTACCATAAATCAGCTCCTTCTCAGATCTGCCCCCCCAAGCCTGCTTTGCCAGGTCATTACTCAAAGCGACCTGAGAACAGGTCCTTGTCTAAGCAGCCAGAGCCAGAAAAGCCCATCATGCTGTTGTGGTTCTGGCCTGAAAACCGCAGGTTTGATTTTAGCGATTGTGCCACTTTCTTCAACATTAATGGCTGCCACCTGACAGATGACAGGTCTCTGTACAACAAGGCAGATGGTGTGCTCATCTTTCACAAATCCATCAAACACGATTTATCCAACTTGCCTCCATCACCTCGACCACCATTCCAGAAGTGGATTTGGTATCACGTGGAATCACCTACAAACACAATTAGGATACCTGGTCTAGATAACCTTTTCAATTTGACCTTGAGTTATAGGGAAGATGCAGACATCCCTGTTCGTTGGCGTTTGACTGCAAGGAAAAGCCAGGGTGAAGACTTTGTGTTGCCAAAGAAGGATAAATTAGTTTGCTGGATAGTGAGTAATAAAGACCCTGCAACTGGAACAGGGGTACGGAATAACTATTACAGAGAACTGGCCAAACATATTAAAGTGGAACTCTTTGGCAAGGCCTTTGCTAGATTCTTGAAATATGAGGACTACTACTCAACACTCTCCAGCTGTAAGTTCTACCTCTCCTTTGAGAACTCAGTCCACAAAGACTACATCACTGAGAAGCTAAACGGACCACTTGCAGCAGGAACAGTGCCAGTAGTATTGGGCCCACCGAGACAGAACTATGAAGACTTTGTCCCAGGAGATTCCTTCATCCATGTTAATGATTTTCCCGATGCAAAAGCCCTGGCTGAATTCCTCCTCAAGTTGGACAAGGATGATGAGGCATATTTGCGCTACTTTCAGTGGCGTAGAAACTTCTCTGCTCAGCAACATCTGGTTCAACTGAGTCAAGAGTTCATCCAATCTATTTGTTATGGATGTGACCATGTAGGACAACATAAAGAATACCGGGTTGTTCACGACCTTTACAAATGGCATTTTGTGTAATTAGTCACTTAGCTTTTATCATAATTTGCATGTCTATTATCTTCAATATACCAAAAAGGTATCTTGATTTATCCCACAGCACATAGGGAGTGCATACACCGCATCGAATGTGTGTTTTAGTGACCAGCTGCAGATGGGTGTCTGACTGCCAACATTTTTGCGAGATTCTACATGTAGAATCACTTTACACTCTGTTTGCACATTATGGCTGGCTCTCTGTTCAGAGGTGTTAAGTACTCTCGGCCGACAGACACTACTGGTGTCTCCGTGCCTTTACACTCACATTTGTCTATGAAAACTTGGTATTTGTAGACTGGCCTAATATAAACTGCTCAAAAAAATAAAGGGAACACTAAAATAACACATCCTAGATCTGAATGAATGAAATATTCTTATTAAATACTTTTTTCTTTACATAGTTGAATGTGCTGACAACAAAATAACACAAAAATTATCAATGGCAATCAAATTTATCAACCCATGGAGGTCACACTCAAAATTAAAGTGGAAACCACACTACAGGCTGATCCAACTTTGATGTAATGTCCTTAAAACAAGTCAAAATGAGGTTCAGTAGTGTGTGTGGCCTCCACGTGCCTGTATGACCTCCCTACAACGCCTGGGCATGCTCCTGATGAGGTGGCGGATGGTCTCCTGAGGGATCTCCTCCCAGACCTGGACTAAAGCATCCGCCAACTCCTGGACAGTCTGTGGATGGAGACATGATGTCCCAGATGTGCTCAATTGGATTCAGGTCTTGGAGAACGGGCGGGCCAGTCCATAGCATCAATGCCTTCCTCTTGTAGGAACTGCTGACACACTCCAGCCACATGAGGTCTAGCATTGTCTTGCATTAGGAGGAACCCAGGGCCAACCGCACCAGCATATGGTCTCACAAGGGGTCTGAGGATCTCATCTCGGTACCTAATGGCAGTCAGGCTACCTCTGGCGAGCACATGGCCACCCCACACCATGACTGACCCACCGCCAAACCGGTCATGCTGGAGGATGTTGCAGGCAGCAGAACGTTCTCCACGGGGTCTCCAGACTCTGTCACGTCTGTCACATGTGCTCAGTGTGAACCTGCTTTCATCTGTGAAGAGCACAGGGCGCCAGTGGCGAATTTGCCAATCTTGGAGTTCTCTGGCAAATGCCAAACGTCCTGCACGGTGTTGGGCTGTAAGCACAACCCCCACCTGTGGACATCGGGCCCTCATACCACCCTCATGGAGTCTGTTTCTGACCGTTTGAGCAGACACATGCACATTTGTGGCCTGCTGGAGGTAATTTTGCAGGGCTCTGGCAGTGCTCCTCCTGCTCCTCCTTGCACAAAGGCGGAGGTAGCGGTCCTGCTGCTGGGTTGTTGCCCTCCTACGGCCTCCTCCAAGTCTCCTGATGTACTGGCTTGTCTCCTGGTAGCGCATCCATGCTCTGGACACTACGCTGACAGACACAGCAAACCTTCTTGCCACAGCTCACATTGATGTCCCATCCTGGATGAGCTGCACTACTTGAGCCACTTGTGTGGGTTGTAGACTCCGTCTCATGCTACCACTAGAGTGAAAGCACCGCCAGCATTCAAAAGTGACCAAAACATCAGCCAGGAAGCATAGGAACTGAGAAGTGGTCTGTGGTCACCACCTGCAGAACCACTCCTTTATTGGGGGTGTCTTGCAAATTGCCTATAATTTCCACCTGTTGTCTATTCCATTTGCACAACAGCATGTGAAATTTATTGTCAATCAGTGTTGCTTCCTAAGTGGACAGTTTGATTTCACAGAAGTGTGATTGACTTGGAGTTACATTGTGTTGTTTAAGTGTTCCCTTTATTTTTTTGAGTAGTGTAGGTATTTTAGAATTGTTCTCTGTTTCTGTTCTGGAGGTGTTTCCCTGTTACAACTTGTAATAAATCGGATAGATTTTTTTATTGGTATTATCAATGACTGCTCTCCTTTTGTTTCATCTGGAAAATCCCTTTACAACTGTGTTATTGTACAGTGCATTCGGAAAGATTTCAGAACCCTTCACTTTTCCCACATTTTGTTACGTTACAGCCTTATTCTAAAATATATATATTTTTAAAATCCCTATCAATCTACACACAACACTCCATAATGACAAAGCAAAAACAGATTTATGACATTTACATAAGTATTCAGACCCTTTTCTCAGTACTTTGTTGAACCACCTTTGGCAGCGATTACAGCCTTGAGTCTTCTTGGGTATGACGCTACAAGCTTGGCACACCTGTATTTGCCGAGTTTCTCACATTCTTCTATGCAGATCCTCTCAAGCTCTGTCAGGTTCGATGGGGAGCGTCGCTGCACAGGTATTTTCTGGTCTCTTCAGAGATGGTCAATCAGGTTCAAGTCCGAGCTCTGGTTGGGCCACTCAAAGACATTCAGAGACTTGAAACATGTCAAACGTTTTTTATAATCAATCCTCAGGTTGTTTTTAAAATATATATTCGATAATATATCAAACGGGAGTGTAGGTTTTTCAATAGGACAGGGAGAAACAATGGCCGCTTTACTCTGTTGCGCAAAACTCACTCTGAGAGCCCCCACCTATCCACTTACGCAATGTGATCTTTCTTGCTAATTTTTCAAAATAAAAGCCTGAAACTATGTCCAAAGACTGGTGACACCTTAGGGAATCCACATACAAAGGAATCTGGTTGATATCCCTTTAAATGGAGGATAGGCATGCATAGGAACAGAGAGGTTTCAAAATAAGAGGCACTTCCTGATTGGATTTTCCTCAGGTTTTCGCCTGCAATATCAGTTCTGTTACACTCACAGACAATATTTTGACAGTTTTGGAAACTTCAGAGTGTTTTCTATCCTAATATGACAATTATATGCATATTCTAGTTTCTGGGGCTGAGAAATAGGCAGTTTCAAATGGCTACGTTTTTTTGCCAAAAACGAAAATACTGCCCCCTGCACGCAAAAGGTTAACAAAGGGCTTTCCAAGAGTCCATTCTATAGAGTAGAGAGAGAAAAGGGGCAAAGGTATTTATGGGGGTCATAAACCTCACCAACAGGGAAACGTCATGACACTGGGAATACAGATGGTCACAGATACCAATAAAGTTGGTCACGGATACCTTTAAAAAAGATAGGGGCATGGATCAGAAAATCAGTCAGTATCTGGTGTGACCACCATTTGAAACATGTAGGTATTACAAAACATTTGCCAGTTGGTCCACGCGTGCTTTGAGTACACGTCCTGGAATGTTGCTCACATTGGCTACGGAGAGCATTATCACACAGTCGTCTGGAACAGCTGGTGCTCTCATGCATGCTTCAGTGTTGCTTGCCTCGAAGAGAGCACAAAAGGCATTTAGCTTGTCTGGTAGGTGAGGTTTCCCTTTGTAGTTCGTAGTTTTCAAGCCCTGCCACATCCTACGAGCGTCAGAGCCGGTGTAGTAGGATTTGAATCTTAGTCCTGTATTGATGCTTTGCCTGTTTGATGGTTTGTCTGACGGCATAGCGTGATTTCTTATAAGCGTTCGGATTAGTGTCCCGCTCATTGAAAGCGGCAGCTCTTGCCTTTAGCTCGGTGCGTATGTTACCTGTAATCCATGGCTTCTGGTTGGGATATGCACGTACGGTCACTGTAGGGACGACGTCGTCGATGCACTTATTGATGAAGCCGGTGACTGAGGTGGTATACTCCGCAATGCCATTGGATGAATCCTGAAACATATTCCAGTCTGTGCTAGCAAAACAGTCCTGTAGTGTAGCATTCATGTCATCTGACCACTTCTGTATTGAGCCAGTCACTGGTACTTCCTGCTTTCGTTTTTGCTTGTAAGCAGGAATCAAGAGGATAGAATTATGGTCAGATTTGCCCTATGGAGGGCGAGGGAGAGCTTTGTGTTCATCTCTGTGTGTGGAGTAAAGGTGGTCTAGAGTTTTTTTTCCTCTGGTTGCACATGTGACATGCTGGTAGAAATGAGGTGAAATGGATTTAAGTTTGCCTGCATTAAAGTCCCCTGCCAATAGGAGCGTCGCTTCTGGATGAGCATTTCCTTGTTTACTTATGGCTTTATACAGCTCGTTGAGTGGGGTCTTAGTGCCAGCATCAGATTGTTGTGGTAAATAGATGTCTACGAATAATATAGATGAGAACTCTCTTGGTATGTAGTGTGGTCTACAACTTATCATGAGGCATGCTACCTCATGCAAGCAATAACTTGAGACTTCTTTAAGTTACCCAACCCCTCTTCCCAATCTGCTTATCAGTGGGCTAAACACCAGGCTTTTATAATTTGTAAGGAAGGAATAAGCCAGAAGAGAAGAAACAATGATGCGAGTTTCAATTGTTTTGTTTATCAAGTTTTCTTTTCTCTTGATAATGAGGAAAGCCATCACTGGAGAAGCATAATGGAATTGTTATTACCATTTGAAATATGTTTAAAAGTTCAGAGATCAAAAAAGATATTATACATATTGAGGTAATCATTTTAAACAGATAACAAATCATACATTTCCTGTAGGCTACAAAAGTGTAAAATTCAGCACTGCGGTGAAAATGTTGTTATCCTGTATTTAGTCTCCAATCTGAGACAGTTGCATACAAGAGGTTTTAAGAAAAATAAAATGATTTACCAAATATATCTTCCATTTTATTTGAAACTTGAATCACAGATATTATCATAATTAGCACCCATTCATTTCATACAAGGGGTTTGCATTTATAAGATCATACATAGGACCTACAGGCTCATCACACAGATATCTTGATCAGTCATGCTAAAACATTCATATGGGTCAATAAATAAATAATGTAGACAGATTTAAAACACGTTTAAAGCAGTTGGCATGGTAGTGGTTTCAAGGAGGAGGGTATGGGAAGCTCATCCAGGCTGTCAGGGAACTGCTCTGGGGGAAGCTGCCTCAAGATATTTTTGCATAGCGATGACAAACAATGGAGCTGGCTTCTGTCCAACAAGATATTTGAATTTGCGCTCACCAAGGACTTTGGACCAACAAACAAATCTTGGGTATAAACATTAACAGGTTGTCAAGACACAGATTTTTGGCCCCAATGTTCACTTTGGAGTCCCACAGCTGTCCCAAAATTACATCCAGTGGTGTCACACCATTGTGATCCTCTGCCAGTGGCGAGGCTCCATTGCCCAATAACAGAATGAATGCTTCGGA
Organism: Oncorhynchus nerka; assembly: GCF_034236695.1. Classification (NCBI taxonomy): domain Eukaryota; kingdom Metazoa; phylum Chordata; class Actinopteri; order Salmoniformes; family Salmonidae; genus Oncorhynchus; species Oncorhynchus nerka. Next base: position 37,041,833 of record NC_088419.1, on the reverse strand, counting down.
GCTCACAGGCCAGATGTAGTGGGGTCTTACCATCCTTCATGTGAAAACATCCGCCTCGGTTCATATATGACTGCAGACTAGGATAGTCGATGTGCTTCTTGCAGTATGAGACCCAGTATGTCCCGTCTGTCATTCCTGACAGCCATCACTAAATCGTGGCCGATGATCGACAACAACAAAAGCGCTTCATCAGTGTAGTGACTGAGCAAGTATTGATAGGCTTGGTGGTCATGTACGATAATGTACAGCAATGCCTCTTGAGGGAGATTAGGATCTCTTGCTCACATCCTCCTCCCAGTAAAAAGTCTCCATTGTCCACATCCTGTGAAGAAATGAACTCGGAGCTCAAACGCCTTCTCTTATACACAGAAGTCAGATGGCTAGATCGCTTGCCAGAGCCTTTGAGTTAAGAGAGCCGCTGCAGAGATTTGTTTCAGAAAAAAAGTCACCACTACCAGCACATTTCAATGACAAGGAATGGGTCGCAAAACTCGCTTACCGTTGCGACATATTCAACCTGCTCAATGGACTCAATCTGTCACTTCAGGGGAGAATGACAGCTGTTGGCAGATAAAGTGGCTGCATTTAAAGCCAAACTGGAACTGTGGGGACGGCGAGTGGACAGGGGCATATTTGACATGTTCCAAACATTAGCAGGGATTTTGGGAGATACCGGGCCCGTCTTTCTCCCAGCTGGTGTACGATCACCTAGCTTCGCTGTCAACAGAGTTCGAGCGTTACTTCCCAACCGCCAAAGACCCACGAAGTGCGAAGGAATGGATCTGCGACCCATTTGTGAATATCCCAGGTGAATCGTCCATGTCTGTGCAGGAAGAAGATCAACTCCTTGATGTTGTAAATGACGGTGGCCTTAAAAGTATGTTTGAGATAACTTAATCTCTGCCGACCTGGATTAAAATCAAGGCTGAATATCCCGAGATAGCCACAAAAGCACTGAAAACATTGCTTCCATTGCCAACATCCTATCTCTGCGAAGCACGGTTTTCCGCAATGACGGCAACAAAAACAAAATTACGGAGTAGACTGGGCATAAGGAACATGTCACTGTCTCCCATCACCCCTAGATGGGAATGTCTTGTTGCTGGGAAACAAGCTCAGTGCTCCCATTGATTCAGTGACATGGTGAGTTGCAATGTTTTTATTATATGGTCATTAGAGAAAAATATGCCCTTTTATGTTTTTATAATATCATCACGTTAGACCTACTTAAACTAAAATTTTATGAAAAAGCAGCTATACTAAACTTATAGGCCTAATCGATATTGTAGTGTCGTGACCCCCCCCCCCCCCCCCAATTGTGCTCTGAATTAAATCGCTACAGTGTAGCTGCTGATGTAGTAGACCCATTTTTACACTGGAGGGAATCTCAAGACATTCTAGAGTGCCTTCCTGCAGAGTCACCTCCCTCCAAGCATTGCAGTGTAAACAGAATTGTCTCATTGAGCCAAATGCTCAACAGTAAACCATTTAATAGAAGAGATATTTTCCTTGTATTCCTTCTGTTTTATTGAGATTTTGCCAGAATATTTTTTAACAGCCTAACAACAATTTTGAAATTGTAGCAGTTCCGTGAAGAAAAGGAATCTCAACTGTGTTTTTTTTTCTTGGCTGCTCAGAGGGAGCTATCATCTAGAGCAAGGGATCTTTAAACTTTTCAGCCTGGGACCCAAATGAGAAATTCTGTGTTTTCCTGGGCCCCAAGCTTAGGAAAATATTCAACTATATGTAAATATCAGTACATTTCATTAACCTTATGCCTTAAACAAATGCAATATAGACAAAAAAAAAAAAAAAAAAATTAAAATAAATATCTATTAATGTTTATTTTCCCCCGTTTAAAAACACTCTTACACATCTGTCTAGGTTGGAACTGTTGCTCTTAAAATACAATAAATCATTTTCATTCCGAACTGGAATAAACTGATTGATCACATCACACAGATGAATAACAGAACACACACACAGGCTTTTTCATAGTGCAACCCTAAGCAACAGTACAGATGAAAAATGATCAGGCCTACTGTACATCTTACTGTAGAAATGATCAGGCCTACTGTACATCTTACTGTATAAATTATTGTTGAAAGAAAGTCTAGGTTGGAACTGTTGCTGTTGAATTACAATACATATTTTTTATTCTGAACTGGAATGAACTGATTGATCACATCACACAGATGTAGACCAGAACGCACACACGCACGCACGCACACACACACACAGTCCTAATGAGAGGTGTGTGGCTGGTTAAAGTTTTCACCAAGCATGTCTATTCTGGGCTCAGTTTCTGACAGTACAACACATAGGTCATACTCAGCATTGACACTGTTTCTGCACTTGTTTTGAAACTATGTCAGAGTTGAGAACCCTGACTCGCATAGGTATGTGGTGCCAAACTGGATCAGAACATCTACTGCTTCCTCAGTCAGCCAGGAGACCACTTCTTGCTGTAGATGAGCAACCCAGAACTGTGTGAGTGTGTTTGCCTCAAAAAGCATCTTGCTTAAATGATTTTATTCCAGTTCAGAATAAAAATGATTACTTGTATTTCAAAAACAAAAGTTCCAACCTAGACTAGTTTTCAACAGTAATTTCTACAGTATGGTGTACAGTAGGCCTGATCTTAAAAATAAAAAAATTCATCTGTGCTGTTTCTAAGGGTTGCACTAAGCTAGGTAGTTTGCTTTGGTTAATGTTAGCTATTATCTGTGTATAAGGACAAGGGATTGTTTGAAAGAGAAATTCACATCTACTACTATGAGAGTTAGTACGCCCTTATTTCTGCTCATCATCACCCGTTATAAAATGACAACAATGCCCTGACTTACTGACTTACTGTTCCACTGTTTCCTAAGCCCTGTTCTGAAAGAACTCCCTGGGTTTACCATCATCCTGTGGATGTTTGGCCAGGATGTGTCGTTTTATTAATTTGTTCGTTTTGAAGGACTCATTACTAAGCACTTCCCCGCACAAAACACATTGTGGGCGCTCCTCGTTTGTATGAAAGAGAGAGAAACTCATCGCTGTATTTGCGTTTCATGACAACTGAGTTCAGTCAGAACTTGTGGCTAGCATGAATCCATTTGATGACAGCAGTGAGTGATGGCGAGTTGAAATGACAAGTCAATGTGTGTCGCAGAGTGATCTTCAAGAAAACTGCAGAAAAATATCCGGTAAACCACGAAGCACACAGACATCTGCTGCTAAGCAGAGAGCGCACCGAACAGAGAGGGCAGTTGCACTTGGCCAAATCAATTCCAGTAATTCATGAAATAATGATCAAGTTACTCTGACAGGTCGCGACCCACGTTGATACCCATACTTTAGAAAAATAAAAAGCTACGGTTATGCAAGCAAGCAGCAGGGAATTATCAATGTTTTCAGTCGCAATTGAGCTTTTACTAAATATAATCCTTCCATGATACTGATCAAATGAAACGTGGTTTGTTCTAATGCAACTTCAAGATGCTAGCGTAAGAGCTATCTAACTATGGTTCAGCAAATTGTCTGCATTCAGCTAACAGCTAGCACGTCGCGTTGTTATTGTGAGGACGCAGAAATGATTTTGATTAGTTTGTTAGCTAACGTTTCCTACCTGTGTATTGTAGCTATATTATGCAATTAATGACACTGTATAATAAGGTTACTGAACTTCTATATTCATATATTGATCACGAAGCATGTTGTTAGTTAGCTAGCTGTGTATTGTCTGCTAATGTAATGTGTACGGACACGAAAATAAACCCAGTCTGCACATGCTTGTGAATTGTTTGGTTGCATTATTCAGGAGTGTACAAGTTGGTTGCATTGTTGAATAATTTGTAGCTATGCTTTAATGTGTAATACAAGTGGCTATTGTGATATTTACGTTAAATATGGCTTCGGAATAGAGGTTGACGCACTGGAGTGATGTGATGTGTCCCATCTTGTAATTTTTTTCCCAGCACTGTCTCGATCCCGCAACAATTATATAAATAACCCCATACCTTTCCTGTCCTGTTACGAAAGATCATTACCGTCCTGTGCTCATTTTAACACCCTGAAATCAGAAATAACTTATTCCGTTAGCTGCGCGTCTGTCTGCCCCACCTCCCTGCACTCTGCTGCCTGTGAGTTTCCATAGCAACACATTTATTTTGGGCTGGGTGAGACGAGAGGAGAGCGAGAGAGAACTGTCAGCTGTTAGCTAGCTACTTTTCGTTGCCTGCTCATCTGATAAATGCCTATTATCATTTTTAAAATAGTGATTGAAGAATGTGTGTTTCACAATTAGAAATTAGGGTTCTTCAAGGGTTCTTTGGTAAGGTTGATGGTTCTTTGTGGAACCATAATGACTCAAAGAACTTGGAGCCCCTCAAGGGGCGATGGCTCATTAGCATATTTTGGGGCGTGGTTTGCGCACACCTCTTTTTGTGCAACTATGAGTGACATTCCATTTGAGCTAATCTGTTGTGTTTCGCTCTTAGTTAAATATGAATATGGCCAGTTACAGTGTATTGTGGAAGATTCGCTTGTGTTATTTGAGAACAGTTGACTAAATTAGTGGTTCTCAATTCTCACCTCAGGGACCCCCTGCTATTCTAGAGCTAGTACACCTGATTCAATTTGACTATGAACACAAAAATAACACATATGGAATTTAAAAAATATAATATGGCTATCCAGAATAATAAATACCATTTCGGTTGTTAAAAACTTATACACTGCTCAAAAAAAATTAAGGGAACACTTAAACAACACAATGTAACTCCAAGTCAATCACACTTCTGTGAAATCAAACTGTCCACTTAGGAAGCAACACTGATTGACAATAAATGTACATGCTGTTGTGCAAATGGAATAGACAACAGGTGTAAATTATAGGCAATTAGCAAGACACCCCCAATAAAGGAGTTGTTCTGCAGGTGGTGACCACAGACCACTTCTCAGTTCCTATGCTTCCTGGCTGATGTTTTGGTCACTTTTGAATGCTGGCGGTGCTTTCACACTAGTGGTAGCATGAGACGGAGTCTACAACCCACACAAGTGGCTCAAGTAGTGCAGCTCATCCAGGATGGGACATCAATGCGAGCTGTGGCAAGAAGGTTTGCTGTGTCTGTCAGCGTAGTGTCCAGAGCATAGAGGCGCTACCAGGAGACAGGTCAGTACATCAGGAGACGTGGAGGAAGCCGTAGGAGGGCAACAACCCAGCAGCAGGACCGCTATCTCCGCCTTTGTGCAAGGAGGAGCAGGAGGAGCACTGCCAGAGCCCTGCAAAATGACCTCCAGCAGGCCACAAATGTGCATGTGTCTGCTCAAATGGTCAGAAACAGACTCCATGAAGGTGGTATGAGGGCCCGATGTCCACAGGTGGGGGTTGTGCTTACAGCCCAACACTGTGCAGGACGTTTGGCATTTGCCAGAGAACACCAAGATTGGCAAATTCGCCACCTTCGCCCTGTGCTCTTCACAGATGAAAGCAGGTTCACACTGAGCACATGTGACAGACGTGACAGAGTCTGGAGACCCCGTGGAGAACGTTCTGCTGCCTGCAACATCCTCCAGCATGACCGGTTTGGCGGTGGGTCAGTCATGGTGTGGGGTGGCATTTCTTTCTTTTTGCTCGCCAGAGGTAGCCTGACTGCCATTAGGTCCCGGGATGAGATCCTCAGACCCCTTGTGAGACCATATGCTGGTGCGGTTGGCCCTGGGTTCCTCCTAATGCAAGACAATGCTAGACCTCATGTGGCTGGAGTGTGTCAGAAGGGATTGATGCTATGGACTGGCCCGCCCGTTCCCCAGACCTGAATCCAATTGAGCACATCTGGGACATCATGTCTCGCTCCATCCACCAACGCCACGTTGCACCACAGACTGTCCAGGAGTTGGCGGATGCTTTAGTTCAGGTCTGGGAGGAGATCCCTCAGGAGACCATCCGCCACCTCATCAGGAGCATGTCCAGGCATTGTAGGGAGGTCATACAGGCACGTGGAGGCCACACACACTACTGAGCCTCATTTGGACTTGTTTTAAGGACATTACATCAAAGTTGGATCAGCCTGTAGTGTGGTTGTCCACTTTAATTTTGAGTGTGACTCCAAATCCAGACCTCCATGGGTTGATAAATTTGATTTCCATTGATCATTTTTGTGTGATTTTGTTGTCAGCACATTCAACTATGTAAAGAAAAAAGTATTTAATAAGAATATTTCATTCATTCAGATCTAGGATGTGTTATTTTAGTGTTCCCTTTATTTTTTTGAGCAGTGTATACAATCTTTGCCTTGGTGTCTGCCATTGCCCAGATTGCTCATTTATACGGTTACCACAGTTTCCCTGTGGGTTTGAGCCTTTGGCTGCCATGGTGCGTCGATGAGGCGGCACGGAAATGCGCATTATCAAGTCACAGCAGGTGCCCTGTTGTTTTGGACTTGCTGTTCCTTGAACGAGTTCTGACTTTTCAGGCTCGCAAAGTAAGTATTGTTCTTGGAACTGTGGGGTCTATGGACTTTGGCAGCATTTTGTCCGGGTTACCACAGTTTGCCTGTAGGTTTGAGACTTGGGCTGCTATGACAGCGCTCGTGTACATAGTTTTTAGGTTACTGCAGGTTCCCTGTGGGTTTGAGCCTCGGGCTGCCGTAGTTCATCGACTCTGGTTGATGCTATGCAGTGTGCGTGTGCGCTTTACCAAGTCACTACATGTGTTCTGTGGTTTTGGACTTGCGGTTCCTTGTACGAGTTCTGCCATTTCAGACTTGGAAGGTAAGTATTGTTCTTGGAACCATGGGGTCTATGGACGTGGGCTGCAGTGGGGGTTTAGCTGAAGATCGGTACTGAATTGAGGAAATGGATGCAAGCCCAGAAATTATAGGCAGAAAGGATGTGGCTTCAGAGGGTGGACTCGGCATCCATTATCTCATTGTGCGTGAAAGGATTGGTCGTTGACTCCCATGCTATGTTATACCTCATTCCCTCCTTCGGGGAACAGTATATAGCTCTTGTAATAGCCAATGAGTAGGCTACTCAAAAGGCAGAGACCCTCAAATTCTGCTAATTATATCAAAAAGCCACAATGATCATTTACAAAGTCTTGAAATATCGAAAGGAGTACAAGGAAAAATGTTGACATAATAAATAGGAATGTTAAAATATTAGTGGTGGGCTTCAATTGCCTATCGATAGTTTGATTGATATGATATCAATATCGTTTAATATCGATATAAGCAAAGCATTGTGATACCGGTTTACCCTTCCTGTCACTATTATTGTAAAAAGACATTACAGGCTCTCAACTTCAGGATTTAATCTACTGCGTTTATTTTCGGCAAACTTAACATGTGTAAATATTTGTATGAACATAAGATTCAACAACTGAGACATAAGCTAAACAAGTTCCACAGACATGTGACTAACAGAAATGGAATAATGTGTCCCTGAACAAAGGGGGGGGGGGGGGGGGGGGGTCAAAATCAAAAGTAACAGTCAGTATTTGGTGGGGCCACCAGTTGCATTAAGTACTTCAGTGCATCTCCTCCTCATGGACTGCACCATATATGTCAGTTCTTGCTGTGAGATGTTACCCCACTCTTCCAAGGCACCTGCAAGTTTCTGGACATTTCTGGGGGGAATGGCCCTCGCCCTCACCCTCCTATCCAACAGATCCCAGACGTGCTCAATGGGATTGAGATCCGGGCTCTTCAATGGCCATGGCAGAACACTGACATTCCTGTTTTGCAGGAAATCACACACAGAACGAGCAGTATGGCTGGTGGCATTGTCATGCTGGAGGGTCATGTCAGGATGAGCCTGCAGGAAGGGTACCACATGAGGGAGGAGGTTGTCTTCCCTGTAACGCACAGCGTTGAGACTGCCTGCAATGACAACAAGCTCAGTCCGATGATGCTGTGACACACCGCCCCAGACCATGACGGACCCTCCACCTCCAAATCGATCCCACTCCAGAGTACAGGCCTCGGTGTAATGCTCATTCCTTCGACGATAAATGCGAATCCGACCATCACCCCAGGTGAGACAAAACCGCGACTTGTCAGTGAAGAGCACTTTTTGCCAGTCCTGTCTGGTCCAGCGACGGTGGGTTTGTGCCCATAGGCGACATTGTTGCTGGTGATGTCTGGTGAGGACCTGCCTTACAACAGACCTACAAGCCCTCAGTCCAGCCTGTCTCATCCTTTTGCGGACAGTCAGCACTGATGGATGGAATTTGCGTTCCTGGTGTAACTCGGGCAGTTATTGTTGCAATCCTGTACCTGTCCCGCAGGTGTGATGTTCGGATGTACCGATCCTGTGCAGGTGTTGTTAGACGTGGTCTGCCACTGCAAGGACAATCAGCTGTCTGTCCTGTCTCCCTGTAGCACTGTCTTAGGCATCTCAAAGTATGGACATTGCAATTTATTGCCCTGGCCACATCTGCCGTCCTCATGCCTCCTTGCAGCATGTCTAAGGCACGTTCACGCAGATGAGCAGGGACCCTGGGCATCTTTCTTTTAGTGTTTTTCACAGTCAGTAGAAAGGCCTCTTTAGTGCCCTACGTTTTCATAACTGTGACCTTAATTGCCTACCGTATGTAAGCTGTTAGTGTCTTAACGACCGTTCCACAGGTGCATGGTCATTAATTGTTTATGCTTCATTGAACAAGCATGGGAAACAGTGTTTAAACCCTTTACAATGAAGATCTGTGAAGTTATTTGGATTTTTACGAATTATCTTTGAAAGACAGGGTCCTGAAAAAGTTAATATGCTCGCTGAGTTCATATGCTTCTTTCTTGCACACAGTACCTCCTTTGGCAAAAGCAATACAACATGTAATTCAACATAAGACCACTGGATGATGTCCTTAGCAAAGCTATAATGACAGAATTAGCTGAATCAGTCAATATGTTTTGTAGGCTATATGGCTCTGAATAAAACCGGCATAATAACAGGGTAATAGGTGGTGGGCACCAATATTGATAGTTCAATTTGATATCAATATGAGCAAGGCATGTCCTTCTTGTTGCCTCCCAGAACATTCACACCTGTCCCAATCAGCAATCAGTTGTCTAGACTTTACAGACCTGTGGAAGTGAACATTCACACAGTTACAATGCTTGTTTTGAAATAAAACTGATATGTGTCAATATTGTATCAAAGAATGTAGCGGATATTGATATATAGATGAATTGTCAAGACAAAGCATAAATACATATAACATGGGAAAAAAAAGTCACTACAGTAATAAAATATAGCAAGAACATTTTCAGTAAGACCGGAAAGCATTCCCTAATGTTCTTCCCGTTGGGACACTATTAGTGAACTGACAGATGCAGAAATGGTTCACACTCCCCTCAGACAGTTCAAAAGGGAACAAAAAAGGCAATCCTAGTCATAACAACAAAATTACAAGCAACAACATAACAAAACAAAAAGGAATTTATAGGAGTGGAGACATGAGAAGCTAGGTTGACCCCAACATATCCTTTCTGTATGTCAATATTGTTTACAATATTTCTGAGTCCTGTGCAGAAAACAAACAAACACTTTAGTACTTGTTTATGGCTACAAGCTCACAACCCTAATCCAGACAAAATTACAAAAGCTCAAACCGAGAACATATGCTATTTGTTGAGTTCAATTGACCCAAAATATCAAGGCAAGGTATATCACCAGTTGCCTTGACATGAGAAAAATTAGCCGTCAGTTATAGTTATATTGCCATCTAGTGGGACAGCAAATATGTGCCCTGTGGCATATTAAATAATTCCCGAACCAGCATCTCTTAAAAATTTGAGGCCACTGAGATAGCACATGAATTCACTCCTTCACTGTATTGTTCTATGGTTTGAAATACAGTATTATTCAACAGCTGTCTCCAGTCATCTGTTTGTGCTAGTCACTGGGATGAGTGACCTTTACCTACTCCTTTAACATTTGACACCGGACCCCCCCCCTTGTGTCTTGGAGGTTCCCTCATCATATGGGAACACAGCTATTAGCTATCACTCACTCCACAAATATCTGGTGCAGAGAGAGGTGTTATGTTCTTCCCAGTGTTCTAGCTAGCTACTGTAGGTTGATGGTCATAAGAGTGACCAAACATTTTTCATCATATGCCCTGAAATGTCCCTGGCTTTTTATAAATGTGTTACATTTCTGATACATTCTTGATGCCCTATGCGAAGTGGGTAGGCTACAGCAGTCATGTACACAGAAGGCATATCCTGATTTTATCTAGTGGAACATAAACCTGGGACATGGATTTTTTTTACCCAGAAGCAACCACTTTGTTGACCAGTCAAAAATGTGATTGAATGACACAAAGCGTCCTCAAATTATATATCATGTTTGTATGTTATATGTCCTGTTTGTATGGACCTATTGAAAAGATATTCAACTTGGAGGGGGGCAGTCCCGGTCAAGGTGCTTAATGTAAGTAAGTTCAATGAGCTAATATTAGCGTTAGGGTCACTTTCATCTTTCGTTCATAGACATCGGTCATTATGTTGACTTTTGGTTGTATTTGATCGGCCTCTTTACAACCACCTGTAAAGCTACTTTAGAACCATAGGGAGGCACCAGCGTACTATGAATGTAGTTTTTTTTTTTTAACCCATTATGCCCAACACATTGGGGTCAATCTTTGCATAAATGTACTTTAAAGCTAATTAATTTAAATGAAGCCACCTATCCACTTTTACCTCATCTGTATTCTCCTTGAGTTCACTTTAACTGAAGTTGCAAACGATGATACAAAATACAGACATAATCAAATATGGAAAACATATAGACTGTGTATTGTGCTCTCTAGAGTTATTTTAAAATAGATCAACCTTTCCATATGCTAAATAAGCCCATAATGGCTGAGTGGAAGGATTCAACCCATGAGTTCTATTGCCCCAGGCGCTCCCCATGGCTCCAGTCCCCATACGCTCCAGCTCAGAATTCATGTTCTAGTCATGGCAACATGGACCCTATCACCATCCAAGGCCATTCCCTAATAGCCTTGGAAGAACAGCCACACATGGACCCAGTAAATAATGCAAACCAGTCATGATGACCCTGATTCTGTGGTGCAGTAAGGACACACTTCTTGAAGGTTCCATGGAGAACAATCTCAAGCACTTCTTCAGTTTTGAGGTAATGACCATGGACAATGCCTTCAGAAAGTGTTCATACTTATTATTACACATTTTGTTGTCTTACAGCCTGAATTAAAAATGTATATATTTTTTGTTAACCATCTACACACAATACCCCATAATGGCAAAGTGAAAAAAATTTTTTTTTTTTGAGAGTTGAGAGTTTCAGAGTTTTTTGCACATTTATTGAAAATGAAATAAAGAAGTGTCTAAGTTATATAAGTATTCACACCACTGAGTCAATACATATTATAATCACCTTTGCCAGTGATTACAGCTGTCTTTCTGGATAAGTCTCTTAGAGCTTTGCACACATGGATTGTACAATTTTTGCACATTATTCTTTCTAAAATTCTTCAAGCTCTATCAAGTTGGTTGCTGATCATTGTTAGACAGCCATTTTCAAGTCTTGCAATATATTTTTAAGCCAATTTAAGTCAAAACTGTAACTAGGCCAAGAACATTCAATGTCGTCTTGATAAACAACTCCAGTGTGTATTTAGCTTTGTGTTTTAGGTTATTGTCCTGCTGAAAGGTGAATTTGTCTCCCAGTGTCTGTTGGAAAGCAGACTGAACCAGGTTTTCCTCGAGGATTTTGCTTGTGTTTAGCTCTATTCCATTTCATTTTATCATAAAAAAACTTCCTAGTCATGGCTGATGTCAAGCATACCCATAACATGATGCAGCCACCACCATGCTTGAAAATATGAAGAGTGGTACTCAGTGATGTGTTGTGTTGGATTTGTCCCCAAATGTAGAAAAAGGCCAGACCTTCAGATTTAGTATTTCTCTATGCAGCTCTAGTTTGTCCCTTTAGTTAGAATGTCCGATAGCTCATCAATCAATCACCCCTAACATGCTATCCAATCAGAGACATTCTCTTTAGCCTGTCGTTGTAAGTCCCGCATCCAGCCTGTGAGTTTTGGTGTAGACAGGGAATGGACAGTTGTGATTATCCACAGAAATAATAAGAAGACATGTTTCAGCATGTTTAACTGTATTTGTGCGTTCATCTAAAACCAAGTAAGAATAAGTCATGTTTATTACACTGTATGTATGCTGTCAGGGGGGGGGGGGGGGGTATTCTAAAGTTGTAATTGACTATGTATCGTCATTGCTAGCAAATTAAGTTACGTTAGCTACTTAGCCAGGCTAACCATTTTCTATGCGTCATGCACACAGTGCATTGCAGTTATGTTTATGCTTGAGATATAAGATTTAGGTCCCTTTATTATCGTGGTCATAAGATGCAGAGTTTGTTTACATTGTACAGCCTGCTGGTAACTGCAGCAGCTCATTAAATATAGCAGGTTTAAGTTACGTTAGTGAGCGCTTTCGCTCTGTCCCACCAGTTTCATGGTCAGTACGCAGTTATTGCGCCTTCCTGGTGTCACGAGTCCTTTCGGACGGACCACTTTATAGTTTAAGGTCTAGCGGTTTAGCGGTTTATGGTTAGCATACTAGGGCTGTATTGTGTAGCGTTGTATAGACTGCAGCTGTATTCTGCGGCTGGTATTCATGTTCTCATATACTGCATAATCTTTTAGATGTAATAGGAGCCTATTACATACCACATATCATTTTAAGTCACCATTGTATTCACATCTGTGTCTTGTTTCATTAGGTTACGTTGCCTACCGATTAAGCCTTTATACTGTATGCATCTTATAGTAATATACACATATTATTGTGTCCTATAATATGTTCCTTTTCTATTCCTTGTAGAACCACATCCTATGTAAAGAACCCTAAAGAGTACCAGTGTGTGGTTCATGGTGGTGAGGAGACAAGCCAATTATGAGTGGCATCCATACTGCTCTAGCCGGGCAGCCTTGTAGTGATTCAATATCCAACCCAGCAACCTAGCTTAGCAATCAGAACACCGGTGTAAACCTGCCCTATTTTACAACAAACATAAAGCTTTCCATTCTGGACATAAAGTAATTTTCTTTTACACATTTTTTGCCGTTTTTCTTTAGTGCCTTATTGTAACGGGATTCTTCCGTCGAAGGAGAGGCGGACCAAAACGCAGCGTGGTAAGTGTCCATGGTTTTACTAGGGAAACTCAACATGAATACAACTACAAAACAAGAAACGTGAAAACTCGAAACAGTCCCGTGTGGCACAACCACCCACAAAACAGGCTACCTAAATATGGTTCCCAATCAGAGACCATGACTAACACCTGCCTCTTATGGAGAACCATATCAGGCCAAACATAGAAATAGACAAACTAGACACACAACATAGAATGCCCACCCAGCTCATGTCCTGACCAACACTAAAACAAGGAAAACACACAAGAACTATGGTCAGAACGTGACACCTATTGCTATTATGATGCATGTTTTTGGAATATTTTTACTCAGGCTTCCTTCTTTTCACTCTGTCATTTAGGTTAGTATTGTGGAGTAACCACAATGTTGTTGATCCATCCTCAGTTTTCTCCTATCACAGCCATTCAACTCTGTAACTGTTTTAAAGTCACCATTGGCCTCATTGTGAAATCCCTGAGTGGTTTCCTTCCTCTCCAGCAACTGAGTTAGGAAGGACGCTTGTATCTTTGTAGTGACTGGGTGTATTGATACACCATCCAATATGTAATTAATAACCACCATGCTCAAAGGGATATCCATTGTCTGCTTTTGTTTCTTCTTTTTTATCCACCAATAGGTGGCCTTTGGGAGACATTGGTAAACCTCCCTGGTCTTTGTGGTTGAATCTGTGTTTGAAATTTACTGCTCAACTGAGGGACCTTACAGATAATTGTATGTGTGGTGTACAGAGATGAGGTAGTCATTAAAAAATCACTATTTTTGCACACAGTGAGTCCATGCAACGTATTATGTGAATTGTTACGCAAATGTTTAGTCCTAACATATTTAGGCTGTCAGCGATTGGGTGCAGAGTGAAAGCGGAGTCAGGCGCAGGACACGGGTATGGAGTAATCCAACTGACTTTACTCAAAGAATAAAGCAAAATTCCAAAATGGAACATACAACAAAAGTCTAACACGAACACAACCACTAACGACATAAACAATCACAGACAGAACAGAAATGTATGTCAGATGGTTAAATAGGGAATGTAATGAGGGAATGTAAAACAGGTGTGTATGTAATCAGACAAAACAAAAAAAAACAGAAAAATGGATCGGTAGTGACTAGAAAGCCAGTGACGTCGACCGCCGCACACCACCCGAACAAGGAGAAGGGCCGACTTCTGCGGAAGCCGTGACATAGGCTTGCCATAATAAAGGGGTTGAATACTTACAGTATTGACTCAAGACATTTCAGATTTGCATTTTTATTACTTTATTTGTAAAAAAATTAATAATAATAAAAAATTAATAAATACATTATTCCATTTTGACGTTATGGGGTATTGTGTGTAGGCCAGTGACACGAAATCTCAATTTAATGTTTTATTCAGGTATCACAACAAAACGTAGAAAAAGTCAAGGGGTGTGAATACTTTCTGAAGGCACCCATAGCAGTTGTTTTGGCGGTGTCAGAGGTGGAACTGTGCTAGAGCTGTCCACATGTGGCTCCTGGCATTAGGACATGCCTAATGCGGACAATGCCATTAGCTACACAGAGTCGCATTAAAAAAAATCCCATGCAGTATTGTTTAGAAGTTTGAACACTGGAATGTGAGAGAGAGCCTAATCTACACCTCGATTAGGCTGACAGAAGCGTCATTATTTCTATATAGCCTACACGTTCTTATTCTGAACTTCTAACAGGAGTGGGACAGATGTGGCTTCATGACAATGATCAAGAGCAGCTGTTGACTGGTTTGAGAGATCTAATGCAGTTACACCTCCGACACCACCAAAACGTCAGCTATGCATGCGGGTGTCCGCTATCACCGGTTAACACTTGATCTGATTGAATTGAGGCCTAAGTGTCAAACAGGAGCCATTGTATGTGTACTGACAGTACTGCATGCACCTTTACCTTGAAACACAACGTGACTGGCTTCTGCATCTGCAAAGGGTCCTCATTTCTATGCAAAGCCATTGTTTGATTCTTCCACTAATTGATGCTGTGTTGTCTCCTGCTGGTTGGGGAGGCTGCTGTGAGTTCGTGGTTTGTGGTGGAGCTGATGTGGCTGCTACTCGGGGGAAGATAGCTGAAGCCGAGGGCCCCATATCCTATCCTCTGGATGGATGTGGCGTGAAGGATCCGAGTGGTGGGCAGCCTGCCAATCAAGCTGTGCGTCCTCCACATTGAGCCAGCACAATCACTCCTCCCTCTTTCTCACCCGGCACAGAGCGTCTCACACCCTCTGAATATTCTTCCACACACACATTCCTCCACATATTTTTCACATACGCACAAATGAACGTTTGAATGCATGCACGTACACACTCACAACACAGCCCCTCAGTTGGGACTAGGTCTACTGGAGAAAGGCTGGCCACTACACACAGTGTTGTGGTCAACAGGTAGGGATGATTCTGACTAGAGGAACCACACTGTGACCAACAGAAAGAGAAGAAAGAGTGGCATTTCTGGTCGAGTATCTCATGGGGAGTTGGATTGAATGCTGACTGTTGTTGTGTTGTGTGCCGGTGGTGCCACGCAGAGTGAGTGGACTTTGTAATGAAGAGATGCTGCGTTGTTTGATGTGCATTGTGCAAAAGCCCCGCTCTTTCTGCTTTGTGTTTGTCTTAAGGCTGGAATGTGGTGCAGGGCTGATAAAATGGGAGAATACAAATAAGTCTCCATACTGATGACCTTGGCAATGTGAAGATGCTGGAATACAGTTTCTATTTCTGTCAACATAATCCCTTGATAATGTCGGTCCATCTCTCTTGTTAAATCAGCTGATCATAAAGTACAGGGCACAGTAAGACTTTTTGGTTTACAGTTGGACAGATCTCTTATTTGCCCAACCTGGTTCTAGATTCATTTAGACTGGCGCTAATTCGACACCTGCATCAGGCTGGCCTCTGAGCCAGGGCTGGCATTATGGGTGGACCTTAGGGGCCCTTGCCGCCCTACCGTACCTACTTGCCCGTCCAATTAAAATATTGAAATAATTTATATGACCGTGAAGCGCGCCGACAGAAAGACACATCAAGCTCAGTTAAAGTGTCTGAGCGAGCAAAACAGCGCCACCTTTGTCTCAGTATGTGTAGACCATGTATCTGATGCTGTCTGGACGAATTGCTGTGGATTGTTTCAAATCACAAGTGTGCAGGACTATGCCTCTTTGGGTAGTGCGTGTGGCAATAGGTCTAGATGATTGAGTTGCGGCTGTCAGTGTGAAGATAATGTGTCTTGAGTATAGTTTAAAATGTTGCATCAAGAAGAAGGGGAGGAGAGGGGTGTGTGGCAAAGATATGGTGCGTCTCTCTCCAGAATGCATGTAGGAAAGAGACAATTTGGCAATGTCTGATTTCTGATTGTCTCAACTCACCACATACACCACTAATACGCTGAGCTTCTCAGTCATTTTGTCTTCGCCTCACAAGTCAATGAAGTCTGTTATTTTAACATCCAGTGTGAATGATAGTTCCTCAATATTTTACAAATCTTTCTAACACTACCGGCCTCAAAGCCTTGGTGTGAAAGAGAAAAATAGAATGATCTGATGATCCCACATATCCAGTGGAAACGTCATAAAAGACTGTCTGTCCCGAGCTCACTGTCGCAGGAAACCGCGAGGGCCCGGAATATGCTAGTTCACACGTGTCAAACTCATTCCACGGTGGGCCGAGTGCCTGCAGGTTTTTGCTCCACCCTTGATTGATTAATTAAGGTGACTAATTAGTAAGGAACTCTACTCACCTGGTTCTATAGGTCTTAATTAAAAGGAAAAACATAAAACCTGCAGACTCTAGGCCCTCCGTGGAATGAGTTTGACACCCCTGCGCTAGTTGATGCAGTGTTGCAAGCGCTTCGGGTTGGACCCAACATGATGTTTATACAATGTTGCACTTCACTAGCAAAGGCTCAAGTCAAGACATAGAAAGGGAAGCAGACAGGTGGAATAGAGAGATTCATGTGATTGAAAGAAACATAATTTTCATTAGGATATTTTCTACTGTTTTTATCTGTCAGCTTTAGGCCTATTTATTTTACTTAGTTAATGGAAGTTATAGGCCTACTGCTGCATGGGCCTATAGGTTATCTCTGAGTTCTATGCTCTCATTTATTTAGCCGCCATGGATCACAGTGTATTAATGTGTTCATATAGCAGAGGCTGGTGCTCTCGCCATAATTATAATTTAATTAGAACTTTTAGATTTGTATCATTTTCCTACAGATTTTGACAATTAACCACGACAACGATGTTGAGAAACAAAAATGCACATATAAATGATAAACTTCCCCAAACTTGAAACTCACAAGTTGCTATGGTCTTTATTATTACACCCATAACAAAAATTGTGAACTCGCAAGCGTGTGCACACATAGGAGTTCCTGTGAAAAAACGTGCCCCCCTATGGAAATCAAAGGTCCATCCAACTGATTTGTTCTGACGCCAGCCTTGTTCTGAGGAATACAAAACATACTTTACGTATTTTACGTATACTGCATTGGTTGGGGAGAATTGGTGGGCATAATCCGTGAACATCTAGCAATCCAAAGGTTGCGTGTTCGAGTGGCGTTGGTGACAATTTTAGCCAACTCTTCCCCTAACCTTTCTTATAAACTTAACTCAAACAACCTAACCTGCTACGTAAATTCACCTAACCTTTGTCGTTAGTTTCCCTAACCATCAATGTAAATTATCCCTGTAATTCTTCTTTGTTGTTACAGTGCAACAAGCAAACTGGTCTCAGGGAAAGACGTATAATACAATACGTCATCCAAGAAGGATGATAAATTAAGTAATCCAATTCATACACTATTTTAATACCAGGTAAGTTGACTGAGAACACATTCTCATTTACAGCAACAACCTGGGGAATAGTTACAGGGCAGATTAATAAACCAATTGGAAGTAGGGGATGAAGTCCAGATTGGGAATTTAGCTAAAACACTGGGGTTAACACCCCTACTCTTACAATAATTGCCATAGCATCTTTAATGACCATAGAGAGTGAGGACATCTTAACTTCCCATCCAAATGACAGCACCCTACACAGTGCAATGTCCCCAATCACTGCCCTGGAGCATTGGGATGTATTTTATAGGAAAGAGTGCCCCCTACTGGCCCTCCAACACCACTTCCTGCAGCATCTGGTCTCCCATCACAGGGACCAACCAGACAACCTTGCTGAGCTTCACAGGCAAACCAGCAGTGGGATGCAGCATGGAACACTGCTGGCTGTTGTACAACTGGGTAAGAGGTACTGTATGATACTATACGTCCTATAATTCATATGCTATTGTTATATTCGTAATATAACTTAACATAGCGTAATATATCATACCTTTGACATGTCACAGATTTACTTACATAATGATACAAATTGCACTGAGACCACGTTGCCAGCCCTGCATAGCGAGAAGTGTACAATTTCCGTCGGCAATTGAGGCCTTTCCTACATGTGGGCATTCTTGCATTTTATTGCTACATTTTTCAGCTAGGACTCCTAATCACAGGTGTGAGGCGGTGATACTCCAGTACAGTAGGTGGCGGTAATGCCCCATAACGTTGCCAACTGCCAATAAACCCCACAGAACAAGAACAGGGTGACAACACTGGTAGCTAGCTAGGACGACAATAAACAGTGTCCTTCGACCCCGCCTGTCGAGCACAGTTTTCCCGCAGTTCTGTTAATGACGGCGAGGGCAGGTGTTAGCAAAGGACACTGGGTGCTAGCTAGCTAGTTAGCTTGCTAGTTAGGACTCTGGTACATAGCAGGCGGGATAGGTTGCTAGGTAGCCAACGATAGACAGATAGACAGTGTCCTTCACCCCCCACCTGTCGGGCACTGCTTTCCCGCAGTTCTGTTAACGATGGCAGGTGGGAGCGAAGGGCACTGTGCGCTAGCTAGAAGGAGGCGGGGGTGACACCAGTAGCTAGCTAGGACACCGGTAGACAGTGTCCTTCGTCACCCCAAAAACTCTGATAATACCTCTATTTCCATTTTGACCCACATTTTAGGGGACATTCTGAATTTCAAAAGTGTCACACAAGCATGAAGATGGCGTGCTCAAGGGAGGCCTTCATGCACAAACGAATGGGTTGCTCGAGGGGGAGGAATACCCACATGCAGGAACGACCCGAATTGCGGCCTGCAATCACACACTATTGTGCATAGCAGGTGTTTTGACAGTGTCGGAGGTGGAGCTACGTTAGAGCTGTCAAATCCACAAGAGGATCCTGGCGTTATACTTATTATGGACATTGCCATTGGCTGCATGGAGTCATGTTAGTATCATTCCCATGCAGCTTTGTTTACACTTTCAAACACTGGAATGTGTGATCTACACCCTCATAGAAATCCTCATTATTTGGTTTAATAATTTGAGTGTCATTTTATTTCTATATTGCCTACACTTTCTTGTTCTAAACTTTTAACGCGTGTCGGGCCCATGTGGCTTCGTGATAATGACCATAACAACCAATTTGAAAGCTCTAATGAAGTTACACCAAAGATACTTATAACTAACCCACGATAGTTCATCTGCATGAGCTAGCAAGATCCTACTGGCGTGTTTGAGCATGTATTTGCACTTCCGTTAGGGAACGCGTACTCTGTGTAAGTGCAATAACTCATTTTGCCATATTTGGTAATGAGTTGAATTTCCATCCAGACGCTTTAAATTTTCACCCCCTGTGATCCATCTGGGTTTTCGTCGTCCATCTGTGGTTACACGTCCAACACGACCAAAACACCAGCTATGCGGGTGTCGGCTATTGAGGGTTAATACTTCATCTGATTGAATCTAGGCCCTAGTCTAGGCCCTTCATCTAAAATAGACAGTGCATTTCACATTGGATAGCTACACAGATTCAAAGATCAAGATTCCAAATAAAGCTTTGTTAATTAAAAATAAAATGCATACAGCATAGTATTGCCACTGTACCTCCCTGGTTGATTTTGGTGCCTAATGAATATGACCCAGTGTGCACTCTGCCTGTATTTAGAAGAAAGGGCTTCATACACCTCACTCCACCTTTAACACTTTAAGTCCATACCTGCCTCCAACTCTCTGCCGAAACAACCCAAGTGTGTTTTAACATTATAAAATGCATTTCATGGCTACAGATATGAATGCCTCGAGGCTATAGTCATTTAGACAGGTTACGTCATACGGATCAGATTACGGTTTACCCCAGAACTACCAGAGGCTGACAAAATTGCAATGCCGAACAATTCAATACATTTACATGGCAAATGTTGCACATTAGCATATCTTATAATAAAGGGTCTGACACAACAAAAATGTTTTAGAATATCTTTATTTTTTTCATTTTGTAGCAAAAAACAATAGGTTTGACCACCGAAACATTGTCTACAATTCCAGGTGAGAAATGTACATGGTTACGCTGTAATGATACAGTGAAGCACCTCTGTATTTCTTTATGCTTACAAAGAAAAGAAAGACACTGGTATACATTATTGTTTTTCGCCATTGAACATTCTCACTCAATTATTGTACAAAAAAAAGCCAGTATACAGAGTCAATGTACAGAAGCAATGGAAGTCATTCAGACAACGTGAGAAAGGACAGATCGAGAGAGAGTGTATAAGGTCCTTCGTGGTCTTTATGAGTTAGTCCTCGATAAACATGCAAGTTGTACACGTTACAGAAAAGCCAACAACTTCACCATTGTTGAGAGCATAACCATTGTGGACTGTACGTTTATGGTACCTTACCTTTTTATGGTACCTTTTTTTTTTGTAAACTCAAGTTAAATCAGTTGCAGTTCATGTTCTTGAAGGGCTGTCTTGACACGATCACAAAGAGATGGAGGGTTTTGTAACACTGCGAGTTTATGCTACCAAACCAAAAATCCGGTTGGACAATTCCTAGACACAGATAGTTCAGTACGAATTCCCTGTACATTTCTCATGCCAATAACTGGTAAGGGTGGCAAGCTGTATGCTTACTCTCAAATGTCGATCATTTAAGGTGATGAGTTCCAGATAGAGAATAAAGGTCAGTGCATCAAAGTTCATAAACATGTACAAATGTTCCTTGGAATTGGAGAAGAATGTTTGTCTCTCAACAATTGTGCATGTTGAGCTGCAGTTTTTCTGGGGGCTCAATCTTTCTTGCTGGAGAGTGTTAACTTGTGCTGGTTGTGAGCTCTATATTGGGTTAATTCACGATAACAGTTCCATTTTCACGTAAGACCTTACCATTTTCACATTGTTAACTTTAAGAAAGAGAAATTGTTTGCTTGCTTTATACATTAATCCAACTTGATAGGGTACCAGATATGGAGCTATTTAATGAACCCTCAAATATATACTCTGTATATAAAGTTAATATATTCACAGACATTGTTTTCATGAAATCTTTTTTATATATTTTTGTAAGGATTCATTACATCACTGATATATAAATACCATTCAGTCCAAATGGATTAAGAAACAAAATGGTTCTGTGGATATAAAAACAATGTGGCTGGATATACTTGTGTATTGTGGTTTTTCATAATGCAAATATTGAGGTCGGAGCCCCATCTTGTACAGAGGCGAAGAACAGTATTAGACAATGTGTATTTGATCGGCAAAATTAAATATATAAAAATTCATGACATATTTCAGATGAACTTGCAGCAGTAGTATAGTCCAGAGGCATGGCCCAACATCTCAGCAACAAGAGTGGCTTTTATGGTATGCCATTTTACAAGTCAACAAATACAGTGATTTGTTTTACGTTCCTTGTGTCTGAGAAACAAAGGCCCTCGTTTTGAACAACAGGCCTGCTTCCAATTTCTGAGTTTCCATGTGACTCCATACCGCACACAAATTGCACAATCCACTAGGTTTCATTGCATGACTTACTTGTAGTTTGTGGTTGACCATTACTGTGCGTCCCCCTCCCCATGTAGAGAACACACACATACAAACACAAAACATCCTCTCTCCACCAATCAGCTCCGTCCACCGAGCGTCTTCACCCTATTTACCCATTTGGGGTTCGAGAGGTGTGGTTTGAGCTTTACTTATCTGTCACAACAATGGTGGATCCACAATAGATTAACATGAATTAATTCCATGTAAACAAGGAAGGAGGGAGGAAGCAGGGACTTCTCCACTCACCGGTGGGTCTATCTGAACTTAGGCGTATTGCCACCTTCCTGGGGCAGTGTTTAAGAAGATGTAAAGTGTGTCACCATCTCTCCTAGACAGTACTCTCCATGACCCACTCTTGGCTCTCGAAGGTCCCCTTGCTCCCTCCCATGTCACCCTCCTCGTCACACTGCAGCAGCATGCCGTTCACAGACAAGCTCCTCTTAGTCCAGATGCTGCTGATGCGCCGGGGGTAGCTGCACACCGGCGTTGTGGTCGTGGAGGCGCTGGAGGCCATCGCTTTTTCTGTTTGTCGGTTTGTATCCATACAGTCCCCCATGTCAAACGACTGGCTTCTTTTTGGCTTGGAGTCCAGAGGCAGCATGAGCACCCGGCTGAGCCGTGAGTCCATTGTGTGGCCCAGCAGGGGCTCCCTGTCCGTGGGGGGCCTATCGCCGCCCGCCACTAGAGTGCTACTGCTGGAGGATGGCTCCCCCAGGTCTCCCCTACCCCTGACCTGGCCCGCCCGGAGCTCTAGGGAGTTGAAGGCTCCCAGCAGGTGGTCCAGGTTGGCCCGGGGCTTGGAGGGGGCCGCCTGCCTCCACATGTTGGCCAGGGTGCTGTTGGGGCTGTGAGAGCCACCCCCAACCATCGAGCCACCCGACGAGGAAGAGGAGGAGGTGAGGCTGCTCTGGAGGGATCCGCATTTAAACTCCACCACCTCGTCTTGGATGGTTACTTTGGCCTTGGGTTTGGGCAAGGGCAGGGGCATGCCATTCTGTCCCAGCCGGCCCCCATTGGTCTGTGAGTGGGTGGCACTAACGCTGGTCAGCTTGCTGATCCCCCCCGTGCCACCCCCCTCATTGTCGGTGGCCTTGTAGCGCAGCATCAGGATAATGATGAAGACAAGTAGCGTCGCCACAATGATGCCACCCACCACCAGGATCATGGTGCCCCCTAGGAACTGGCTGTGGAGAGACTGGCACTGGGTGTAGTCATCGCGGGTGAAGAACTGGGCACAGCCCACCACGTTGGTGGCAGTCAGGGTGGTGGCGGTGTCGTCCCAGGCGGCCAAGACACACAGGTCGTACTTTGTCCCCGACACCAGGTTGGTCACCAGGAAGGCATTGCTGGAGGCCGGGATCATCCTATAGAAACACAGAGCAAGTGTTAAACACGCATGGTGAAAACCTAGTAGCTTTGGTACAATTGAATTGATTTGGAGGGATAACGCTATCAACACCATACATGTAATATCTATGCAACGGAAAGAAAACTGTGTTTGATTGTTCTTTATGAGGTCATTTCCACTAAAAGGAAAAGAGGGCTTCCGTGTTCCTATGTTCATTCCCGAGGAGATGTCATTTGTGGTTTCTGTTCTCGTCTACCAGACAGCCAGTTGTAATTGGCTTTATCTTTTTTAAGCAGTCTGTCCTGCTGCAGCAAACAGACGCTCCACCCCATATCTGAGCCACGGAGATGAGAGAGAAATAAATAACCAGAACACAGAGGAAGAGTGAAAGATAGTGAAAGAGAGAAGATTGAAAGCCTTGTGTAACAGCGAGAGCCTCAGATACCTATGTCGCTCAGGCAGCTGCAAGCGCTTTCTTACATTCAGAAGATAGAGTCTCTGAGGCGAGAGACAGGTAGCCTTATACAACAGTAGTGGATGAGACCATCTCACCTGTCCAGAGGAGGGTCTTATACCCCTTAAGGACAGAACAGTCCCTCCAGGATTTAGAGATTTTTTCTTCTCGCAAATCAACAATTCCCCACATATTTGAGGACTTGCAAATTTGACCAATCACCTCACTATTACCGCATAAAACAGCAAAATCATTACAATATTCCTTCATATAACTGTCTGATCACCTCACTACAAAAAGAGGGCTCCCCCACTCAGCGCGTTTTGAGACATATTTGACAAAATCATTGCAAATTGCCTAGCAAAATGTCAGAATTTTGGCACACAACTATCAACAAAAAGAAAGAAAGGAGTCCTGGAGGAGCTGTCAGAAGTAACATGTCTGAGAACATAGTGAGTGATGTCCAGGGAACTGGCTCGGAGCTCGTAACATCCTGTCAATTCCTCGACAACATCAGTCATTCAGTCAAGGTAGCTGGCCACGAATGCCCATGCTGGACTAACCCTTTAGTTTAACGGTCTGAAATACATTATTTATAACAAAGCATTTACAAACAGTTTGCTCGTCATTTCTTAATCACTACTATCACAATTGTAAATATCAGTAAACTAGATTTTTACACATTTATTTAAAATGCTTAGTGTGTTTCCTAAAATCCTTAAACATCCTGTGTTGTGTTCTTATTCTTTTACAGATAATATGTTTGTTCTAGGTCATTTTCAGCATCAGGTACCGCTGGAATGTCTACCACTGGTCACGCAAAACATTTGTAGAGTATTTATAAAGCATAAAAAGTGCAAAAATACTTTAATAATGATTTGAGAATGGTTTATTAATGTGGGAGTAATGATTAATACAGATGAACGAACACATCATTTATAAAGGCATTATAAATGGTTTATTATGGACCATTAAAATAAAGTCTTACCAGCGGGCCATGAACACCTATGTAATATGCTGGCCATGCAGGTCCATGTAATATGCAGGTCCATGTCATATGCTGGCCATGCAGGTCCATGTAATATGCAGGTCCATGTCATATGCTGGCCATGCAGGTCCATGTAATATGCTGGCCATGCAGGTCCATGTAATATGCTGGCCATGCAGGTCCATGTAAAATGCTGGCCATGCAGGTCCATGTAATATGCTGGCCATGCAGGTCCATGTAATATGCTGGCCATGCAGGTCCATGTAATATGTTGGCCATGCAGGTCCATGTAATATGCAGGTCCATGTCATATGCTGGCCATGCAGGTCCATGTAATATGCTGGCCATGCAGGTCCATGTAATATGCTGGCTTTTCAGGTCCATGTAATATGCTGGCTTTTCAGGTCCATGTAATATGCTGGCTTTTCAGGTCCATGTAATATGCTGGCCATGCAGGTCCATGTAATATGCTGGCCATGTAGGTCCATGTAATATGCTGACTATGCAGGTCCATGTAATATGTTGGCCATGCAGGTCCATGTAATATGCTGGCCATGCAGGTCCATGTAATATGTAGGTCCATGTAATATGCAGGTCCATGTAATATGCAGGTCCATGTAATATGTTGGCCATGCAGGTCCATGTAATATGCAGGTCCGTGTAATATGCAGGTCCATGTAATATGCTGGCCATGCAGGTCCATGTAATATGTTGGCCATGCAGGTCCATGTAATATGTTGGCCATGCAGGTCCATGTAATATGCTGGCCATGCAGGTCCATGTAATATGCTGGCCATGCAGGTCCATGTAATATGCTGGCCATGCAGGTCCATGTAATATGCAGGTCCATGTAATATGCAGGTCCATGTAATATGCAGGTCCATGTAATATGTTGGCCATGCAGGTCCATGTAATATGCAGGTCCATGTAATATGCAGGTCCATGTAATATGCTGGCCATGCAGGTCCATGTAATATGCAGGTCCATGTAATATGCAGGATGTAATATGCAGGTCCATGTAATATGCAGGTCCATGTAATATGCAGGTCCATGTAATATGTTGGCCATGCAGGTCCATGTAATATGCAGGTCCATGTAATATGTTGGCCATGCAGGTCCATGTAATATGCAGGTCCATGTAATATGTTGGCCATACAGGTCCATGTAATATGCTGGCCATGAAGGTCCATGTAATATGCAGGTCCATGTAATATGCTGGCCATGCAGGTCAATGTAATATGCTGGCCATGCAGGTCCATGTAATATGCTGGCCATGAACACCCAAGTAATATGCAGGTCCATGTAATATGCTGGCCATGCAGGTCCTTGTAATATGTTGGCCATACAGGTCCATGTAATATGCAGGTCCATGTAATATGCTGGCCATGCAGGTCAATGTAATATGCTGGCCATGAAGGTCCATGTAATATGCTGGCCATGCAGGTCCATGTAATATGCTGGCCATGCAGGCAGGTCATGCAGGTCAATATGCTGGCCATGCAGGTCAATGTAATATGCTGGCCATGCAGGTCAATGTAATATGCTGGCCATGCAGGTCAATGTAATATGTTGGCCATGCAGGTCCATGTAATATGCAGGTCCATGTAATATGCTGGCCATGCAGGTCCATGTAATATGTTGGCCATGCAGGTCCATGTAATATGCTGGCCATGCAGGTCCATGTAATATGCTGGCCATGCAGGTCCATGTAATATGCTGGCCATGCAGGTCCATGTAATATGCAGGTCCATGTAATATGCAGGTCCATGTAATATGTTGGCCATGCAGGTCCATGTAATATGCAGGTCCATGTAATATGCAGGTCCATGTAATATGCTGGCCATGCAGGTCCATGTAATATGCAGGTCCATGTAATATGCAGGTCCATGTAATATGCAGGTCCATGTAATATGCTGGCCATGCAGGTCCATGTAATATGCTGGCCATGCAGGTCCATGTAATATGCAGGTCCATGTAATATGCAGGTCCATGTAATATGCAGGTCCATGTAATATGTTGGCCATGCAGGTCCATGTAATATGCAGGTCCATGTAATATGTTGGCCATGCAGGTCCATGTAATATGCAGGTCCATGTAATATGCTGGCTTTTCAGGTCCATGTAATATGCTGGCTTTTCAGGTCCATGTAATATGCTGGCTTTTCAGGTCCATGTAATATGCTGGCCATGCAGGTCCATGTAATATGCTGGCCATGTAGGTCCATGTAATATGCTGGCTTTTCAGGTCCATGTAATATGTTGGCCATGCAGGTCCATGTAATATGCTGGCCATGCAGGTCCATGTAATATGTAGGTCCATGTAATATGCAGGTCCATGTAATATGCAGGTCCATGTAATATGTTGGCCATGCAGGTCCATGTAATATGCAGGTCCATGTAATATGCAGGTCCATGTAATATGCAGGTCCATGTAATATGCTGGCCATGCAGGTCCATGTAATATGATGGCCATGCAGGTCCATGTAATATGCTGGCCATGCAGGTCCATGTAATATGCTGGCCATGCAGGTCCATGTAATATGCTGGCCATGCAGGTCCATGTAATATGCTGGCCATGCAGGTCCATGTAATATGCAGGTCCATGTAATATGCAGGTCCATGTAATATGCAGGTCCATGTAATATGTTGGCCATGCAGGTCCATGTAATATGCAGGTCCATGTAATATGCAGGTCCATGTAATATGCTGGCCATGCAGGTCCATGTAATATGCAGGTCCATGTAATATGCAGGATGTAATATGCAGGTCCATGTAATATGCAGGTCCATGTAATATGCAGGTCCATGTAATATGTTGGCCATGCAGGTCCATGTAATATGCAGGTCCATGTAATATGTTGGCCATGCAGGTCCATGTAATATGCAGGTCCATGTAATATGCTGGCCATGCAGGTCCATGTAATATGCAGGTCCATGTAATATGCTGGCCATGCAGGTCCATGTAATATGCTGGCCATGCAGGTCCATGTAATATGTTGGCCATACAGGTCCATGTAATATGCAGGTCCATGTAATATGCTGGCCATGCAGGTCAATGTAATATGCTGGCCATGCAGGTCCATGTAATATGCTGGCCATGAACACCCAAGTAATATGCAGGTCCATGTAATATGCTGGCCATGCAGGTCCTTGTAATATGTTGGCCATACAGGTCCATGTAATATGCAGGTCCATGTAATATGCTGGCCATGCAGGTCAATGTAATATGCTGGCCATGAAGGTCCATGTAATATGCTGGCCATGCAGGTCCATGTAATATGCTGGCCATGCAGGTCAATGTAATATGCTGGCCATGCAGGTCAATGTAATATGCTGGCCATGCAGGTCAATGTAATATGTTGGCCATGCAGGTCCATGTAATATGCAGGTCCATGTAATATGCTGGCCATGCAGGTCCATGTAATATGTTGGCCATGCAGGTCCATGTAATATGCTGGCCATGCAGGTCCATGTAATATGCTGGCCATGCAGGTCCATGTAATATGCTGGCCATGCAGGTCCATGTAATATGCAGGTCCATGTAATATGCAGGTCCATGTAATATGCAGGTCCATGTAATATGTTGGCCATGCAGGTCCATGTAATATGCAGGTCCATGTAATATGCAGGTCCATGTAATATGCTGGCCATGCAGGTCCATGTAATATGCAGGTCCATGTAATATGCAGGTCCATGTAATATGCTGGCCATGCAGGTCCATGTAATATGCAGGTCCATGTAATATGCAGGTCCATGTAATATGCAGGTCCATGTAATATGCAGGTCCATGTAATATGTTGGCCATGCAGGTCCATGTAATATGCAGGTCCATGTAATATGTTGGCCATGCAGGTCCATGTAATATGCAGGTCCATGTAATATGCTGGCCATGCAGGTCCATGTAATATGCTGGCCATGCAGGTCCATGTAATATGTTGGCCATACAGGTCCATGTAATATGCAGGTCCATGTAATATGCTGGCCATGAAGGTCCATGTAATATGCAGGTCCATGTAATATGCTGGCCATGCAGGTCCATGTAATATGCTGGCCATGAACACCCAAGTAATATTCAGGTCCATGTAATATGCTGGCCATGCAGGTCCTTGTAATATGTTGGCCATACAGGTCCATGTAATATGCAGGTCAATGTAATCTGCTGGCCATTCAGGTCCATGTAATATGCTGGCCATGAACACAAAGGGGTGCACAAAGGGGGGAACACAAAGGGGGTGCACAAAGTATTGAAAACAGGGGTGCCAATCATTCTGGCACATTTTTTATTTATTTTTTAAATTACAAATAAAACATTTAAAATTATCTCTGAGAAATTGTATTAGTATAAAATAATGTGATTTTTGGAGCATACAATATAGCTCCGTATTTGTAATATTGATTTTATACAGTCTTTTTTGCAAATCTTTATCAAGGTTGGCAATGATTTTAGATGTGCCCGTATAATCATCAACAGGGATGCTGTGGAGAAATAGTCTGAAATTAGAAAACCACATCGACACTGTAGTGAAGAAGGCACGACAGCGACTCTGTAACCCTTTCCTGACTCTGAAAAACACCCTGGATCCCTGCTCATCTGCGTGAACGTGCCTTAGGCATGCTTCAAGGAGGCATGAGGTCTGCAGATGTGGCCAGGGCAATAAATTGCAATGTCCGTACTGTGAGACGCATAAGACAGCACTACAGGGAGACAGGACAGACAGCTAATTGTCCTCGCAGTGGCAGACCACGTGTAACAATGTAACAACACCTGCACAGGATCAGTACATCCGAACATCACACCTGCAGGACCGGTACAGGATTGCAACAACTGCCCGAGTTACACCAGGAATGCACAATTCCTCCATCAGTGCTCAGACTGTCCGCAATAGGCTGAGACAGGCTGGACTGAGGGCTTGTAGGCCTGTTGTAAGACAGGTCCTCACCAGACATCACCTGCAACAACGTCGCCTATGAGCACAAACCCACCGTCGCTGGACCAGACAGGACTGGCAAAAAGTGCTCTTCACTGACGAGTCGCAGTTTTGTCTCACCAGGGGTGATGGTCGGATTCGCATTTATCGTCGAAGAAATGAGTGTTACACCGAGGCCTGTACTCTGTAGCAGAATCGATTTGGAGGTGGAGGGTCCGTCATGGTCTGGGGCGGTGTGTCACAGCATCATCGGACTGAGCTTGTTGTCATTGCAGGCAATCTCAACGCTGTGCTTTACAGGGAAGACATCCTCCTCCCTCATGTGGTACCCTTCCTGCGGGCTCATCCTGACATGGCCCTCCAGCATGACAATGCCACCAGTCATACTGCTCATTCTGTGCGTGATTTCCTGGGTGAGGGCTAGGGCAATTCCCCTCATAAATGTCCGGGAACTTGCAGGTGCCTTGGTGGAAGAGTGGGGTAACATCTCACAGCAAGAACTGGCAAATCTGGTGCAGTCCATGAGGAGGAGATGCACTGCACTACTTAATGCAGCTGGTGGCCACACAATATACTGATTGTTACTTTTGATTTTGACCCCTACTTTGTTCAGGGACACATTATTCCATTTATGTTAGTCACATGTCTGTGGAACTTGTTCAGTTTATGTCTCAGTTGTTGAATCTTGTGTTTTTACAAATATTTACACTTTACGTTTGCTGAAAATTAAAGCAGTTGACAGTGAGAAGACATTTCTTTTCTTTTGCTGAGTTTATATACAGTATTATACTGTATTCTTGTCAATGCCACTCGACATTGCTCGTCCTAATATTTACATATTTCTTAATTCCGTTATTTTACCTTGAGATTTGTGTGTATTTTTGTGAATTGTTAGATACTACAGCACTGTTGGAGCTAGGAAGACAAGCATTTTGCTAGACCCGCAATAACATTAGCTAAATATGGTGTATGTGACCAATAAAAATGTATTTGATTTGTTTCACAGTAGGTTTGTTTAAGACTACCAAGAAACATTCTGCGCGACCCTGATTTATCCCACTGCAGTAAACCTCAGGAGGCTGAAGAAATTCATCCTGTCCCCCAGAGCCACGGCATGTTCTCCCCACTTCCATCACTTGGACGCGGGCAGTACAGGCAGGAGCAACATGGCAAAAACTAACACTGGCCAATAGCTTCTACCCCCCCCCCACTCAACAGGCATCTCCCCTTCCCCACCCAAATAGACATTTATCATGACGAATAGCCCCGTTTTGCTGTGCGGTGCTCTCTCCTCTGTCCATGACTGATTGATTTTAAACATATTTGTTTATTCAGATGAATTGAAATACAGAACAAAGTGGAACTCAAGAAAAACATCTGCTGGTGCTTATCATGGGGAGATAAACAAAAAATGTGGGCTGCAAAAGCAGGGCATGAGGCCATAACATTAATCTCAGAAAGAGGGAGAGGGATAGTCCTGAAACATTGCTTCTGGGAAGGAAATGGAGAGGGGAGCCACAGTATTGTCAGTTATAGTTTCAACACACTTCCTCATTGGCAAGAAATAGACCCAGCGAAAACAAACAAACAAACAAATCATTATTTCAGGCTAAAGCATTTATTTTTTGGCCATCTAATCTCATTCGTAGAAACTCATAATCGTGTTTAACGGTCATCTCGCGCCGAACTGCGCATGTGCAGGCCATCAAATCAAAAGCACTCCTTCGATATGAAGTTGTTTTTGACGAAAATGTAAACGTGACAGTTTGTCACTTTCAGGAGGTTGGAGTAATAACAAGTTCAACTACTTAACACAATAATTTTTCACTTCTCTCATTGACTTCCCAACCCTCGGCCGGGTCTGTTTGGTCAGTGGAAGCCTTGCGATGTTGCACCTCTGGGTTTAGAAACTCTGTGACTCATGTTTCAAAAGCATAGCTCATTCTTCTCATTGATTTCTTAAAGCGGCCTCTCTCTGGACAAATTCAGACAAGGTCATGCCAAATGGGTCTCTTGCTCCATTGATTTAGCCTAAACATCAGGGTGCTGGGAAATTTGATTATGCTTTTATAAGCAAAAATCCCTAATGGACTAGGGCATTTCTTGGGAGATGCTGCTGTACTGTATTGTAATGTAGCAGCAGTGGGGAGATTAAATGAGCCGTGACTCTCGCCAGTGTCTGTGTCCATACCCTTGAGTGTATATCTTGCAATAAAACTTCCCGCTATACTAACTATAATGGATGAATGCAAAAATAAAATAAAATAGGGTGATAGGTGAGGGGGATATCATTTTTTGTTGCTTTGGGGAGGTTTGTGTCGATTTTTATTGGGGATAGGGTAGGGTAGTGCGTTTTTTGCCTGGTTTGCATTCACAATTTTGCAGGTTTTCATATATAATTTATTCTATCCTAGCCAACTTTGACCATCTGCTTGCATGCACCTCCCTTATCAGGGTTTTTTGGTACTTTCCACATCACCAGCCTGTGCCACAGTCTCCACATGGGTTGCCGCCGTCAGCTCAGGGCTCATATTCATCACACTGGCACAAGAATCGGGAGGTAGACAGCACATGGTGCTGAAATTATCCTAATTCGAGTAATTCATTTCAGCAGTCTTCATTTTAAATGAAATTAACTAACAACTAGAGGACTTTGTATTGGAGCCTATTTCTTCCTATTTAAGAAATAGAAATGTAGGCCTACCTGTTTGACAGACTAAATTATAGGCTATCCATAAATATTTTGTCCAATTCCTCTCATAGAGTCACCATTCATTAATTACACTACATGACCAAAAGTGAACACCTGCTCATTGAACATCTCATTACAAAATAAAGGGCATTAAAATGGAGTTGGTCCCCCCTTTGGTGCTATAATAGCCTTCACACTTCTGGGAAGGCTTTCCACTAGATGTTGGAACATTGCTGCGGGGACTTGCTTCCATTCAGCCACAATAGCATTAGTGAGGTTAGGCACTGATGTTGGGCAATTAGGCCTGGCTCACAACCGGTGTTCCAATTCATTCCAAAGGTGTTCGATTGGGTTGAGGTCAGGGCCCTGAAAAAAGTTGGAATCAGAGAATCGTCTAGTATGTCGTTGTATGCTGTAGCATTAAAACTTCCCTTCACTGGAACTAAGGGGCCTAGCCTGAACCATGAAAAACAGCCCCCAACCATTATTCCTCCTCCACCAAATTTTACAGTTCGCACTATGCATTGGGGCAGGTATTATCCGCAAAACCCAGATTCCTCCGGCAGACTGCCAGATGGTGAAGCGTGATTCATCACTCCAGAGAACGCGTTTCTACTGTTCCAGGGTCCAATGGCTGCAAGCTTTACACCACTCCAGCCCATGCTTGGCATTGCGCATGGTGATCTTAGTACTGTGTGTGGCTGCTCGGCCATGAAGCCCCCGACGAACAGTACTTAGGCTGACGTTGCTTCCAGAGGCAATTTGGAACTCGGTAGTGAGTGTTGCAACCGAGGACAGTGTCACACTCTGATCTTAGAGAGCCTTTTATTCTCTAATTTGGTTAGGTTGGGGTGTGACTAGGGTGGGTACTCTAGTTTTTGTATTTCTACGTTGGCCTGGTATGGTTCCTAATCAGAGGCAGCTGTCTATCGTTGTCTCTGATTGGGGATCATATTTAGGCAACCTTTTCCCACTTTTCCCATCGCTGAATCCACTCATTTGAAGGGGTTTCCACATACTTTTGTATATTTAGTGTACCTGTGTCCGTGAAGGGTTTGGTCTGTTAAAACCAGTGCTCAAATTGAGAGGGTAGGCCTATGTAAGGGTATGCCATAGCCTACTTTTTGAAAAATTATATAAAGCTGTCTATAACAATGTTTTCCTCCGCAATGGTTTATGCTAGAAATTTGCTGAAAAATGCACAAGACAGACGTGACTCTGATGCATATGGGGATGTCTTTAGTTCGTGTCTATGAAATTCAGCTACGATGCTGAGCTACAAAGTTCTTTAGCCGAGTAATAATTTTAGTTTTTTTTGGCAAGTCATTGAATAGGCCTACAATTCTGACGCTATCAGTTGAGCTAGGCCTATTCACATTCTTTAAAAGAAAATATATTTAAACCCAGGCAGCTCTGAGGGACGCACTTGTGACCTTCTCTTGTTAGGTTACGCCTAGGAAGAGTAGCCAGCAGTTAAGGATACTTTTTTTTGCTTAAGTCCTCTGTCTAGGGTGGAAAGGTAACTTTTGAAATTAGGCTACAATGCTTATAATCAGTCATATGATGTCTCAGATTTAGTTATTTGCAAACAGCGACTGTTCTGTTACAAGTCAGGTAGGATCACTACTTTTTTAAGAATGTGAAATGTCAGAATAATAGTAGAGAGAATGATTTATTTCAGCTTTTATTTCTTTCACCACATTCCCAGTGGGTCAGAATTTCACATACACTCAATTAGTATTTGGTAGCATTGCCTTTAAATTGTTTAACTTGGGTCAAACGTTTTGGGTAGCCTTCCACAAGCTTCCCACAATAAGGTGGGTGAATTTTGGCCCATTCCTCCTGACAGAGCTGGTGTAACAGAGCCAGGTTTGTAGGCCTCCTTGCTCGCACACACTTTTTCAGTTCTGCCCACAAATTTTCTATAGGATTGAGGTCAGGGCTTTGTGATGGCCACTCCAATACCTTGACTTTGTTGTCCTTAAGCCATTTGCCACATCTTTGGAAGTTTGCTTTGGGTCATTGGCCATTTGCGAGCAAGCTCTAACTGATGTCTTGACTTGTTGCTTCAATATATCCACATAACTTTCCTACCTCATGATGCCATCTATTTTGTGAAGTGCACCAGTCCCTTCTGCAACAAAGCACCCCCACAACATGATGCTGCCACCCCGTGCTACACGGTTGGGATGGTGTTCTTCGGCTTGCAAGGCCTTTTCCTCCCTTTTTCCTCCAAACATAACAATGGTCATTATTAAAGCCGTAGTCTGGCTTTTTTATGTTGGTTTTGGAGTGGTGGTTTCTTCCTTGCTGAGCGGCCTTTCAGATTATGTCAATATAGGACACGTTTTACTGTGGATATAGATACTTTTGTACCTGTTTCCTCCAGCATCTTCAGAAGGTCCTTTGCTGTTGTTCTGGGATGGATTTGCACTTTTCGCACCAAAGTACGTTCATCTCTAGGAGACAGAACGCATCTCCTTCCTGATCGGTATGACGGCTGAGTGGTCCCATGGTGTTTATACTTGCCTACTATTGTTTGTACAGATGAATGTGGTACCTTCAGGCGTTTGGAATTTGCTCCCAAGGATGAACCAGACTTGTGGAGGTCTACAATTTTTTTTCTGAGGTCTTGGGGGATTTCTTTTGATTTTCCCATGATGTCAAGCAAAGAGGCAGAGTTAAAAGGTAGGCCTTGAAATACATTCACAGCTACACCTCCAATTGACTCAAATGACTAGAATTGCATTAAATGCATTTATAAAACACATTTTTTTCGGGACCCGCAAATAAAACTAGAGGTGCATGCAATGCTCCATTATAAAGCCCATTTTTTTCACCCCCTGATTGTAATAATGAGGTAGGCCTAATTTGATTGTAATCATTGTTTTGGGTTAATTCAATGAAGAGGGAGGGTGCTGCCATTTTTTTAAAGTACAAGGGGAGAGTCATGTGAAAATACTTTTTACGTTTCAGACCCTGGTTCCTTAGGCTATTCATATCTTACATTTTTTCACCCCTTCTTTGTGGTGTCCAATTGGTAGATCAGGTAGAGGCGAAGTTCGAGAGACATGTGTTCTCTGAAACATAACCCTACCAAGCCACACTGCTTCTCGACACACTGCTCATTTAACCCAGAAGTCAGCCACACCAATGGGTTGGAGGAAACACCATCCAACTGACGACCGAAGTCAGCTTGGAGTTGCCCGGCCCGCCACCAAGAGTCGCGAGAGCACGATGAGACAAGGATATCCCGGCTGGCCGAACCCTCCCCTAACCCGGACGACGCTGGGCCTAAGTTCCATCGTTGTCGGGAAAGGGAAGTGGTCTATGTGAGAATTGACTCATCCTGTTGGAGTCTGTAGTTTCTTTCATCTCAGGGGTTCAAAAGGTTTTGTGCCTTTTTTTTCACATCTTTACTATTCCTTCTGTGCAGTGGTTTGCTAAATGACTCATGTTTCCTCTCTTGCAATACCTACAGTCTGTAGTGACGACTCAGCACTGCAATGCTGTGCCTTATACCGCTGTGCCACTCGGGAAGCCCAGGCTATTCAAATGTAAGAGAATCCTGCTATGAGCCCATCAATACACAAAATGTTCACAAATGGAGTTCCTAAATCCAAAGTGAATTTTATTTATTTGAATTGTTTAACCTTTATTTAATTAAGACAAGTCAATTAAGAACAAATTATTATTGACACTAACTGTCTACCAAGAGGGAAATGGCCTCCTGCAGGGATGGGGGAAAATAAAATAAATAAATACATGTAGGATAAAACACTACATAAAGAGAGACCTAAGGCAACAACACAACATGGCAGCAACACATGACAACACAGCATGGGAGCAACAGAACATGACAACAACACCGTAGCAACACAACACGGCAGCAGCACAAACATGGTGCACACATTGTTAGGCACAGACAACAGCATGAAGGGCAAAAAGGTAGAGATAACAATACATCACTCGAAGCAGCCACAAGTGTCAGAAAGAGTGTCCATGATTGAGTCTTTGATTGAAGAGAAGGAGATAAAACTGGCCTGTTTTAGTGTTTTTTGCAGCTCGTTCCAGTCGCTAGCTGCAGCGAACTGAAAAGAGGGGCGATCCAGGGACGTATGTGCTTTGGGAACCTTTAACAGAATGTGACTGGCAGAACGGGTATTGTATGTGGAGGATGAAGGGTTGCAGTAGGTATCTCAAATAGGGGGGAGTGAGGCCTAAGAGGGTTTTATAAATAAGCATCAAACACTGCAGCCGAGGTGAGTAAGACATTTAAACGTGTTAACCCTCGCAAGGCTGCAGGCCCAGACGGCATCCCCAGCCGCGCCCTCAGAGCATGCGCAGACCAGCTGGCCGGTGTGTTTACGGACATATTCAATCAATCCCTATACCAGTCTGCTGTTCCCACATGCTTCAAGAGGGCCACCATTGTTCCTGTTCCCAAGAAAGCTAAGGTAACTGAGCTAAACGACTACCGCCCCGTAGCACTCACTTCCGTCATCATGAAGTGCTTTGAGAGACTAGTCAAGGACCATATCACCTCCACCCTACCTGACACCCTAGACCCACTCCAATTTGCTTACCGCCCAAATAGGTCCACAGACGATGCAATCTCAACCACACTGCACACTG
The DNA here is from genome assembly GCF_034236695.1 of Oncorhynchus nerka. NCBI lineage: Eukaryota > Metazoa > Chordata > Actinopteri > Salmoniformes > Salmonidae > Oncorhynchus > Oncorhynchus nerka. The sequence goes on along the minus strand of NC_088419.1, from coordinate 37,004,722 downwards.
CCCTAACCCACCTGGACAAGAGGAATACCTATGTGAGAATGCTGTTCATCGACTACAGCTCGGCATTCAATACCATAGTACCCTCCAAGCTCGTCATCAAGCTCGAGACCCTGGGTCTCGACCCCGCCCTGTGCAACTGGGTACTGGACTTCCTGACGGGCCGCCCACAGGTGGTGAGGGTAGGCAACAACATCTCCTCCCCGCTGATCCTCAACACGGGGCCCCACAAGGGTGCGTTCTGAGCCCTCTCCTGTACTCCCTGTTCACCCACGACTGCGTGGCCACGCACGCTCCAACTCAATCATCAAGTTTGCGGACGACACAACAGTGGTAGGCTTGATTACCAACAACGACGAGACGGCCTACAGGGAGGAGGTGAGGGCCCTCGGAGTGTGGTGTCAGGAAAATAACCTCACACTCAACGTCAACAAAACTAAGGAGATGATTGTGGACTTCAGGAAACAGCAGAGGGAACACCCCCTATCCACATCGATGGATCAGTAGTGGAGAGGGTAGCAAGTTTTAAGTTCCTCGGCATACACATCACAGACAAACTGAATTGGTCCACTCACACTGACAGCGTCGTGAAGAAGGCGCAGCAGCGCCTCTTCAACCTCAGGAGGCTGAAGAAATTTGGCTTGTCACCAAAAGCACTCACAAACTTCTACAGATGCACAATCGAGAGCATCCTGGCGGGCTGTATCACCGCCTGGTACGGCAACTGCTCCGCCCTCAACCGTAAGGCTCTCCAGAGGGTAGTGAGGTCTGCACAACGCATCACCGGGGCAAACTACCTGCCCTCCAGGACACCTACACCACCCGATGTTACAGGAAGGCCATAAAGATCATCAAGGACATCAACCACCCGAACCACTGCCTGTTCACCCCGCTATCATCCAGAAGGCGAGGTCAGTACAGGTGCATCAAAGCTGGGACCGAGAGACTGAAAAACAGCTTCTATCTCAAGGCCATCAGACTGTTAAACAGCAATCACTAACATTGAGTGGCTGCTGCCAACACACTGTCATTGACACTGACCCAACTCCAGCCACTTTAATAATGGGAATTGATGGGAAATGATGTAAATATATCACTAGCTACTTTAAACAATGCTACCTTATATAATGTTACTTACCCTACATTATTCATCTCATATGCATATGTATATACTGTACTCTAGATCATCGACTGCATTCTTATGTCACTAGCCACTTTAACTATGCCACTTTGTTTACTTTGTCTACATACTCATCTCATATGTATATACTGTACTCGATACCATCTACTGTATGCTGCTCTGTACCATCACTCATTCATATATCCTTATGTACATATTCCTTATCCCCTTACACTGTGTATAAGACAGTAGTTTTGGAATTGTTAGTTAGATTACTTGTTGGTTATCACTGCATTGTCGGAACTAGAAGCACAAGCATTTCGCTACACTCGCATTAACATCTGCTAACCATGTGTATGTGACAAATAAAATTTGATTTGATTTGATTTGAACAGTGGGTCTTGGGCCGAGTATACAAAGATGGCAAGTTTACAGAGGAGTATAAAGTACTTCTACATCTGCATTGCTTGCTGTTTGGGGTTTTAGGCTGGGTTTCTGTATAAGCACTTTGTGACATCAGCTGATGTAAAAAGGGCTTTCTAAATACATTTGATTTGATATAGAGTGCAGTGATGTGTCCTATAAGGAGCATTGGTGAGAAATCTGGTGGCCGAATGATAAAGCACATTTAGTCGCTCGAGAGCATCCTTACCTGCCAATCTATAAATTACATCTCTGTAATCTAGCATCGATAGGATGGTCATCTGAACCAGGGTTAGTTTGGCAGCTGGGGTGAAAGAGGAGCGATTACGATAGAGGAAACCAAGCCTAGATTTAACCTTAGCCTGCAGTTGAGCCTTGTTTTGGAGCTGTTTAGAGCAAGGTTAAGGGGAGAGAAAAATTATTAGACTTTATGAAAGCTTTGTTATAGAGTGTTTAACACCAAATACTGTATCATCTGCATATAAATGGATGAGTAGAGCTTCTGACGGCCTGAGCAATGTTGTTGATGTAAATTGAGAAGAGCGTGGGGCCTAGGATCGAGCCTTGGGGTATTCCCTTGGTGACAGGCAGTGACTGAGACAGCAGATGTTCTGACATTACACATTGCACTCTTTGAGAGAGGTAATTAGCAAACCAGGCCAAAGACCCCTCAGAGACAGCATTACTTCTTAAGACCCACAAGAATGGAATGGTCTACTGTATCATAAGCTTTGGCCAAGTCAACAAAAATAGCAGCACGACATTGCTTAGATTCAAGGGCAGTGGTGACATCATTTAGGACCTTTAAGGTTGCAGGGACACATCCATAACCTGAGCAGAAACCAGATTGCATACCAGAGAAAATACCATAGACTATAGATCAAGAAAGACAGTCAGTTATTATTATTGACAAGATTTTCCAACACTTTTGCTAAACATAGCAAGTTAGTAATTGACCTATAACAGTTAGGATCAGCTTTATCTCACCCTTTAAATAAAGGATGCACCGTGGCTGCCTTCCAAGCACTGGGAACCTCCCCAGAGAGGTGAGAGAGGTTGAAAAGGTGAGAGAAGAAAGGTAACCTTAAAGAAGAAAGGATCTGAACCATCTAACCCAGATGTTGTTTTTTTTGTGTTGTTTAAGGAGCTCGTTTAGCACCTTAGACTCAGTGACCACCTGCAGGGAGAAGCTGTGTAGCGGGGCAGGGGGAAAAGAGGGAGGAGCATCAAGGGCTAGTCGCATTAGAAGGGCTGGGAGATGAGGAAGTGTTGGATGTGCAAGGAGGCATGGCTGAGTCAAATAGGAAGTTATTCTCCAGGTCTTTCACTGTTTTCCAGAACATCTTGGGGTTAGACCCACAGAGAGAAAACTGCTCCTTAAAAGTAACTAACTTTGGCCTTCCAGATAACCTGAGTGCACTTATTTCTCATTTGCCTGGACGACAGCCAGTCAGCTTGAGTTTTTATGTGCTGAGTTTTCTCCAAATGGTGTTCTTGAGGTGGGGTGACTCTGCCAGATCACAGTCGAACCAGTGGCTGAACCTGTTTTTAATTCTGTTTGGAATCATACCTTGTGGGAATGGTAATAATATGAGAGAGATTTAGGGTGTCTCATTGTTTTAAGACTTGGTCAGGTGGTTTAAGCATGTCCCAGTTTAGGTCACCTACTGAAGTAGGATAATTTGTGACTTAGTGTAAGGAGCCAGGAGGGAGCTTAAGGCAGGTAGGGTACAAGGCCGGTGCTGATGGTGGACAATAACACCCAGCAAAAGTCAACAACGTGCTATTTGAAAGTTTAATGCTTAATGCTTAAAACCAGCAAATCAAACCTCCTTTGGAAGATATCTGCATTGTGTAACGATCGTCTGTGGTGGAAGAAGGTGAGGGCCAAAGCGCAGCGTGGTAAGTGTTCATGTTTTTTAATAAAGTAATGAACACTGAACAAAACAATAAACGTGAAGTAATCAAACCGAAACAGTCCCGTGTGGCACCAACACTAACACGGAAAATAAACACCACAACTCAAAAGGGAAACCAGGCCACCTAAGTATGATTCTCAATCAGGGACAACGATTGACAGCTGCCTCTGATTGAGAACCATACCAGGCCGAACAATCCCAAATCAATAGAAAAAAGAACATAGACAACCCACCCAACTCACGCCCTGACCATACTAAAACAAAGACATAATAAAAGAACTATGGTCGGAACGTGACACTTTGCCAAAAAAGGTTATTACTAGAACGGTTTACATCAGTGTTGAGAACACTTTCTTGACCATGTCCCAGTAATGAACTACACGTCTGGATTGGAGTTGTGAACCGACACTTTCAATTGATCAATTTTAGATAATAAGCTTCTAGTATTAACGTGCAGAAAACCCAGGCTTTTACGAGAGCAAAAATCAGTGAAGCCGAAATCATCAGAGCACAAGTCAGAATTGGGGCTATCAACAGTAGACGGGCCAGGGTGTACATGCACATTTCCAGATATTATCTGCAGTAATACAATCATGGCACAGCAGAGGACTGGGAGAGCTGATTTTCTATGATATTTGAATGTGCATCAGATGGCAACAAGATCATAGTGTACAGCAATTTCATCAGGTAACATGAATACAAAGCCTGGCGAGAGGGGGTTTGAATGGAATGGGAGTCCAAGATACCATGCAACCGATAGAGAGTCACGAGTTGGGAAACAAACATTGCCTGTCCCACGGTCAGGTGAACAAGCAAGTTCATGGTCAACAAAGCGTACAGGGGTCATGGAGCAAATAGCGTAAACCAGAAGAAAAAAGTTAAATGGTTTGGGGCTAGCCATTGTAACTTCAAAGAGTCTCTTGCCCCAACAAAAAAACGTGAGAGAGTAGCTCTTTATGAGTTCAGTAGGTTATAAAAGTCTAATATAAAATAAATAAATAGTAGGCTTATCCTAATTAATTAAAGTGTTGCTGAGTAAAGCTCAAATAATATGATTCACAAGTTAATTAGCCAACATAAAATTCAGATCAGTCAAAATTCTGTGGCGTGTGTGTATGTGCGTGTGTGTATGTGCGTGTGTGCTCGATGCGAGCGAGCGAAAGCTCGGGAGAGGGGGGGGAGTGTGACTAGGGTACCTGTGCCAGACAGGGGGACACAGGCCAGGGCAGACGGGGCCGAGATCGCCGGGTGGAATCCAAGCAGCAGTGCAGCAGGCAATGGGAGTAGGTGTCACACCCACTTGGGAGAAGCTTTTGTAAGGAGGCTGAGTAGGAGAGGACGCGTTCAACCTTACCAGACACGTGGTGGAGCAGATAAAAACATCCAAAGGGAAAAGCTGAATGAAAAACGTTGGGCGCAGACAAAACCAAGACGCCGGTAAAAATGCTCAATTCCAAAGCCAGATCAAACAGAAATGAAAGTAAAAGAACGAAAAAGTAAACGCTGTAATATCCCAGCAGCGTCCAGAGCCAGCAGTCATTCGTTAGAAAGGTATTCATCATAACTTAAAAAGACGAACGTATCCATCTCTACCTCGGATTTCTGTCTGAAATGCACCATTAAAATGCAAATGCAGATCCCATCTCCCTCCCTTAAAAAAACTCATTATCTGCCTGAATATTTCATTACGTTATGACTAACACAGGAAGTCATCCGTTCACTTGTACCCAAATGGGACACATTTAAAAGACCACATTCTCAAGTATTAATGTCTTGGCCTAAGGATAGGTTCAAGTTCAACAAACAGAAATGTAAAATGGGTTCAGGGAAAGGCTCTAGATGGGCAAGAACCCCCTTTCTGTGTGTACTCTGGGCTAATGCTTACACAACATACAGTAAAAAGAGTGGAGAAAATTATCTTGACATTACATGATGTTGAGTACTATATGGCATGAGGCACATTAACCGTTTCTCACAGAGAGTGCTAATCAAAGTAGCATGTTTCTTTGTGATGCGTGAGCAGTGGAGCGTTGATCCTCACCACTCTCTTCAACTCCAGCTAATAGCCAATAATAGTGGCCCCAAGAGCTTGCTATCATTTCTGAAGCACATCTCCAAACCGAGGAGAAGTACAGGCATTAAATCACATGGCATGCGACAATCCAACCATTATATGGGGGGGCCTCATTGCAATTCAACTGAAATATCACTGAATGTCCCCGTCTCACACATAACTTCCATTACTATGTCCATATACACTCTTAGAAAAAGGGTTCCAAAAGGGTTATTTGGCTGTCCCCATAGGATAACCCTTTTTGGTTACAGGGAGAACAATTTTTTGGTTCTTTGTAGAACGGTCTGTGGAAAAGGGTTCCCAAAAGGGTTCTATCTGGAACCAACAAGGTTCTTCAAAGGGTTCTCCTATGGAACCCTTTTAGGTTCTAGAATGCACCTTCCTTGGCCTCCATCTCTACCTCTAAAATCCTGATGGATAAACATAATGCCCTTAACATATTCATGATGATACATCCTCTGGGTAGACAGCATATTATTTCTATCTTTCCCTAAACCATATGGTAAATCAGTATACTGTTTGATTCTCTTCCAAGCCCTTTGTCAATTCTACATATTTTACCCTTGATGATTTAGGTTTGGCAGAGACACGAGAAAGCATGTCATATTTTGAGTGTCAGAGATTTGTGTTGAAGAGTAAGAAGGACTGTTTTTCTCACTTGCTGTTATCAAAATCAAAAAAAAAATTATTGGTCAAATGCGGCAAATACAACAGCTGTAGACTTTACAGGGAAATGCTTACTTATGAGCCCATTCCAAAAAATGCAGAGTTAAAAAGTAGACAGTACCGAGTCAATGTGCCGGAGTATGAGGTAGTTGAGGTATTTGAAGTAATTCAGTATGTGCATGTGGGTAGGGATAAAAGTGACTAGGCAATATATAATAAACAGAGCAGCAGCAATTTACGCTGCCATTCAAATGTTTGGGGTCACTTAGAAATGTCTTTGTTTTAAAAGAAAAGCACATTTTTTGTCCATTAAAATAACATTAAATTGATCAGAAATACAGTGTAGACATTGTTAATGTTGTAAATGACTATTGTTGCTGGAAACAGCTGATTTTTTATGGAATATCTACGTAGGGGTACAGAGGCCCATTATCAGCAACCATCACTCCTGTGTTCCAATGGCACATTGTGTTCGCTAATCCAAGTTCATAATTTTAAAAGGCTAATTGATCATTAGAAAACCCTTTCGCAATTATGTTATCACAGCTGAAAACTGTTTTTCAGATTAAAGAAGCAAAACATGTCACACCCTGACCATAGTTTGCTTTGTATGTTTCTATGTTTTGTTTGGTCAGGGTGTGATCTGAGTGGGCATTCTATGTTGTGTGTCTAGTTTGTCTGTTTCTGTGTTTGGCCTGATATGGTTCTCAATCAGAGGCAGGTGTTAGTCATTGTCTCTGATTGGGAACCATATTTAGGTAGCCTGTTTGGTGTTGGGTTTTGTGGGTGATTGTTCCTGTCTCTGTGTTTGCACCAGATAGGGCTGGTTTAGGTTTTCACGTTTCTTGTTTTTGTTAGTCTGTTCATGTATAGTTTTCTTCATTAAAGAACCATGAATAGAAACCACGCTGCATTTTGGTCTGCCTCTCCTTCAAGTCAAGAAAACCGTTACAAAACAACTGTCCTTCTTTAGACTAGTTGAGTATCTGGAGTGTCAGCATTTGTGGGTTTGATTACAGGCTCACAATGGCCAGAAACAAAGACCTTTCTTCTGAAACTCATCAGTCTATTCTTGTTCTCAGAAATGAAGGTTATTCCATGCGAGAAATTGCCAAGAAACTGAATATCTCGTACACCGCTGTGTACTACTCCCTTCACAGAACATTGCAAACGGGCTCTAACCAGAATAGAAAGAGGAGTGGGAGGCCCCGGTGCACAACTAAGCAAGAGGACAAGTACATTTGAGTGTCTAGTTTGAGAAACAGACACCTCACAAGTCAACTGGCAGCTTCAGTAAATAGTACTCGCAAAACACCAGTCTCAGCATCAACAGTGAAGAAGCGACTCCGGGATGAGGCCTTCTAGGCAGAGTTCCTCTGTCCAGTGACTGTGTTCTTTTGCCCATCTTAATCTTTTATTTTAATTGGCCAGTCTGAGATATGGCTTTTTTTACCCCCTTTTTCTCCCCAATTTCATGGTATCCAATTGTTAGTAGTTACTGTCTTGTCTCATCGCTACAACTCCCGTACGGGCTCGGGAGAGACGAAGGTCGAGAGCAATGCGTCCACCGAAACACAATCCAACCAAGCCGCACTGCTTCTTAAGTAACACAGCGCGCATCCAATCCGGAAGCTAGCCACACCAATGTGTCGGAGGAAACACCGTACACCTAATGACCTGGTCAGCGTGCACTGCGCCCGGCACGACATAGGAGTCGCTAGTGCGCGATGAGACAAGGATATCCCTACCGGCCAAACCCTCCCTAACCCGGATGACGCTAGGCCAATTGTGCGTCACCCCATGGACCTCCCGGTCGTGTCCGGCTGCGACAGAGCCTGGGCCCGAACCCAGAGTCTCTGGTGGCACAGCTAACACTGCGATGCAGTGCCTTAGACCACTGTGCCACCCGGGAGGTGAGATATGGCTTTTTCTTTGCAACTCTTTCCAGCTACAATAGTATTTCTAATCATTTTGATGTTATTTTAACAGATAAAAAATGTGCTTTTCTTTCAAAAACAAGGACATTTCTAAGTGACCCCAAACCTTTGAACGGTAGTGTATGTGACGTGTGAAAATGTGTGTGTGTGTGTGTGTGTGGTGTCAATATGCATCTGTGTGTGTGTGGTGTGTGTTGGAGTGTCAGTGTAGTATGTGTCAGTGTGTGTGGAGAGTTTTGTGAGGGTGCATAGAGCCAGTGCAAAGGAGTATGTGCAAAACAATTAAGATAAAGATATCATTTGATTAAATGCTCAGCAGTCTTATGGCTTGGGGGTAGAAACTGTTCAGGTGCTTTTGGGCCCAGACTTTGGTGCTCTGGTATCGCTTGCTGAGTGGTAGCAGAAAGAACAGTCTGAATTGGGTGGCTAGAGTCTTTGACAATTTTTAAGGTCACTATCTGAAACTACTTATATTAGAGGTCCTGGATGGCAGGGAGTTCGGCCCCATTGATGTACTGGGCAATACACATTACCCTTTGTAGCGCCTTGTAGTTGGATGCTGAGCAGTTGCCATGCCAAGTGGTGATGCAGCCAGTCAAAATGCTCTCAGTGGTGCAGCTGTAGAACTTTTTGAGGATCTGAGGGCCCACGCCAAATCAGTTCAGCCTCCTGGGGGGGATGAGGTGTTGTCATGCCTTCTTCACAACTGTGCTGGTGTGTTTAGGACATGATAGTCCTGAATGATGTGGACAGTAAGGAACTTGAAGCTATTGACCGGCCTCCACTACAGCCCTGTCGATGTGAATTGTGGCAATAAGCTCCTTTGTCTTGCCCGCGTCGAGGGAGAGGTTGTTGTCCTGGTACCACACTACTTTCTACTTTTACATTTTGGAACACAGCTTGTGTGTTTTGTAACGGACTTTTTGACGTGTAACTGTAAGTTATATTAATGTTTTATTTTTATTAGATAATCTGATTTCAGGTCAGATTATCTTCTTGACACTGAAATATGATGTAATATTATTACTGTCTCATCATCATCGGTGATCAGGCCTACCACCATTGTGTCGTTTGCAAAGTAATGATGGCGTTGGAGTCTTGCACAGCCACCCAGTCGTGGGTGAACAGGGAGTACAGGAGGGGACTGAGCACACACCCCTGTGGGGCCCCCGTGTTGAGAGTCAGCGTGACAGATGTGTTGTTGCCTACCCTCACCACCTGGGGACAGCCAGTCAGGAAGTTCAGGATGCAGTTGCAGAGGGAGGTGTTTAGTCCCATGTTTCTTAGCTTATTGATGAGCTTGAAGGGCACTATGGTGTTGAATGATGAGTTGTAGTCAATAAAAAGCATTCTCACATAGGTGTTACTTATGTCCAGGTGGGAAAGGGCAGTGCAATAGAGATTGCATCACCTGGGAATCTGTTGGGGCGGTATGCAAATTTCAGTGGGTCCAGGGTTTCTGGGATGATTGTGTTGATGTGAGCCATGACCAGACTTTCAAAGCATTTCATGGCTACAGATGTGAGTGCTATGGGGCGGTAGTCCTTTAGACATGTTACCTTGGCTTTCTTAGGCACAGGGACTATTGTTGTTTGCTTGAACCATGTAGGTATTACAGACTGGGTCATAGAGAGGTTGAAAATGTCAGTGAAGAACCATCCTGGTAATCCATCTGGCCCTGCGTCCTTGTGAATGTTAACCTGTTTAAAAGGTCTTACTCACATCGGCTATGTATCATGCAGTCATCCGGAACAGCTGGTGCTCTCATGCATGGTTTAGTGTTGCTTGCCTCGAAGCGAGCATAGAAGGCATTTAGCTCGTCTTGTAGGCTCGCTGGGCAGCTCATGGCTGGGATTCACTTTGTAATCCGCGAGAGTTTGCAAGCCCTGCCACATCCGACAAGTGTCAGAGCCGGTGTAGTAGGATTCGATCTTAGTCCTGTATTGATGCTTTGCCTGTTTGATGGTTCCTCGGAGGGCATAGCGGGATATCTTATAAGCATCCGGTTTTTAGCTCACTGCAGATGTTGCCCATAATCCATGGATTTCTTTTTTGGGGATATGTATGTATGGTCACTGTGGAGATAACGTTGTCGATGCACTTATTAATGAAGCTGGTGACTTATGTGGTAAAGTCCTCAATGGCATCGGATAAGTCCTGTAGCTTAGCGTCTTGTAGCAATGCTTCATTGGACCACTTCCGTATTGAGTGTGTCACAGGTACTTCCTATTTGAGTTTTTGCTTGTAAGCAGGAATCAGGAATATAGAGTTATGGTCCCATTTGCTGAATGGAGGGTGGGGGAGAGCTTTGGATGCATCTCTGTGAGTGGAGTAAAGGTGATCTAGAGTTTTTGTCTGTGTGAGTTGCACAGGTGACATGCTGGTAGAAATGGGGTAAAACTGTCACACCCTGATTTGTTTCACCTGTCTTTGTGATAGTCTCCACCCCACTCCAGGTGTTGCCCATCTTCCCCATTATCCCCTGTATATTTATACCTGTGTTCTCTGTTTGTCTGTTGCCAGTTCGTCTTGTTTGTTCAAGTCAACCAGCGTTTTGTGTCTCAGCTCCTGCTTTCTCCAGTCTCCCTCTTTTTCTCGCCCTCCTGGTTTTGACCTTTGCCCGTCCTGACTCCGAGCCCGCCTGCCTGACCACTATGCCTGCCCCTGAGCCTGCCTGCCGACCTGTACCTTTGCCCCCCTCTGGATTACCGATCTCTGCCTTACTCTGAGCCTGCCTGCCACCCGGTACCGTTGCCCCCACTGGTTTACTGACTACTGCCTGCCTTGATCTGTCTATTTACTGCCCCTGTTGGAATATTAAACTATTGTTTATTCAACGTGGTCTGCATCTGGGTCTTACCTTCATACCTGATAAAAATGGATTTCAGATTTCTTGCATTAAAATCATCGGCCACTAGGAGCTCCGCCTCTGGATGAGCATTTCTTGTTTGCATATGGCCTTATAGAGTTGGTTGAGTGTGGTCTTAATGCCAGCATCAGTTTGTGAAAGATGAAATCTTTCTTGGTAAACAGTATCGTCTACAGCTTATCATGACGTATAGAGACTTCCTTAATATTAGAGATTGCGCACCAGCAGATTTTTCCAAAGAGACACACACACCACCCCCTGATCTTAGAGGACTCTGCCATTCTGTCCTGCCGATGCATAGAAAAGCCAGCTAGATGTATAGTATCCATGTCCTTATTCATCCAAGACTACGAGAAATATAGGATATTACATTTCTTAATGTCCGAACGGTGCTTGTCCAGTTTATTCTCCAGCGATTGCACATTTGCCAATAGAACAGAGAATGTAGATTCAAATTTTGAATTCTCCACCATATTCTCACCAGGGTGCCCGTGTGCCGGCCCCTATAGAGCCGTCTTCACATCCTTCGAGTGTCAGGGATTAGGGCCTGGTCCAGGATAATCACTATGTCTTTCGCCTCCTACTCATTGAAGTAGAAGTCCTCGATTTAGTAATCGCTGTTCTGATGTCCAGAAGCATAGGAAACGATGGCGGAAACATTATGTAACAAAAAAGTTAAGATCAGTGCAAAAGAAATACACAAAATAGCACAATTGGTCAGGAGCTCGGAAAACAGCTGCCATTCCCTCCTATTCTAAAAATGTTTGATTACACTGACTATAGGTTGCAAGATTTACACTATAATTTGAATCATCCCTGTTATAATGGCAATTTATAATCTACCGTCCAATTCCAGTGAAATAAGTAATGTTTTAAACTAAAACGCTATAATAACGAACTGTAGTGGCAATGACTGAAAAAACTGATGACAGAGAAATAAAATAAAATATATAACGAAAGGGGTACATCTCCCGAGGCTCTAGCTGAAATTATCTGACGTTCTCAAGGTTTTAACAGAGTAACTGATTTAAATGGCATTAAGTAATTGGATTTCCTTTCTGGCTGGTTTTACAGTCGTTTGGAGATGTGCTACTTTACAATGTATCAGCTTCCAGTAATACATTTCCAGCCTCATCAAATAGCTCTGGATTGACAGAATATCCACCCATTGATTTTAGGGATGGAATTCTCTTGCTTATGGCCTACTAAGCATAAGCGAGCCGAACGGCCAAGCAGCGCTTAGCGAAAAAAGGCAGTGTAAAATTGGAGAGTGAGTTGTTTCGCTGTTGAACAATTCGACAGACAAAAGCAATGGATGATGGATGGATCACTTTGGATCGAGATATATTAGCTCGATTATTATGGGCAACTCGGTTTGAAAGGCTGAAAGTTCTGTACACGTGGCAGTGTTATTGATGCTGTGCATTTTGTCTAGTGTAAAAGGCGTTGTTTACTGTACTCCATCTATCTTTGGTGAAAGCTGAGAGACAAATTCTCTTCAGGGAATCAAAACAAGTCACCTGGAGTGTTAAAACAACACTTGTATTGAGTGTCTCCTCCATACAATATATCACAACTTGTTATTTTGTTACGTCATAGATCAAAGCTATCGGTGTACTTTCTCATCTGAAAATGAATAAAATGTTTAAAAAAGTCTGCATTTGTTACCTGTAGATGAGGACTTCGTCGTCCGAACAGTTGTACTGGAGCTGAAACATTTTCACCTTGGGCGCTGCCTTGCTGACTGTCCACTTAACCAGAGCTGAAATGGCTGTCACCTCTGACACAGTGACCACTTTCTCAGGCGGGCTCTTAGGAACCCCCTTGCTGATCCTAGTGGTGCCTGTGATGTCTGAGAGGCGGGACTTGGGCTGCGAGGCTTGACTGGTGCCATTGCTAAGGTGGGGCAGCTGGATGATTGACAGCTCCACAGAGGCGGTGGACTCTCCAGCCACGTTGGCAGCGATGCAGGTGAAGGTACCGTAGTCCTTGGAGGTGGTAATGAGGATTTCCAGGGTGCCGTTGCGGTAGACGGCGGTACGGGATGAGTTGCCAAGGAGACGGTCATCGGGGGCCATCCAGTGGATGGTAGGGGTGGGGTCTCCAACAGCCTCGCACCTCAGGCTGGCCGTCTGGCCCTCCAGCACCAGCATCCTGTGAGTGTGCTGAGTGATGAGTGGCGGCTCGCACACAAACTCCTCCTCCCTCACATACCAGAAGTAGCGCCCTTTCAGGCTGGGAGGGGAAGCGCAGGTCTCCAGGTCGTCATCCCTCTCCAGCCGCCGCAGCCACAGCACCTCGCAGTTACAATGCAGGGGGTTTCCCCCGATGCTAAGGGACAACTGAGGGGTGTAGGGCGTGGTCAACAGCACCAAATCCTGTGCCCTGGCGAAGATGGGGTCCGGGGGCAGCTTCTGCAGCCGGTTGGAGGTGAGATCCAGGCGAGCCAACCTTTCTAGATTAGTAAAGGTCCCCTCAGGGATAAAGTCCAGGAGGTTATGATCAAGACTCAACTGGTGGAGGGAGACCATCTGCTTGACTGAGTTCCAGGGCAGGCTCCTCAGGTTGTTGTAGGACAGATCCAGATCCTCCAGGGAGGGGGCCAGGTCTTCGAAGGTCCTGTCTGAGATGCTTCCCAGCTGGTTGTTGTTGAGGATGAGGTGCTGCAGGTTAACCAGGCCCCGGAGATCCTCTGGACCCAGCTCCATGAGGCGGTTGTTGTCCAGGTGTAAGGAACGCAGGGTCTCCAGGTCGCCGAAGGAGAAGGGCTGGATGTAGCTGATGGTGTTGCGGCTGAGCGTCAGGTCCACCAGGTCGGTCATGTTGGCAAAGTCCTGCTGAGTGATGCGGAGGATGTAGTTGCCACCCAGCCGGAGCTCCACAGTGCGCCGGTCGAGGTCCAACGGGACGAAGAGAAGGCCTTTGGAGGGGCACAGGGTCCCAAGGGACTCGGATAGGTTCTGGCAGACACAGTACTTAGGGCATGCATGGGCCATCATCACTGCGGTTCCCAGGACCAGCAGGCAACAGAGGATGTGGTCCATGGTAGAGTCACACAAAGGAACCTACACACACAGAGAGAGAGAGAGCGAGAGACATGATTAGTTATTTTATAGTGGGCACTTCTCATTTCACTATTGCTATGGCAGACAATCATGAGCTCATGCTGCTGTAAACTATCTATGCGGGTCTCTGCCTAGAGCAGTGGGGTTTTGGGGCCTGTTGTTGACAGCCTCCCTGGGTAATCTTGATGTGTATTGATTGGACTGCATTTTGATCAAACTCAACAGCTGCCATCAAATCCACATGGATTATAACTAGATTTGATCTGTTATTTATGGCCGGATAGGAATGTATGTGGGTGGATGTGTGTGTGTGTGTGTACAATAAATCTGTGAATCCTAATTAATCATTTAAAAACAATATTAGGTCACTTATCTACTAACAGCTACTCGTAAAACAGTCATACATAGAGGCAGATTTAACCAAGTGTTGCTCCAGTGAGACATCAAAACATTTATATTTACCATGTTCTATTTGCATTTTTGTCAAAATTAAGTTATAACTTTGTTCTGTTCAATGTTCTCTACCTACACCATATGAAACAAGTATGTGGACACCCCTTTAAATGAGTGGATTCGGCTATTTCAGCCACAACTGTTGCTGACAGGTGTATAAAACCAAGCACACAGCCGTCTCCATAGACACACATTGGCAGTAGAACAGCCTTACTGAAGAGCTCAGAAACTTTCAACGTTCCACTGTCATATGATGCCACCTTTCCAACAAGTCAGTTCGTCAAATTTTCTACTAGAGCTGCCCCGGTTAACTGTAAATGCAGTTATTATGAAGTGTAAATGTTTAGGAGCAACAATGGCTCAGCCGCGAAGTGGTAGGCCACATAAGCTCACAGAATGAGACCGCCAAGTGCTGAGGTGTGTAGGGCGTAAAAATTGTCTGTCCTCAGTTGCAACACTCACTACCGAGTTCCAAAGTACCTCTGGAAGCAACGTCAGCACAATAACCACACACAAGACTAAGATCACGTCCGCCATTGGATTCTGGAGCAGTGGACACAAGTTCTCTGGAGTGATGAATCACGCTTCACCATTTGGCAGTCCGACAGACGAACCTGGGTTTGGCGGATGCCCCAATGCATAGCACCAACTGTAAAGTATGGTGGAGGAGGAATAATGGTCTGGGACTGTTTATCATGGTTCGGGCCCCTTAGTTCCAGTGAAGGGAAATTTAAATGTCACAGCACACAATGCCATTCTAGAGGATTCTGTGCTTCCAACTTTGTGGCAACAGTTTGGGGAAAGCCTTGTCCTTTTTCAGCATGACAACGCCCAAGTGCATAAAGCGAGGTCCATACAGAAATCGAGTTCGGTGTGGAAGAACTTAACTGGCTTGCACAGAGCCCTTAGCTCAAGTCCATCGAGCACCTTTGTGATGAATTGGATTGTCGACTGCGAGCCAAGCCTAATCACCCAACATCAGTGACAGACCTCACTAATGCTCTTGTGGCCGAACGGAAGAAAATCCCTGCAATGCTCCAACATCTAGTGGAAAGCCTTCCCAGAAGAGTGGAGGCTGTTTTAGTAGCAAAGGGGGGACCAACTCCATATTAATGCCCATGATTTTGGAAAGCGATGTTCGATGAGCATTTGGCCATGTCAAATCAAATCGAATCAAAGTTTATTTGTCACTCGCGCTGATTACAACAGGTGTAGACCTTACAGTGAAATGCTTACTTACAGGCTCGAAACAATAGTGCAAAAAAGGTATTAGGTGAACAATAGGTAGGTAAAGAAATAAAACAACAGTAAAAAGACAGGATATATACAGTAGCGAGGCTATAAAAGTAGCGAGGCTACATACAGACACCGGTTAGTCAGGCTGATTGAGGTAGTATGTACATGTAGATATGGTTAAAGTGACTATGCATATATGATGAACAGAGAGTAGCAGTCCGGTAAAAGAGGGGTTGGCGGGTGGGACACAATGCAGATAGCCCGGTTAGTCAATGTGTGGGAGCACTGGTTGGTTGGCCCAATTGAGGTAGTATGTACATGAATGTGTAGTTAAAGTGACTATGCATATATGATAAACAGAGAGTAGCAGCAGCGTAAAAAGAGGGGTTTGGGGGGGTGTATATCGTACTCTAAATACCCCAATTCTGGTTGCTAAGTTCAAAAGAATGCAATATAAAAATAGCTGACACCAGTCAAACCGATGAGGGTTCTGAAATGTAATGCCACTTTTTGCAGGTAGAACGTTATAGTCCCAAGCTCCCGATGTGTTATGGTGGTACAGTAAGTGTGGTAGCACACTACCATAATAGACGTCACTAATAACCTTTAGACGTACGAGTTACCATACCCAATCTCATGAATGACTAACTCTGGAAAATCAGCTGTAAATGTCTTCGCAACCCATACGGAACAATCTTCAGAGTTGATGGTGTCTTCTGAACAGTCCACAAGGTTAATTGAGGACCTCTTTAAGTGACGTCATCGTTTTTTTTTGTATATTTGTATTCTATTATATTTAGTCAATTGTGTGCATGCAGGGCTCCCTTACGGAAGAGACCTTGGTCTCAATGGGACTGACTCCCTGTTGAAATACAGGTCAAATGCATCCTACCTATAGGGGGCAGTGGCAGCTGGGACCAGGTAAGGAGCCGTCGGTATGCAGAACAAGTCTGTGGTGTGCACAGGTAGAGGGAATTACCGAGCTAATCAGCTGAATGAGTGTGATCTCCCGACCCGCGGGGCTTTTGATTTGGTGTCTTTCGTTTGACATGCCCTTTTGGAGTTTCATTTTGGTATTATAATTTGTTTGTCACTGTCACGCTCGCTATCCTCAAACTCCCTGTCATGAATCGACCAAGGTGCAGCGTGCATGTAGTTCCACATCTTTTAATGAAAGTGAAACCGAAATAACCAAAAAAACAAACAGGTAAACAGCGTGACCGTGATGCAACCGAGGTGCACACAAACACACACGGAAAAATAATTACCCACACAACACAGGTGGGAAAAGGCTACCAAAGTATGGTTCTCAATCAGAGACAACGATTGACAGCTGCCTCTGATTGGGAACGATACCAGGCCAAACACATAGAAATAGAAAACATAGAAAAAACACAGAATGCCCAACCCAACTCACGCCCTGACCAAACCAAAATAGAGACATAAAAAAGGAACTAAGGTCAGGACGTGACAGTCACCAACTTAAACATCAACGACTCGCCTGTGCTACTTTCACGCTAATGCACACACCTAGTCAGGATACAGAACAATTGTGCAAGCTTAGGGTGTCTAAACAGTTCCGCAACACATGTACAATTTGTCTAAAACACACGGCATTTATGACAGAGCCATTAATCATGGAAAAGGTTGCCCTTTAATGGCTCCTGTCATTTATGGTCCTCTGTGGACACCGTAAGGTCCCTTTCGGGGAAGTCATGTGACACAGGTCAATTCCAATAATGGATAATTCACTCAAGTGGAGATAATTCTGTAAACATAATGTATTCTTTGTGATCAGGGAATTCAGGGTAATAACTCAAGCCCAAAGCATTGGCGATGTCTATGACTTGCTTCATTAATCTTCCTCTTATTAATCTTGATAATGTCAGCTACACACACATGCGGTCTACAAACATACACACACACACATGAGGCACGCAAGCGGGCACAAGCGCAAGTCCTCACACAAACACACATACACACAGACACACACACACACACAAGGCTGCTGATGGGACGATGACTCATAATGATGGCTTGAATGGATTAAATGGGATGGTATCAAACACATGGAAACCACGTGTTGGATGTGTTTGATACCGTTCCATTTATTCTGTTCCAACCGTTACTATGAGCTCGTCCTCCCCAATTAAGGTGCCACCAGCTGCCTGTGACACACACATACACCTCTATGACCTCACTGTCTACTCATCCATCAACATCCACACCCTCTTTCATCACACCGTGATGGACGTAACCTGTTTATCTAACAACATACAAGCCTAGTCTCTCTCTCTCTCTTGCCCTCTCTCTCTCTCTCTCTCTCTCTCTCTCTCGCCCTCTCTCACTCACATACAGGTAACTACCAAAATAAAGGAAACACCAACATGAAGTGTCTTAATAATGTGTTGAGACGCCAGAACAGATTCAATGAGCCTTGGCATATATAAGTGTTTGGAACTCTATTGGAGGGATACGACACCATGCTTCCACGAGAAATGACATAATTTGGTATTTTGTTGATGGTGGTGGAAAACGCACTGTCAGGCGCTGCTCCAGAAATCTCTCATAAGTGTTCAATTGGGTTAAGATCTGGTGACTGAGACGGCCATGGCATATGGTTTACATCGTTTTCATGCTCATCAAACCTTTCAGTGACCACTCGTGCCCTATGGCTGGTGGCATTGTCATCCTAGAAGAGACCACTCCCATCAGAATAGAGTTGATTCCCCATAGGTTAAAGGTGATCTCTCAGGATGACTGTGTGTTTATTGGTGTTCACCTTGCCCTCGAAAGGGTTTAGTGGACCTTAACCATGCACCCCTTTCAATATACTTTGTATCCCTCATTTACTCAAGTGTTTCATTTATTTTGGCAATTACCTGTATATTATCTTGCAAGGATTTCCATATAAAGTAGCGTATGCTATAAAGCAGGACATTTTTTTGCATCAATTGATTTGAACCACATTTGTAATTATGTCGACTTGCGGCAGAATTCAAAGACCTTTGGTAACACAAAGCATCTCTGGGGCTTTTGATCTCCAGAAAATGTGGGTGGCTAATCATTGGCCCGGTGAATCGAGAAACGGCAAAGCTGTAAGGATGGATAAGAGAGCACGCTTCACTTTAAAGTGGAAATCAGCAGTTGAAACAATAACAAAGCAAATCCCCGCCCCTGTTTCAGTAAAAAGCTGAGGGATGGGTCTGGAGAAATGTAATCACTCTCAAATTCATAGACAGAGCTATGGACGCAAAGATTGACCGTCCGTGATATCAAAATTATAGTTTGAACCATTTTTAAGGATATATAGTTTTTGCTTACATTTACCTTGTTTACAAACATTGGAGTAAAATACATTTATATTTAGGTTCTGATTGAGTCAGACAGTTGAACATAATAAAGCATTTAGAATGGATTAGTAAAATGTTTATTCATATTGATCATTACGCCATTCATAGATGTTTAATATAGGTCCATATGAACCATTTACTAATATTTATTTAAGTATTTTTTTGTGGCCTCATCTAACGTGGGCTGTTTATACCTTATAAACAGGGGCGGCAGGTAGCATAATGGTTAGAGCGTTGGGCCAGTAACTCAAAGGTTGCTAGATCGAATCCCTGAGCTGACAAGGTAGAAATCTGAACAAGGCAGTTAACCCACTGCTCCTAGGCCGTCATTGTAAACAAGAATTTGTTCTTTAACTGACCTGCCTAGTTAAATGAAGGTAAAAATATAAATAAATACTATTACAAAAAATGGAGCGACCAGTGTAATTTCTCACAAAAAGATGGACATGCCATTCGTAGCAGTACCTGATGCTGCTTAGAGAGAGAGAGAGGACGTTTAACACAGGACGATAAAGGAAATATAATTAACTTTTGATTCCCAAAAACTGTTGTGAAAGAACTGCAATTTGAAGTTTTTTTTGCTAATGAATGTGACCGAATAGGACAGATTTTCTCTAATGGATTTGTATTCCTTCATTACTACTGATATGTGATTGAGGCAGAAGGGGGGGGGGGGGGCTGAGAGTTTCTCTTTGCGAGGGTTGAGATTTCGCATCCCGGAACTCCCGATTTCTGACAAGGGTTTATAATATGACCGGCAAAAAAATCATCACAGGTCTAGCTTCTAACATGCTCACCCACTGGCAGGTGCATCAGAACATTATCACAGAGGTTCAAATGTCTGCTTACAATATGGGCTAATCAGTTGCCTGAGGAAAAGGAGAGGAACACATGGCGCCTGGATAGAATGTTGGTAGCACAGAGGCCACGACAACATGATGAATAATTTGTGATAATTCTGGTGTTATCCATTGTATAACAAATCAAATCAAACCCTTATTAGTCAAAGGATTTCAACTGTACTGTGAGCTCTTCAAATCGAATGTTGGTTGTATCGAAGAAGCTCGCTCGTTTCTTATCATTCTTGTATTATTCATTGTTATTGTCAAATCATAATTTACTCAGGGGAAAATAGATTGTCGACGTTCAGATGTTCTTGACGGGGTGCTGACTGTTCAGGTCCTAGACAATAGCACAGCAAATATAGTCGAAGACCTCAAGGTACACTTCCCGGAAAATAAACCATGATTCATATTTCCATGGATATGATACTCCTACCGGTTTCTTGTATTGTTTTAGCAGGTATCTCTCTCATTAAGAGGCTCGGCTGAAGGTGAGATGTTTCCGACCCAGATAATTATCAAGCCTCCGCATCACATTCAGATGTGGGTACTTGCAGTTCTATAATTGGTATCGCAGGCAGGTACAACACATCTTCCCTTATATATATGATCATAACATAGCCTACAGGGAAGAACGTGTGGCTGAGATTTATATATTCACCCACACATTTACTTTGACAGTGCCTGCCTGTACATATGCTGTATGTTCGGATTGTATACCATATGTTTTCTAGTGAGATTGAGATATTGGATTGTCTGTCCATGTTAATATTGTGTGCTGCATAGTTCTAGTCAGATGAAGATATCGGATTGGGAGAGTTCTGCCTGGCTGCATGTGACAATCCCATCTCTGTCACCTTGCAGACAGAGTGATCCAGTGTAAACGTCTCGATCTGGGTGTTGAGTCTTTGTCTGCAGAAGCTGGATCAGGACTGATACTTTATTTCATCTTCAAGACCGGGTGCCTATTAGCATCCTTCTGCTAGCGGTTTAGTGAACGGGCTCTAAGTAGCTTTCAGAACAGATATCTCCTCTCCCCTATCCCCTTCCTGAATGGAGGGCTGCATGAGTCTGCAAAGACGTCTGTTCTGAGTGTGCACTTTAGAGAGGGAACTACCACGTTGATGGAGACGGTTGTGTTTAGGGGAAATGTCAGTGATTTGGGCCGGGAAGGAGGGCATGAAGGACTAAATGGCAGGGGTACATGGTAGAGTGGGAATTGTGGAGGGAGTGGAGAGCTGTGGTTCACTCGGCTTGTTAAATGGAGCATCCTGCTACAGACACACAGGAGGCAGACAGATATAGCGAGACAGACAGACAGATGCCCGCACGCACGCACATACACACACACACAACATCACGCCCTGTAAGGCTCCGCTCTTGTGATGTGTCGCCTTTTTCTGCTGCAGTGCCATTTTAATTCTTCCCGCATGGCTGCATGGTTTCTCGGGCAACACTGATCTCATTTATCAAAAGTGACAGCCTGGGCTAAAGATCAGCATATTCTAACTAAGAGAAAAGAAAACACTCTCTCTCCCTCACCTTTGCATAGCCCTGTCTCTTTCTCTCATTTTAATAACCCCAGAACTTTTTATTTGGTTTTGTGTTTTTTTTTTCAGACAGGGGTTATAGGTACAAAAACAATCAAAGAAATGCACAACAAAGATAACCCCAAACCATTCCCCCTTCAGTCCCCATCCACCCACCCACATCCTCCCCACCTGTTTTTCGTAGCAGCGATGCCTGCCAGCTGCAATCTTCTCTGATTGATTGAGAGATTCGAGGGACTACCATCGTCAAGTAACATACTGTAATAGATGCAAAGCATTACATTTTTAAATTACCCCAGAGCTTCTTCATTCACCAACCAGGTCTTCTGTCTTCCGCCGCCAAGTTTTCTATGACTTTGAGGAGCAAGCTCCCATTAAAAAGATGAAAAAGAATAATAGCTGTTGGTGACACAACGAGATGGATCCTCTATTGTCTGCTTAATTAACCTCATCAGCTAATTCTCCGTCCACCTACTCAAAGGTTTCTTTGGTGTGACATGGCAAAGGATTCCTTCCTTCTAACGCAGCGGTGAGATTGCATTTCAGGGGAAATGATTTGCCCTTTTGGGAAGACATATGACGGGATTACTTTTACCTTCTCCACAATTAGGAATCAAAATTAAATATATAAACCATTGACAACTCAATTGTTCAGGCCATCATTTGGATCCTTCCTTGGTCCAATAGAGAAGAGTCCCTGGCATGCCTGCAATGTGGTAATAGCCTTTATCTCCCGAGCACCATAGATCTCATTGCCACAGATCAGCAGGCTTCATGACCAAATCTCTCAGGGGAGAATACTCAGGGCAATAACAGGCTGCAGGGAGAGAGAGAGAGGCCCTCTCAAATGCCAGCGCAGTCATGCAAGGGGCAATATACGTTAGAGTATATTGGCAGAGCAGTTAAATAGGCATGAAGACACACAGGTGCACTAGCATGCACAAACATGCACGCACACAAACTATGAGTGCGCACACACAGACTACACATGCATGCAAACACACACACGCACACACCCATTTTGCACTGGGAACAAGACATACAGTGGGGAGAACAAGTATTTGATACACTGCCGATTTTGCAGGTTTTCCTACTTACAAAGCATGTAGAGGTCTGTCATTTTTATCATAGGTACACTTCAACTGTGAGAGACGGAATGTAAAACAAAAAAACAAAATCACATTGTATGATTTTTAAGTAATTAATTAGAATTTTATTGCATGACATAAGTATTTGATACATCAGAAAAGCATAACTTAATATTTGGTACAGAAACCTTTGTTTGCAATTACAGAGATCATACAGTATGTTTCCTGTAGTTCTTGACCAGGTTTGCACACACTGCAGCAGGGATTTTGGCCCACTCCTCCATACAGACCTTCTCCAGATCCTTCAGGTTTCGGGGCTGTCGCTGGGCAATACGGACTTTCAGCTCCCTCCAAAGATTTTCTATTGGGTTCAGGTCTGGGGACTGGCTACTTAAAAATCATACAATGTGATTTTCTGGAATTTTGTTTTAGATTCCGTCTCTCACAATTGAAGTCTACCTATGATAAAAAATTACAGACCTCTACATGCTTTGTAAGTTGGAAAACCTGCATAATCGGCAGTGTATCAAAAACTTGTTCTCCCCACTGTAAATCAAGACGGACACATCTTCATTCCAATCTAGCCTCCCTATTGGGCATATAGTCACAGGTAATGGGATGAGACAGAGAGCTCTGTGTCTCAGGGAGCATCTGCCCAGGCTGACCCCCACACTGTACCTGCCAGTCCCCCTCCGCCCCCCTCAGTCCCCCCGGTCTCCCTGGCTGAGCGGTCAGCTGTAGTTGGCCCATCTGGCAGCTCAGATAGTCAGTAGACTTCCCCTGATGCTGCACCTGCTCTAATGAATGACTTAGAAAATTAGGAGCATTAAACACAGGCTAAGAAATGCTGTCCGACAAAAACAGGTTCTAAATCTCTCTGGGAGAGGCGTTTGTTGTGTTCCAAGTGGTAAGAGTGTGAGAAGAAGCTACCCGCCTGAGGCGATCAATATAAGCACGGCTGTTTGTAAAAAGAGATGCGAGAGATAGAGAGGGGGCAGCATGGGAAAGGGAGGGAGAGATATGAAGGGGAGAGAGAGAGGAGGGAGCGAGACAGAGTGAGATATCACTGATAACAGGGCAGTCTTATTCACCAACTAACCAGGGCTATTCCTGCTGCTGTGGTGTCAATTGCACCTGTGAATGAGTGAGACAACACCCACGAACCCCAGCCCCTCATCCTCCTCTTCATCAACATCTCTGAATATAGCACTCCACAACATTGCAAATAGTCACCATCATTTAACACTGTAGTCAATGTTGTTTTGACGTAGCTCATTGTCCAATCAACATCATATGACTCCTGCCCAGCACTTCCTATCTCTCTCTCTCTCCCACTCTCTCTCTCTCGTGCACTTTCTCTGCCTCTCTCGCTCTCTCTGCCTCGCTCTCTCTCCCGCTCTCTCTGTCTCTGCCTCACTTTCTCTCACGCTCTCTCCCACTCTTTCCCGCTCTCTCTCGCTTGCTTGCTTTCTCTGCCTCTCTTGTTTTCTCTGTCTTTCTCTCTCCCGCTCTCTCTTTCTCTCTCTCCCCATTTTCTCTGTTTGAGTAGGACCAGGAGAGGCGACTGCTCTTATCAGTGTGTGTCAGACAGCATCCCACGTCCTCCTACAGTACACGAAGCCCGCAGGCTCACACACGCAGGAATCACATTTATGCCTAAAAAGAGTCAGTGAAGATCATAGACAAAGAGAAAGAGGACCAGAGGGACACACAGACCCAGAGAGGCAGAGATGGACAGAGGAATGGAGAAAGGGATCGACAGAGATATTTCCTTCTCTTACATACTGCACATTTCAGAACATTACAGTATTTTGGGTGGTGGCAATGGTCATGGTGGTGGCGGTGGCAATGATGATGATTGCGGTCTTGCTACTGCTATGAAATAAGCTACATTACTTCTACTCCTACTGTTATGAATGTCAATGTAATGGTGCAACACTCTACTCAGCCCACAATATATCAAACTCGTAGAATATTTTGTAAAATAGTTTCAATCCCACTTCTGCTTTGGATTTTGTATTGCCAAAGCTGTTTAATAAAAGATTATACGATCATTAGTTCAGAGAGTATCAAATTCACTGGGCTTTTTAGTGAAGCACGATAAAAGGCAGATCTTATCCAGTGTGCCCTAGCCTTTAAACTAATCAAAAGGGGGGAAGCAACATTTATTTTAATCTTTTTAATAAGTGTTACATAACCTTTTTTCATGTAGATTAGAGATCGGGCTAAAAGCACAGAGAGATTTCACTACAGAGACACTGTTGTTATTATGTCGCATTATCTATTGACTTCAGTTGGCACAGCATGTCTTCCAAGGTCATCTAACCATCATAGTTTTGTAAATGGCTTTCAATGGAGTGGAAGTTAGTTGCCTTGAGAAGATCAATGGAGTTCTCTATTGGGATTCTTCTGGGGCTTTTGTGAACAACAAATTGAGCATGAGTGGTGTTGGCCCACTTTCTAATGTTTTTTTTCTGTTTGTTAAGCCATGTCTTTGTTGAGGTGCTTCACATAGGGCATTCAAGGGGACTTTGAATACTATACTGCGGATTGTTGCATGCGTACAGTCGAAAAAAGGGATTCATTATCGCATGAAATAATTATAGACAGAGCTCAGAGCAATCTCGAGGTAATGAGAGCAATTAAATGGGGATGAAATATTAATAGGGCAGGATATTACTTTCCTGTAAATTTCTAAGTCAATACAAGTGGCATAAAAAGTAAAGTCCTGTTGCTTTTCGGGGGGCTCCGCATGGCTCTTTGGTAGCATCCTTCCTACTCAGGAAAACAGGCTAAAGACGGAAACTAAAAGAAGCAGAAATCGTCTAGAGAAATGGCTTATAGTAAACAATCCCCATCCATAAACAGCCTTCATGTTTATGTGAGCCTCTCTTATCTCCTGTCATATAACTCATTGGAATAATGAAATGCCGTGGAGTCAGTGCCTATGCAGTGGCTGCCCAGAGGGGGTTATAGCTAGCCTGCATATAAGTCCCATCTGGCCAATAACTAAATGTCATTCCATTGTCTCTTTGAAACTTCCCAAACAATAATAACGTTGTGCACTGAGTTTACCAAACGTTAATATTGAGTTGTCCCCCCACAACCCCTCTTTGACCTAAGAACTGCCTCAATTCGTCGGGTCATGGACTCAACAAGGTGTCGGAACCATTCCACAGGGATGCTGGCCCATGTTGACTCCAATGCTTCCCACAGTTGTGTCGAGTTGGCTGGATGTCCTTTGGGTGGTGGACCATTCTTGATAAACACAGGAACATTTTCTCAAGGCTTAAAATCCCTCTTTTACCTGTCTCCTCTCCTTCTGACTGCAGTGGATTGAACATCATAGTTTTCACCTGGATTCACCTGGTCAGTCTATGTCAAGGAAAGGGTTTTTAATGTTTTCAGTGTATAGGGTCAAATCCAAGAATGCAATCCGGAGAGATCAAAAATGGAATATATACTGTCAAGAGTGTTGGATCAGATGAAATTACGACGGGGTTAGTTCCGGCCTTGCCGTCTTAATTGGAGCCACACGGCGCTGCTGTGAAATAAATAATAAGTAACAATAAGTCGCTCAATAAGTCGTAACAATAAGTCACTCAAGAAATGATGACGCCGCATTTTAAATAGAGGTAATGGAAAGCTCAGGAAGATGCAATTATGTCGACTCAGTGGGAAGGAAGTGAAGTTATTATATCGCGGCAGATTTTCAATACACACCTAACCCACCTGGGGTGGCAGGTAGCCTAGTGGTTAGAGTGTTGGGCCAGTAACCGAAAGGTTGCTGGTTTGAAGTCTTGAGCTGACAAGGTAAAAAATCTGTCATTCTGCCCCTGAACAAGGCAGTTAACCCCCTGTTCCCTGGTAGGCAGTCATTGTAAATAAGAATTTGTTCTTAACTGACTTGCCTAGTTAAATAAAGGTTACATTTACTCAAGAGTCTCGGGACACTTGAGTAGCAGAGTAGCAGCAACAGTTATTCATACGGGCAGAGGACACCATTTCATAGTGCCACACATATGCAGTGCATCAGTACATTTCAGATATTTGAAAACATATATTGATAAAGTGATCTGAAAATGAAATTAATAAAAAATAAGAAGCAGCAAAAATGACCAAAATTACTATATATAAATGCTATATAAATTACTATTTGGACTACTATAACTGTAAATAATCAGCACTCTTTACTGTCTCAATGTCCTCTCCTTGTTCGGGCGCAGTTCGGCGGTCGACGTCACCGGCTTTCTAGCCATCGACGATCCACTTTTCATTTTCCATTTGTTTCGTCTTTGTTTTCTACACACCTGGTTTCTATTCCCCAATTACATGTTCATTATTTAACCCTCTGTTGGTGTGCGTGTTTGTTTATTATGTTCAGGTTGTATCTTTATGGCTGGTATTGTTTGCCGGGTTCGTTTTTATGCCCGTTATTTACGAGTTGACCGGTATTTTCACGCACCTTTAGTATTTGTTTTATACTGGTGCAGTTTGTGGAATAAACTACCTTGTACACTCATCTCTGCTCTCCTGCGCTTGATTCCATGCATCAGTTACGCACAGCCTGACACTTAAGCTGCTATGTAAAAGTTTTAGGCTCAACTGTTCAGTTGGGTTCTTGATATATTCAGGTGTGTCATGTGTGCTTCCTTCTGTGTCTTGGAGATACTTTTTAGCCACATGTTTGTGCTGATGTGACTCGTGGTTAATACATACAGTATGGTGCCTTTGGAAAATATTCAGACCCCTTGACGTTTTCCATTTTTTTAACGTTACAGCCTTAATCTAAAATGGATTAAATAAAAATATTTCCTCAGCAATCTACACACAAAGCCCCATAATGACAAAGCGAAATGTAAAATATATATATATAAAAAAAAAAGTATTTATTTACATACTGTACGTATTCAGACCTTTTGTTATGAGACTCGAAATTGAGTTTAGGTCAAAGGAATTGTCCGTAGAGCTCTGAGACAGGATTGTGTGGGGAAGGGTACCAAAACATTTCTGCAGCATAGAAGGTCCCCAGGAACACATTGGTCTCCATCATTCTTAAATGGAAGAAGTTTGGAACCACCAAGTCTCTTCCTAGAGCTGGCCGCCCGGCCAAACTTAGCAATTGGGGAGAAGGGCCTTGGTCAGGGAGCTGACCAGGAACCTGATGGTCACTCTGACAGAGCTCTAGAGATCCTCTGTGGAGATGGGAGAACCTTCCAGAAGGACAACCATCACTGCCTGGTATGGCAATTGCTTGGCCTCCGACCGCAAGGAACTTCAGAGGGTAGTGCGTACGGCCCAGTACATCACTGGGGCAAAGCTGCCTGCCATCCAGGACCTCTATACCAGGCGGTGTCAGAGTAAGGCCTAAAAATTGTCAAAGACCCCAGCCACCCCAGTCATAGACTGTTCTCTCTACTACTGCATGGCAAGCGGTACTGAAGTGCCAAGTCTAGGACAAAAAGGCTTCTCAACAGTTTTTACCTCCAAACCATAAGACTCCTGAACAGGTAACCAAATGGTTACCCGGACTATTTGCATTGTGTGCCCAGCCCAACCCCTCTTTTTCGCTGCTGCTTCTCTCTGTTTATCTTATATGCATAGTCACTTTAACTATACATTCATGTACATACTACCTAAATTGGCCGACCAAATAGTGCTCCCGCACATTGGCTAACCGGGCTATCTGCATTGTGTCCCATCACCCGCCAACCGCTCTTTTTACGCTTCTGCTACTCTCTGTTCATCATATATGCATAGTCACTTTAACGATACCTACATGTACACACTACCTCAATAAGCCTGACTAACAGGTGTCTGTATATAGCCTTGCTACTCTTTTGTCAAATGTTTTTTTACTGTTGTTTTATTTCTTTACTTACCTACACACACACACACCTTTTTTTCCCGCACCATTGGTTAGAGCCTGTAAATAAGCATTTCACTGTAAGGTCTACACCTGTTGTATTCGGCGCACGGGACAAATATACTTTGATTTGATTTGATCTCTGCAGCACTCTACCAATCAGGCCTTTATGGTAGAGTGGCCAGAAGGAAGCCAGTCCTCAGGAAAAAGGCACATGACACTCTAGGTCGAGGTCACCAGCAGGCTCATTATTACGCACAGCTGTCACCATCGTTACACGCACCAACGCCTCATCAGACTCACCTGGACTTCATCACCTTCCTGATTACCTTCCCTATATCTGTCACTCCCTATGGTTCCTTCCCATTTTTCTGTTTCATGTCTGTACGCTGCTCGTGTTTCTTGTTTTGTCCAATATCGTTCATTTATTAAATGTATTCACTCCCTGTACTTGCTTCCCAACTCCCAGCCTACACGTTACACATGACAGCCCGCTTGGAGTTTGCCAAAAGGCACCCAAAGACTCTCAGACCTTGATGAACAAGATTCTCTGGTCTGATGAAACCAAGATGACATATTTTGGCCTGAATGCCTAAGCGTCACGTCTGGAGGACACCTGGCTCCATCCCTACGGTGAAGCATGGTGATGGCAGCATCATCTGGTGGAGATGTTTTTCCGAGGCAGGGACTGGGAGACTAGTCAGGATCGAGGCAAAGATGATCGGAAACAAAGTACAGATAGATCAAGTCAATGGGTTTCCTAAGACACTGTGTGTACAGTACCAGTCAAAGGAATGGACACACCTACTCATTCAAGGGTTTTTCTTAATTGTTACTATTTTCTACATTGTAGAATAATAGTGAAGGCATCAAAACTATGGAATCATGTAGTATTTAAAAAAAACTGTAAACAAAGCAAAAGCATATTGACGGGTTGGGTCACTGCCTGGTATGGCAACTGTTCGGCCTCCGACTGCAAGCTAGTACAGAGTGTAGTGCGTACGCCCCAGTACATCACCGGGGCTAGGCTTTGTGCCATCCAGGACCTCTATACAAGGCCACCCTAGTCATAGACTGTTCTCTCTGCTCCCGTACGGCAAGCGGTACCGGCGTGCCAAGTCTAGGTCCAAGACGCTTCTAAACAGTGTCTACCCCCAAGCCTTAAGACTCCCAAACAGCTAATCAATTGGCTCCCCAGACTATTTGCATTGCCCCCCCCCCCCCCCCGCCTCTTCTACACTTCTGCTATCTATGTATAGTCACTATAAAAACCCGACCTACATGTACATGTTACCTCAATTACCTCGACACCGGTGCCACCGCACATTGACTCTGTACCGGTACCCCTTGTATATAGCCACGCTATTGTTATTTACTGTTGCACTTTAATTACTTGTTATTCTTATCTCTTACTTTTTTGTGTTGGTATTTTCTTAACTGCATTGTTGGTTAAGGGCTTGTGAGTAAGCATTTCACTGTATTCGGCACTTGACAAATACAAATTTGACTTGAAAATATATTTTGAATCTTCAAAGTAGCCACCCTTTGCCTTGATGACAGCTTTACACACTTGGCATTCTCACAGTCAGTTTCATGAGGTTGTCACCTGGAACACATTTCAATTAACAGGTGTCCCTTGTTAAAAGTTTATTTGTGTAATTTCTTTCCTTCTTAATGCGTTTTAGCCAATCAGTTGTGTTGTGACCAGGTAGGGGTGGTATACAGAAGCTACCCCTATTTGGTAAAAGACCAACTCCATATTATGTCAAGAACAGCTCAAATAAGCAAAGAGAAATGACAGTCCATCATTACATTAAGACATGAAGGTCAGTCAATGCGAAAAATGTTAAGAACTTTGAAAGTTTCTTCAAGTGCAGTTGCAAAAACCATCAAGCGCTATGATGAAACTGGCTCTCATGATGGCCACCACAGGAAAGGAAGACCCAGAGTTACCTCTGCTGCAGAGGATGAGTTCATTAGAGTTAACTGCACCTCAGAAATTGCAGCCCAAATAAATCCTTCAGAGTTCAAGTAACAGACACATCTCAACATCAACTGTTCACAGGAGACTTTGTGAATCAGGCCTTCATGACTAATTGCTGCAAATAAACCACTACTGAAGGACACCAATAAGAAGAAGTGACTTGCTTGGGCTAAGAAACACGAGCAATGGACATTAGACCAGTGGAAATCTGTCCTTTGGTCTGATGAGTCCAAATGAGAGATTTTTGGTTCCAACCACCGTGTCTTTGTGAGACGCAAAGTAGGTGAACAGATGATCTCAGCATGTGTGGTTCCCACCGTGAAACATGGAGGAGGAGGTGTGATGGTGTGGGGGTGCTTTTCTGGTGACACTGTTAGTGATTTATTTAGAATCTAAGGCACACTTAAGCAGCATGGCTACCACAGCATTCTGCAGTGATACGTCATCCCATCTGGTTTGCACTTAGGGGGACTATCATTTTTTGTTATCAACAGGACAATGACCCAAAAACACACCTCCAGACTGTGTAAAGGCTATTTGACCAAGAAGGAGAGTGATGGAGTGCTGCATCAAATGACCTGGCCTCCACAATCACCCGACATCAACCAGATTGAGATGGTTGGGGATAAATTGGGACCGCAGAGTGAAGGAAAAGCAGCCAACAAGTGGTTAGCATATGTGGGAACTCTTTCAAGACTGTTGGAAAAGCATTCCTCATGAAGCTGGTTGAGAGAATGCCAAGAGTGTGCAACGCTGTCATCAAGGTAAAGGGTGGATACTTTAAAGAATCTCAAATATAAAATTATTTTGATTTGTTTAACACTTTTTTGTGTTATTTCATAGTTTTGATGTCTTCACTATTATTCTACAATGTAGAAAATAGTAAAAATAAAGAAATACCCTTGAATGAGTAGGTGTGTCCAAACATTTTTGTTTGGTACTGTATATATAATATTATTCTTTTTTAGTTTTGTCTTGTATTGATTGTATGTGGGTGTTTTAACGTGCAGGGTATTACATTCCTCGTTTTGTTTATAGTGTGCAAGGTGAATTCAGCAGGGGAGAATTGTTTCCACTTGCCGCTGCAGAAATGTGTATTTTATGCTTATGTATTCTAATTGGTTGGTTGAAGTCAGGTGTCAATACGATGTCGTGTCATTGGCTACGCTTCCAGACCGCGAACGTAAATACTTTGCAGTCTGATATTGACATGCAAACAGTAGGTCACGTTCTGAAATAATGTATTCTATTTTCATATTTGAAATGAGTACTATGAAATGAGTACTATGAGTAGTATCCTGGGATGTGCTTTTGATTGCTATTGCTGTAAGAGTTAGCCAGCATGTTCTAATTGTAATGGGCACGTTGCACCCTGCTAAGTCACAGTTGTTTCCATGCTAACAGACACATCACAAATCTACCGCCATCAACATACTGTTGTCCTGCGCGTCTAATATGCTTTCTTGTGTCTATCGTCAGAATAAACACCAATCAACTGGGCTTGCTGGCCGGACAACTGGGCTTGCTGGCCGGACGATCTATAGAGATCAATCTTTTTGTATTTGCTGAACCACTGTTACATTATCAGCCTGGTCACATAGACTAGACGTAACATATTGAATGTAAATCCTGTACACTAAAATGAGTATGATACATTACATGACAAAGTATATTGACACCTGCTCGTCAAACATCTAATTCCAAAATCATGGGCATTAATGTGGAGTTGGTCGCCCCTTTGCTGCTAAAACTTCCTCCCCTCTTCTTGGAAGTCTCTCCACTAGATGTTGGAACATTGCTGCATGGACTAGCTTCCATTCAGCCACAAGGGCATTAGAGAGGTCGGGCACTGATGTTGGGCGATTAGGCCTGGCTCGCAATCAGTGTTCCGATTCATCCCAAAGGTGTTCGATGGCGTTGAGGACAGGGCTCTATGCAGGCCAGTCAAGTTCTTCCACACCGATCCTAACAAACCATTTCTGTATGGACCTCATTTTGTGCACGGGTCATTGTCATGCTGAAACAGGAAAGGGCCTTCCTCAAATTGTTGCCACAAAGTAGGAAGCATAGAATCATCTAGAATGTCATTGTATGCTGTAGCGTTAGATTTCCCTTCACTGGATCTAAGAAACCCGAACCATGAAAAACCTGAACCATGAAAATAGCCTATTCCTTCTCCACCGAACTTTACAGTTGGCACTATGTATTGGGGCAGGTAGCGTTCTCCTGGCATCTGCCAAACCCAGATTTGTCCGTCGGACTAACAGATGGTGATCACTCCTAAGAACGCGTTTCCACTGCACCAGAATCCAATGGCAGCGAGCTTTACATCACTCCAGCCAACGCTTGGCATTGCGCATGGTGATCTTAGGCTTGTGTGTGGCTGCTCGGCCATGGAAACCCATTCCATGAAGATCCCGATGAACAGTTATTGTTCTGATGTTGCTTCCAGAGGCAGTTTGGAACTTGTTAGTGAGTGTTGCAACAGAGGACATACAATTTTTACGTGCTACACGCTTCAGCACTTGGCATTCGAGTTCTGTGAGCTTGCCGTTGTTGTTCCTAGATGTTTCCACTTCACAATAACAGCACTTACAGTTGACCGGGGCAGGGCAGAAATTTGATGAACTGACTTGTTGAAAAGGTGGCATCCTATTACAGTGTCACATTGAAAGTCACTGACCTCTTCAGTAAGGCCATTCTACTGCCAATGTGTGTCTATGGAGAATGCATGGCTGTGTGCTCAATTTTATACACCTGTCAGCAATGGGTGTGGCTGAAATAGCCAAATCTATTAATTTGAAAGGGTGTCTGCACACTTTTGTATGTATAGTGTATATTACGTTGGTATGGTTACATAAGACAGAAGGTTACAAAAAATTAAGGGAAGGGGGTTGGTTGGGCTCATTATGCAAACTTATGCATTTTAGCTACTAAGCAACTTTTCAACTACTTTTTAGCTACTTTGCAACTACTTAACATGCTAGCTAACCCTTCCCCTAACCCTAACCATTTTAGCTAACCCTTCCCCTAACCCTAACTCCAATCTTTAAACTTAACCCTCACCCCAGCCTAGCTAATGTTAGCCAGCTAGCTACCTAGCTAATGTTAGCCACAACCTACTTCTACGAATTCGTAACATATTATATATTTCAGCAAATTTGTAACATATTGGACATTTATCAAATTCGTAACATATCATACGAATTGTGATTAATTACATACAGTATCATACGAATTAATACATACCGTACGAAATGTAACATATCATACTAAATGGAGTGTCTCGGATTTATGTACAGGTTGGTCTTAGTCACTCTCAGTCCACTCTGCACACACACACATGCACACACCCAACCACGCCCCCACACACACACACAAGGCCTCCTGCACATTGCCTGTGCTCAGGGTGGACACACACACACAACTTCAATGCATTATTAATGCATCTTGTATTAGAAAAGAAGTTCAGAAGAAGAAATAGGCCTACATAAAAACTTATTAGGGATAGGCGTCCCGTTAACAGGACAGTTGTAATCAATGCAGAGCCTTATGTC
This sequence comes from Oncorhynchus nerka, assembly GCF_034236695.1. NCBI lineage: Eukaryota > Metazoa > Chordata > Actinopteri > Salmoniformes > Salmonidae > Oncorhynchus > Oncorhynchus nerka. The sequence continues at coordinate 36,970,723 of NC_088419.1, read as the reverse complement.
AACATAGCAGATTTTAGAGAAACAACAAATGTCGGTTCATATAAGTGTCTTATATCGGCTGAAAGCTTAAATTCTTGTTAATACTGTCCAATTTACAGTAGCTATTACAGCGAAGAAATGCCATGCTATTGTTTGAGGAGAGCTCCCAACAAAACACGTTTTTCACCGCAATAGGTTTGATAAATTCACCTCTGAAGGTGAAATGTGTACTTACATTCTGAAATCGTGCTCTGATTTATCATCCAAAGGGTCCCAGAGATAACATGACGTGTCGTTTTGTTAGATAAAATCATTTTCATATCCTAAAAAGGTCCATATAGCATGCACAATCGATTTTGTATTTCCACTCTGTCAATTTGCAAAGAAAGGACTTTGTTAAAATCTAACCCTAAACGTTGTTTCAACCAGTAAATTCATGTTTGTATATATTCCTCAGAGATCCTAGACTGTAACCAGACTTCACTATTTCATTAGGTGTGTCTTATATCCTATAGGACACCAAATTTGGTCAGAGAGCGACGCTTTCATGGCACGCTGATGACGAGGCCAGACTTCATTTGATCGACTCTATCTTTGTCAAATAAGCACCAATCGGGATCAAACAAAGCTAGCTAGATAGCCAATGAGCTAGGCTTTATGGGAGTACCCGGAAACCATGTCTCGGTCGCAAAATGTAGGCGCTAACCTTTTGCGAGAGCATGCCTTTTCCTTTTGGACGAAAAGTATAAGAATATGCAGAGTTATGAAGTTATGAAAACTGGTTGTTTTGCAAATGCTGAACTTATAATATGGCTACTAATACTGGAAAAGCTAAATCAAAGTCTAAGTATACAGATTTGACGATATTCTTGCAGACAAAATGTAATATGAATGCAAATGGCTCCTTCACAATCTGCCCAAATGTACCTGGTAACTTCACACTAAATGTCATGTTGCTAGCTTCAAGTTATCCATCTGAAACTTTGCACATACACTGCTGCCATCTTGTGAACACCATCGGAATTAGAACCAGAGTGATGGCTGGGAGTGGGACCTTTGTTGCATTTCAAAGAGGGTGGTAGAAAAAAAATGTTTTTTTTTTCTTCATATTCTCTTCTACCAGATCTATTGTGTTATATTCTCCTACACTCAATTCACATTTCCACAAACTTCAAAGTGTTTCCTTTCAAATGGTACCAAGAATATGCATATCCTGAGCTACAGGCAGTTAGATTTGGGTATGTAATTTAGGCAAAACTTTTTAAAAAAGGGGGCTATCCCCAACAGTGTAAACTGTGTAGTTTGACTGTGTGTGTACCTACATGTATTTGTGTGTCTATGCACACGTGTGTATGTTTTTCTGTGTACATCAAATCAAATTGTATTTGTGTGGCGTGGACTAACAGTGAAATGCTTACTTAAGTGCCGTTCCTAACAATGCAGAGATAAAATAAACAATAACACAAGGAATAAATACACAATGAGTAATGATAACTTGGCTGTATACATGGGATACCAGTCGATGTGTAGGGGTACGATGTAATTGGGGTAGATGCTGTATACACTGTAACTATGGATAAAGTGACAGATCGTAAACTGTAGCAGCAGTATATGTGATGAATCAAAAAATGTTTGTGCAGGGCCTCCCGAGTGGCACAGTGGTCTAAGGCACTGCAACACAGTGCTAGCTGTGACAAAAGAGAATCTGGTTCGAGTCCAGGCTGTGACGCAGCCGGCTGCGACTGGGAGACCAATGGGGCGGCGCACAATTGGCCTAGCGTCGTTAGGGGAGGGCCGGCAGGGAGGTTCCTGTACCATTGGGCACTTGCAACTCCTGTGGCGGGCCGGGCACAATGCATGCTGACACGGTTGCCAGGTGTACGGTGCTTCCTCTGACACATTGGTGCGGCTGTCTTCCGGGCTAAGTGGGCGTTGTGTCAAGAAGCAGTGCATCTTGGCTGGGTTGTTTTTTAGAAGATTATGGCTCTCCCGAGGCTGTACGGGAGGTGCAGTGATGGGACAGGACTCTAACTACCGATTGGATACCATGAAAATGACGATGTTACCTACGCCTCTAGGAAGAGGAACCAAAGAAAGTAAATATCAAAGCCCCCTCTCCTACCCAATACTTAATTTAGCACCACCTGGTGCGCTAACCAAAATACTGGGGTGGTCCGCCCAGGTCTTACCTAGTGTGCATAGACAGTGAATACTACGGGTTATGTATGTCCGCAGGCCTCTTGCCTAAGCACTCCTTAGGCGCCTTCCCCTTCCCCCCTGGAAACAGAACACAAAGTAAGTAAACAATTTCAATAAAAACACTGCCTCCTATGGGGACACATACCTTAAAAGCAGAGGCTACAAAGTACTTAGCAAAAAACCAACACAGGACATACAAGAAGCTCTCTGAGCCACAACCAATACAGGATATACAAATAAGTTTTCTAAGAAACAACCAACACCGGCTATCAACATCAGCAACAATCACAGAACATAACCATCAGCTCTATCTGAGAAACAACCAACACAGAATATCACCCTCAGTAACAATCCCAGAACATAACATAACCATCAGCTCTATCTGAGAAACAACCAACACAGGATATCACCCTCAGCAACAATCCCATAACATAACCATCAGCTCTATCTGAGAAACAACCAACACAGGATATCACCCTCAGCAACAATCCCAGAACATAACATAACCATCAGCTCTATCTGAGAAACAACCAACACAGGATATCACCCTCAGCAACAGTCCCAGAACATAACCATCAGCTCTATCTGAGAAACAACCAACACAGGATATCACCCTCAGCAACAATCCCAGAACATAACATAACCATCAGCTCTATCTGAGAAACAACCAACACAGGATATCACCCTCAGCAACAATCCCAGAACATAACCATCAGCTCTATCTGAGAAACAACCAACACAGGATATCACCCTCAGCAACAATCCCAGAACATAACCATCAGCTCTATCTGAGAAACAACCAACACAGGATATCACCCTCAGCAACAATCCCAGAACATAACATAACCATCAGCTCTATCTGAGAAACAACCAACACAGGATATCACCCTCAGCAACAATCCCAGAACATAACCATCAGCTCTATCTGAGAAACAACCAACACAGGATATCACCCTCAGCAACAATCCCAGAACATAACATAACCATCAGCTCTATCTGAGAAACAACCAACACAGGATATCACCCTCAGCAACAATCCCAGAACATAACATAACCATCAGCTCTATCTGCGAAACAACCAACACAGGATATCACCCTCAGCAACAATCCCAGAACATAACATAACCATCAGCTCTATCTGCGAAACAACCAACACAGGATATCACCCTCAGCAACAATCCCAGAACATAACATAACCATCAGCTCTATCTGAGAAACAACCAACACAGGATATCACCCTCAGCAACAATCCCAGAACATAACATAACCATCAGCTCTATCTGCGAAACAACCAACACAGGATATCACCCTCAGCTCTCTTCTGAGCAACAGAACACTGGCTTATATAGCTGGAGAAGGAGTCTGTCATGGGATACAGCCGGGGGCGTGGTCAGCTCTCCAATTAGCAATGGGGCCGACCAATCAGTTGCTTGGGGGAATTTAAGGACGCCACCCTGAAACACACACATACATACAAAACTACAACACACAAACTGGGGAACGTAACAGAGGAGAAGAAAAAGGTTGTGCAAAAAGGGTCAATGCAGATAGTCCAGATAGCTACTTACTAACTATTTAGCAGTCTTATGGCTTGGGGGAGAAGCTGCTAAGACTTGGCGTGCGGTAGCAGAGAGAACATGCATGTGTGTGCGCCTGTGGACGGCATGTAGCCTAGTGGTTAAGAGCATTGGGCCAGTAGCCAATGGGTGGCTGGTTTGAATCCCCTAGCCGAATCGGTGAAAAATCTGTCAATGTGCCCTTGAGGAAGGCACTTAACTATAATCGCTCTGGATTAGCAAATGCTAAATGACCCCAAAATGTTTGTTTTTTTAATGTAGTGTGTGCCCACACTAAACAGAAAGCGGGTGGGTCTGTTTTTTGTTCCATTTGAATGCTTTCTCCACCACAGCTAGTGTTGATTCCCTTGCTCTCCCACACGTATTCCTCCGCCGGTTGGACACAGAGTCCCACTGCTGGCATTAAGATGGAAGGAAGGATTACAGAGAAGCTCTGCCTTCCCATACAGGACCGAGCGCTACACTCTCCACAACAGCACAACTCTCCAGAACATTGCAGCAAAAACCTACGCACTGGCTGTCGGCATCAAATAACTAATCCTTTTGGATGAACACCAGGCACCTCACAGAGGCTCGCAGAGGAACAAACTGGGAAAATATGGGTCCCTTTAAGACGGAAAAATACACAGTGTCTTTTAGAATAAAAGTTTTCCTCCACTGTTGGGGAGAGCGAGACAGTTGTTAATATTGCTGATTATATTGGGTTGCATTGGCATCCATATTTTCTCGACAGTTTGGGGGATTCCCCCAGGGATACCCGGCGATGACATATTTCCTTTGAACAGCAATGATAAGGCTGATTAAATTTATTCTGAATAATGTAGAATATCTTTGCGATCTGAATTTAAAAATGAAATATGTTATCAGACGTAGTCAGTGGTGAACACGTGTTTGACCAATACAAACGCATATGTGCGATTGCATGCACAAACATGCACACATATGCACGCATTGTGTGTCAGTGTGTGTCAGCGTGTGTACGACACTGAGCTGGATGCACCCTCCCTTTCATTCTGTGAAAGTGCGTGTAAAGCCAGAGATGACAGCCGACAGTGTCCATATGGTAGTTCTAAGGAGCCATGACTACTGCTATTTCTTTGCCAAAGAAATTATCTCTCTCTCTGCATGCTGGGAGTGTTTGGTGCATGCTGGGAATTGTATGAGCGAGTGTTTTCTGGACTTAGATTGCCTGTGTTTTCTTTCTTGTATCCCTTTCTTGGTGGTTTTCCTTTTTCTATGCATGATTAAGGTTATTGTTTATTTAATTTATTTGTTGTGGTAGAATTAAGTATATTGTTTTTCTTGTCTGAATTGCCCTGGATTTGGCAGGGATGACGACCCACATGGGGACGCCGTCCCTGTCACTTCGGCACGGCTTTAGGTGTATTACTGAAGCTACTGTCGCTGTGGAGGAGGTTCTGGTCACCGTAGGAGAGAAGGTAGGCTATGAAAATGTCTCTTATGCATCGTGGATGAATAAAGCGGTGGTGGTTTTTCTTAAAGAAGCGCATCTTTTTGATCGGATGGTTGAGCATGGCGTACTTCATGGCATGGTATGTTTATTCAAGTTAGCCACTTTTTCTCTCCGTCAACAAGGGCAACGATTTCGAAGGTACTGCCATTTATTATTGGGTTGCAAACACGTCGTTTTGATGACAGACATTCATGTTTTTGGACTCACCGGAGCAGACAATGCAGTTATAGTTTAAAGTCAAGTATGACAACAGACTATATATGGCTTATGTTAGTACGGGAAGTCAACAGTGTTTTGAGTGTGGGGATGTTGGCCACAAGCAACATGCTTGACCGTTACGGGAGAAGTTGGAGGGAGGGGTGCAGGTGGTCCTCGTAACGCCTGGGCCCACTGATGTAGGGAGAGGTGGGCCGACAGTGGTAGACCAGCCACAAGCACCTGTTGCTGAGGAACAAGTTGTCCGTGTTGAGGGTATGGAGTTGCAGCTTGTACCAGAGGGCAACATAGCGTGTGATGTGCAGCATATAAATATTTTGAAAATCTGAGATGACAGTGTTGTTAACAAAAGGCTAAGCTTGAGAGCAAATAGATTAATTTCATTTCATTTGCGATTTTCATGAATAGTTAACGTTGCGTTATGGTAATGAGCTTGAGGCTGTAGTCACGATACCGGATCCGGGATGGCTCGACGCAAGAAGTTAACTGCCTTGTTCAGGGGCAGAATGACAGATTTTACCTTGTCAGCTCAGGGATTCAATCTTGCAACCTTATGGTTAACTAGTCCAACGCTCTAACCACCTGCCTCACGAGGAGCCCGCCTGTTACGCGAATGCAGTAAGAAACCAAGGTAAGTTGCTAGCTAGCATTACACTTAATCAATCATAATCACTAGTTATAACTACACATGGTTGATGATATTACTCGTTTATCTAGCGTGTCCTGCGTTGCATATAACCGATACAGTGCGCATTCGCGAAAAAGGACTGTCGTTGCTCCAACGTGTACCTAACCATAAACACCAATGCCTTTCTTAAAATCAATACACAGAAGTATATATTTTTAAACCTGCATATTTAGCTAAAAGAAATCCAGGTTAGCAGGCAATATTAACCAAGTGAAATTGTGTCACTTCTCTTGCGTTCATTGCACGCAGAGTCAGGGTATATGCAACAGTTTGGGCCGCCTGGCTCATTGCGAATTAATTTGCCAGAATTTTACGTAATTATGACATAACATTGAAGGTTGTGCAATGTAACAGGAATATTTAGACTGATGGATGCCACCCGTTAGATAAAATACGTATTTCATTGAAAGAATAAACGTCTTGTTTTCGAGATGATAGTTTCCGGATTAGACCATATTAATGACCTAAGGCTCGCATTTCTGTGTGTTATTATGTTATGATTAAGTCTATGATTTGATAGAGCAATCTGACTGAGCGATGGTAGGCACCAGCAGGCTCATAAGCATTCATTCAAACAGCACTTTTGTGCGTTTTGCTAGCAGCTCTGCTGTTTATGACTTCAAGCCTATCAACTCCTGAGATTAGCCTGGTGTAACGATGTATTGTGAAATGGGTAGCTAGTTTGCGGGGTGCGCGCTAATAGCGTTTCAAACATCACTCACTCTGAGACTTAGAGTAGTTGTTCCTCTTGCTCTGCATGGGTAACACTACTTCGAGGGTGGCTGTTGTCGTTGAGTTCCTGGTTCGAGCCCAGGTAGGAGCGAGGAGAGGTACGGAAGCTATACTGTTAACACTACTAAAGTGCCTATAAGCAATACTAAAGTGCCTATAAGAACATCCAATAGTCAAAGGTATATGAAATACAAATGGTATAGAGAGAAATAGTCCTTTAATAATAACTACAACCTAAAACTTCTTACCTGGGAATATTGAAGACTCCTGTTAAAAGGAACCACCAGCTTTCATATGTTCTCATGTTCTTAGCAAGGAACTTAAACGTTAGCTTTCTTACATGGCACATATTGCACTTTTACTTTCTTCTCCAACACTTTGTTTTGCATTATTTAAACCAAATTGAACATGTTTCATTATTTATTTGAGGGTAAATTGATTTTATTGATGTATTATATTAAGTTAAAATAAGTGTTCATTCAGTATTGTTGCAATTGTCATTATTACAAATACATTAAAAAAATTGTCCGATTAATCGCTATCGGCTTTTTTTGTCCTCCAATAATCGGTATCGGTATCGGTGTTGAAAAATCATAATCGGTCGACCTCTGAGGGAGTGAAATTATCCAGCTCAATTATGTAATAAATAATTCAATCCAAAATTACAACCAATTGATTACAGCATTACCCCAAAAATGGAGAAGGCAAGTGGCAGCAGGAGGAGGTAGGACATTGGTCTGTCTGCCCAATTTAAAGGGATCAAAACAAAACTAGCATAAATAGGAAAGTATTCCAGTTGAATTTGAGGATGTTGACATCTGTGTCATACAGATTGCAAAAAGCTGGGAAGAGACTTTTGATGTACCCCATGGCACATTTGATATAGACAACGCAAGATTCAAGACTTTGTTTATTTTCAACAAAAATTATTGTACAGAATTCTTGCCACCAACAAATTGTTGAATATTTGCGGCATACAATCATCGCAGCTCTCCAGATTTTGTTGTGAGGATACAGAATCAATAGACCATTTGTTCTAGTATTGCCCGTCCACCAATGCGCCAACAACCAACAAAATGAACAAAAGAGAGAAACAACAATGAAAAAACTAAAGACATCAAGGAAAACAAAAATCAAAACAGCAAGGCTAACTCTATGCGTTGGAGTGCAGGTGTGCGTTGTATGCGTTGCAGGTATGCGTTGGAGTGCACACTATTTACATGTGTGTATGTGTGTGTGTCCGTGTCTGTGCACGTGTGCGTTTAAATGCGATTGTGTGTGTGTATGCATGTGTACGCGCGTACAAGCAGCCTCCAGCAAAAAGGTATTGGATGTAACAGCGGTCCCCTCAGTGTCATTCAAACATACTTAAAAAAAAAAAAATAACTTCATTTTTTACTTTTACCTTTGACTGTCATTCTATCCCTCGCCCAGCAACATCACTCCCGCTTGTCTCCAGTTCCACATTTCAACCCTCAATTTCCCTCAGCCCACCCCCCCACTTATCTCTGCTGGCCACCCTCTTCAGATTTCTACCAGCCATATATCTTTCAACTATGCTGTGTATGTTTATAATACAATGTAAATCTGTCTAATCTAATAGAATCCACAGATTGCGAGTTGAAGATACTTTTACTACGAGTATTAGTAATTGACTGAGGTCTCTCCAGATCTCCCCAACAATGCTATTTCTAAGGTCAATTTTAGATGCATGTTATGTTTTTCATCTATTCCTTTAACCTTTAACCTTTAACCAGAAACAAGCTACTGGGACAGTGGCAAGGCATTTTTTTTCAAAATATATACTTTAATGTTCACTAGTTGGACACGCTAACGCAGCCGGGTACTAAACTGTAAACCAATCACAACTTTTGTACCAGCCATAGTACTATCTCTACTGATCACGTTTCCAATCACATTATCTAGACATCTGGTGACATCTCAAGAGAGATCTCCATCTGACAAATTGTTATCAGGTAAGTTAAAGTTATTTCTAATCAAACTATTTAGTTATAGAAACATGACACCATCAATGCAAGCTATAAAATGACTCCCAATTTAGAACACAGCAACCTTAGAAATGTAAGTAGTGTAACGCTCGTCGTCGGTGGAAGGAAGAGTGGACCAAAAGCGCAGCGTGTAAAAGTGTTCATGATATTTATTTACAAGAAACACTCAAACAAAAATAACAAATCCAAAAAACGAACGCGAACAGTTCCGTCAGGCACAGACACTAAACAGAAAATAACACACCACAAAACCCAAACGGAAAATCACAACTTATATATGATCCCCAGTCAGAGACAATGATAGACTGCTGCCTCTGATTGGGAACCAAACTCGGCAAACCAACAAAGAAAAAGAAAACATAGATTTTTCCCACCCGAGTCGCACCCTGACCTAACCAAACATAGAGAATAAATAAGGATCTCTAGATCAAGTAGATCTGGAGCAGATAGCTTTATCACTAGCTGCATGTCATTCCGGGACAAGGAGTTGTTTATTCCAAGTAATAATTGAAGCTAACAAACACACTGTGGTCAAATCTATTCTTGTTGGATTATACAAGGCTTTAGCTAAGTCATGATTGTTTAGGAGCTATTACTTGAATTGCATGACTAATATAAAGTAAAATATTCTAACCCTGTACTTTTCTTTCCCTGAAAGTGGATTTTCAGTCTAAAGGCAAATAGCCCATAATCCTACAATCTGTGCATGTAAATAGATTTGATGTACATTATATGATGTTTTAGGGCATTCACTTTTACTCTCTGAAAAATCTTTTGAAGCGATCATTAACAGTTTTATTTTAAAGGGACGGGGGGGGAGGGATGTTTTATTGGAATGAATTGCGGATCTCTTTAACAGGAGAGGATTTTCTGCAGGAGAGGATTTGATGTACTTTACTTTCTCAGTCACTGCCCTTCTCTCCGGCTCCACAAAGAGTTTCCACTGAAGCAGAGTGCATCAATATTAGAAATGCCCGTGAAATTCTACGGATTCCTCCGTGCACTGTATATCATTTCACGGATATAGGGGGATTCTGACATCCTTCATCTCCTCTTTCCACCCTGGCCGACTCAGAATAAGAGGACATATCACCTTTCACTGGCGACAAGACAGGTGTAATAAAACAAGACTGAAACATGTATCCTCCCCTGCAGCATGGTCCACTACATTGTTTTTACCCCCATCGTTGGTTGATGGATTTGGTCTGTATGAAAAACACAGGACACAGCTAGGCATAGTTGGCATTAGGCTATGGCAGATATAAAAAAAAATGGCTGCCATTGAGAATACCCCCATTTACGGCCCCTCTGTTACCTCTCATTATCAAAAGTAACAGTATCCCCATATCTAGAGGTCAAATCTTATCATCCTCTCCATCTAGAAGGAAGCATTACTGAGCAACATAAAGCAGGGCTACCTGTGGTGACTGGGTCAGAGAGGTGGAGGAGGTGCCTCCTTCTCACACCATGGATCTAGGCAACTCCAGCTGTGTTCACAACAGAAGCCAGGAAACAGCCCATTTCAAAAACAGACAAAAACTATTGCTGTCAAAAAGATATAGAAAAATAGTATTTTTTACGCAATAAGACTTTTCCTTTACTTTTATAAAGTAACAACAATTGGACAACTTTGATTCAGCAGCACCAGATTTTACTTTAAAGTTTAATGAAATTAGGGTTTGAGATTGAGATTCCTCCCGCTGTTTTCTATTTACTTGAAGAGATAAAAATGCATAATAAAAACATTTATTCATGTTTTTCTGTGGAAATGAAACAAATCGTTCTGGCAAGGCATGTGCAGTAGGGAGGGACACAAAACTTTTGAAGACCTCTGGCTTTGTAGTTGGCTAGCAAGGCAAGAGACATTTTTAAATCTTAAACATATTTCCCTAGGTGGTGGGCCATACATAGCAAGCTATCTGCTTTAGTTTTCTAGATGATCAATCTCTGTCTAAGGAGGAGCTGGTTTTTACATATTCTGTATATTTATTTATTCTGAACACATTTCCATTAGTTGGCAATGTAAATTCTTGCAATTCTTTTCAAAATACATACTATAATGTTCACTATCTAGACAGGCACATGCAGCCGAGTACTAAACTGTAAACCAATCCCAACTTGTGTACCAGCCATTGTTTTTTTTCCTTGTTGTAACTTATTTTTTTACTTGTTTTGTACATAATCTCTTATGACCGAAAAATAACTTCTGGACATCAGAACAGTGATTACTCACCAAGAACTGGGAGAAGCTTTTTCCTTTAATGACTCCGACAAGTCCGACTTGAAGGATGTACTGCTTTCCTGGGAACAGGCCCAAATCCCTGTCATTTGCGGGAAGAGAAGACGGAAAAAAGGGGGGCGGAGGTCGGGCTGCCTGAGAATTCGTAGGCGAGCAAGTAAAACCCCACTGCTATCCGTTCTATTGGCAAACATGCAATCATTGGAAAATAAAATCGAAGACCAATGAGCAAGATTAAACTACCAACGGGACATTAAAAACTGTAATATCTTATGTTTCACTGAGTCGTGGCTGAACGATGACATGAACATCATACAGCTGCAGAGTTTGACACTGTATAGGCAGGATAGAACAGCAGAGTAAGACAAGGGCAGTCTATGTATATTTGTAAACAACAGCTGGTGCATGATATCTAAGGAAGTCTCAAGGTTTTGCTCACCTACGGTAGAGTATCTCATAATAAGCTCTAGACCACACTATCTACCTAGAGAGTTTTCATCTGTATTTTTCGTAGCTGTCCATATACCACCACAGACTGATGCTGGCACTAAGACTGCACTCAATGAGCCATAAGCAAACACTCATCCAGAGGCGGCGCTCCTAGTGGGAATTTAATGCAGGGAAACTTAAATTCGTTCTACCAAATTTCCACTAGCATGTTAAATGTGCATCCAGGGGGAAAAAAACTCTAGACAACATTTACTCCACACACAGAGACATGTACAAAGCTCTCCCTCGCCCTTCATTTGGCAAATCTTACCATAATTCTATCCTCCTGATTCCTGCTTACAAGCAAATATTAAAGCAGGAAGCACCAGGGACTTGGGAGTCTGTAAAAAAGTGGTCAGATGAAGCAGATGCTAAGCTACAGGACTGATTCGCTAGCACAGTCTGGAATAAGTTCTGGGATTCTTCCGGTGGCATTGAGGAGTACACAACATCAGTCACTGGCTTCATCAATAAGTGCATCGATGACATTGTCCTCACAGTGACTGTATATACATACCCCAACCAGAAGCCATGGATTACAGGCAACATCCGCACTGAGCTAAAGGGTAGAGCTGCCACTTTCAAGGTGCGGGACTCTAACCTGGAAGCTTATAAGAAATCTCGCTATGCCCTCCGATGAACCACCAAACAGGCAAAACGTCAATACAGGACTAAGATCGAATCATACGACACCGGCTCCGACGCTCGTCGGATGTGGCAGGTCTTGCAAACTATTACAGACTACAAAGGACAGCACAGCCGAGAGCTGCCCAGTGACACGAGCCTACCAGACAAGCTTAATTACTTCTATGCTTGCTTTGAGGCAAGTAACACTGAAACATGCATGAAAGCATCAGCTATTCCGGAAGACTGTGTGATCACGCTCTCCACAGCCGATGTGAGTAAGACCTTTAAACAGGTCGACATTCACAAGGACGCAGGGCAAGACGGATTACCAGGACGTGTACTGCGAGCATGCGCTGACCAATTGGCAAGTGTCTTCACTGACAATTTCAACCTCTCCCTGTCTGAGTCTGTAATACCAACATGTTTCAAGCAGACCACCATAGTCCTTGTGCCCAAGAACACCAAGCTAACCTGCCTAAATGACTACTGACCGGTAGCACTCACGTTTGTAGCCATTAAGTGCTTTGAAATGCTGGTCATGGCTCACACCAACTGCCCTAATAGATCCTAATAGATCCACAGATGATGCAATCTCTATTGCACTCCACACTGCCCTTTCCCACCTGGACAAAAGGAATGTGAGAGTGCTATTCATTGACTACAGCTCAGGGGTTCAACACCATAATGCCATCAAATGTCATCACTAAGCTAAGAACCCTGGGACAAAACACCTCCCTCTGCAACTGGATCCTGGACTTCCTGATGGGCCGTCCCCAGGTGGTAAGGGTAGGTAACAATACATCCGCCACGCTGATGCTCAACACTGGGGCCCATCAGGGGTACGTGCTCAGTCCTCTCATGTACTCCCTGTTCACTCATGTATGGCCAGGCACGACCCCAACACCATCATTAAGTTTGCCAATGATCACCGACAACCAAGAGACAGCCTGTAGGGAAAAGGTCAGAGACCTGGCCGTGTGGTGCCAAGATAGCAACCTCTCCCTCAAAGCGATCAAGACAAAGGAGATGATTGTGGACTACAGGAAAAGGAGGACTGAGCACGCCACCATTCTGATCGACAGGACTGTAGTTGAGCAGGTTGAGAGCTTCAAGTTTGTTGGTGTCCACATCGCAAACGAACTAACGTGGTCCAAGCACACCAAGACAGTCGTGAAGAGGGTACGACAAAACCTATTCCCCCTCAGGAGACGGAAAAGATTTGGCATGGGTCCTCAGATCCTCAAAAGGTTAATCAAGAGCATCCTGACTGGCTGCATCACTGCCTGGTATGGCAACTGCGCGGCCTCCGACTGCAAAGCACTACAGAAGGTAGTGTGTATGGCCCAATACATCACTGCCCCCCCCCCCCTTTTCACGCTGATGCTATTCTCTGTTATTATCTATGTATAGTCACTTCAATAACTCTACCTAAATTTATATATTACCTCAATTACCTGAACTAACCTGTGCCCCCGCACGTTGACTCTGTACCGGTACGCCCTGTATATAGCCTTGCTATTGTTATTTTACTGCTGCTATTTAATTATTTGTTACTTGTATTTCTTATTATATTATTATATTTGTAAAAGTTTTTATATATAACTGCAATGTTGATTAGGGCTTATAACTAAGCATTTTACTGTAAGGTCTCTATACCTGTTGTATTCGGTGCATGTGACAAATAAGATTTGATTTGGTAATATCTCTGCTGATCACGTTGCCAATCACCTTATATAGACAGCTGCTGACAAATCTCAAGAGAGATCTCCGTCTGACAAGTTGCTATCAGGTAAGTCTTTTAGCTCTTTCCAATCTATTTAGTTATGGAAACATGATACCATCAATGCAAGCTATAAAATGCCCCACAACACAGCAACCGTAGTGATTTAGCGAGCGAGCTTGCTAGTGAGCTAGCTAGTTGCAACAAGTAGATCCGGAGCAAATAGCTTTATCACTAGCTAGCATGTCATTCCGGGACAAGGAGTTGTTTATTCCATGTAATAATTTAAGTCAACAAAAATCTATATGACATGTAGTCTAAATCTAATACAGTCATCGGGGCAGAACCCATACATTTAATTCATACTGAAACATGTCAAATGCTACATTAATAGTTGGAGTAGGATAGTTGGAGCTGGAGTCCGTCAGGATAATTTTCTAGCTCACAAACTACATTCCTTTTCTGTGATTATTTATGTTACTCATTCTTGTCTCTCACTTTTGTCTCACGTGGGCTATTCAACTCTCATGTGTCCTGCTCTCAGAGCTCAAACACAGTGCTATTAACCAATCATGGACTGATTCACTCACCTGTGAGGAGAACCATCCTGCTGCAGGTTGAACTAGCCCTGCCATCAGTATTTAGACATTGGGACCACATGCATTTGCCTGTTGTCTTTTCTTTGTTGGTTTTGTCTTACACAGTCTAGTGCATTTTAAAGTTGAAGAAACACCAACTACAGATACACATGCTTTTTTGAGCATCTCAAAGACTAAATTCAATGTGGAATTAGTTTAACAAGTCCCTGTCAGGAGCCCAGGCGTATGCCATAGATGATAGTTCTCGTCTTTGGACCACACAATATTTAGACTGCATTCTTCTAAGGGACTTGTCTCTCTCGGTCAGCTACATTGGTGACCAGGGTGGGATCCTTTCGATATGCCTATGGGGCCAGGGCACACACATTCTCCTAAAGAGAAGGGGCAATACTGAAGCATGCATTGATGACCGTTCGACAGTCTCCATCAGAGATCAATTTGTATTGCGCCTTTTTTTTTATGTCAGTCACTGATAGTCAGTCAATTAGCCCATGTCAGCTAACATTTTTTAGATTTCTAAGTTAATTTAGCGGCCAGGTATCTAAACCTGTAATCATGGTCGAATTACCGGCCGAGGGGCCCACATTGATTTTGTTAGTCAGTCTCACTCAGATATTATATTCAAAACTGCAAACATTTCTCTCCACCCAATAGCAACATTTGTGGAATTGCTTGAAATGAGTTATAAAATAGCAGCATTTTCTATACACCGCAGGGCAAAATGTTTAGAATTGCACAGAAAATAAATAAAAGATCTCCTCTGTGTGTGTGTGTGTGTGTGTGTGTAGGGGGGTATAGATGTGGGTACGCAGGCCTGTGAGCAACTGCAGCCCCTCATTATGACTTCTGTTTTTTTGTGGCCCCCACCCCCATCAAAGTTGCCCATTCCTGGCATAGATGGTAAAGCTCTCGTTCATGGACTGCAACATTGTAAGATTGTGCCCTCCTAGACACTTGTTATACATTGATTGACAAGTTAAACTATATTTAGATACTTCAAATACTGCCTGAGACACCTCACTTGCTATTTGTCTCTGTGAAACACAGTTTGTGGCGGTGTTCTTTGTTGGAATGTATATGCATGAGACGTACAATATGGAAAACATGTCTCACACTCAGTCACAGTCAGTAGAAGATTTTGGGACCGTCAACTTTTAGAAGGTTAGTAGGAAAGTTAATATACTAAATATATTCACATTCACTGAACATTTAGTATTTGAAACTCAGACATTAATTTCCCAACTGCCGTTTCTATAATCCTGCAGGCTCTTTATTATTCTCCATACCTTATATTCCAATGCATCCAACATTATGCAGGCCCACCATGGTATTGGGCAGCTGCTATTTGAGACCTCATCTGGTTTAGAAATCAAACTCTGGTTATCTTACTGCAGAGCACATTGTACAATTGTTTTTAGAGAATATTGTATTACAAGGTATGCTACAAGTGCAAGCTATGCCACATGTATTGGCTAATATGCATATATAGCTGTTTTTTTTTTAAACCTCCATTCTTAACATACAGTATCAGTCAAAAGTTTGGACACACCTACTCATTCAAGGGCTTTTCTTAATTTTGACTATTTTCTACATTGTAGAATAATAGTGAAGGCATCAAAACTATGAAATAACACATATGAAATCATGTAGTCACCAAAAAAAAGTGTTAAACAAATCCAAATATATTTTATATTTGAGATTCTTCAAAGTAGGCATCCTTTGCCTTGATGACAGCTTGGACACTCTTGGGCATTCTCTCAACCGGCTTCATGACGTAGTCACCTGGAATGCATTTCAATGAACAGGTGTGCCTTGTTAAAATGTTATTGGTGTTGTGACAAGGTAGGGCTGGTATACAGAAGATAGCCCTATTTGGTAAAAAACCAAGTCCATATTATGGAAATAACAGCTGAAATAAGCAAAGAGAAACTACAGTCCATCATTACTTTAAGACATACAGTTCAGTCAATACGGAACATTTCAAGAACTTTGAAAGTTTCTTCAAGTGCAGTCGCTAAACCCATCAAGCGCTATGATGACACCGTCTCTCCTGAGGACCACCACAGGAAAGGAAGACCCAGAGTTACCTCTGCTGCAGAGGATAAGTTCATTAGAGTTAACTGCACCTCAGAAATTGCAGCCCAAATAAATGCTTTACAGAGTACAATAACAGACACATCTCAACATCAATTGTTCAGAGGAGACTTTGTGAATCAGGCCTTCATGGTAGAATTACTACGAAGAGACTTGCTTGGACCAAGAAACACGAGCAATGGACATTAGACTGGTGGAAATCTGTCCTTTGGTCTAATGAGTCCAAATTTGAGATCTTTGGTACCAACCGCCGTGGCTTTGTCAGACGCAGTGTAGGTGAACAAATGATCTCCACATGCGTGGTTTCCACCGTGAAGCATGGAGGAGGAGGTCTGATAGTGTGGGGGTGCTTTGCTGGTGACACTGCCTGTGATTTATTTAGAATTCAAGGCACACTTAACCAGCATGGCTACCACAGCATTCTGCAGCGATACGCCATCCCATCGGGTTTGCACTTAGTGGGACTATCATTTGTTTTTCAACATGACAATGACCCAAAATAAACCTCCAGGTTGTGTAAGGGCTATTTGACAAAGAATGAGTGTGATGGAGTGCTGCATCAAATGACCTGGCTTCCACAATCACGACCTCAATCTAATTGAGATGGTTTGGGATTCCTCCACAGATTGAAGGAAAAGCAACCAACAAGTGCTCAGCATATGTGGGAACTACTTCAAGACTGTTGGAAAAGCGTTCCTTATGAAGTTGGTTGAGAAAATGCCAAGAGTGTGCAAAGCTGTTATCAAGGCAAAGGTTGGTGCTTTGAAGAATCTCAGATGTCAAATATGTGTTGTTTAACACTGTTTGGTTACTACATGATTCCATATGTGTTTTTCTTAGTTGTGATGTCTTCACTATTATTCTACAATGTAGATAAATAGTCAAAATAAAGAAAAGCCCTTGAATGAGTAGGTGTGTCCAAACTTATGACTGGTACTGTACATGACCAACACACACCTTTCTATCAACATGCTTTTATTTGGGTTTCAATGCAAAGTGTATGATTGAATGTCTATTTAAGCATGCAGCTAGTTACTTGAAATGAGACATATAATCATGCCAAAACGTGATAAAAAAATTTGTTCACTGACAAATTGACATTTACAGTAGCTGGCTAGGCCAGTCAAACTGTGCCATTGGCTAGCTTTCAATAAATTGGCTAAATTGTCAATAGAGTTACTTCTTCATAAGATCAAGACAATTCGTATTGCATGCTGGGTATTTCAAATGCACTCAAAAAATCGAATCTTATTTCTAGATATGTCTGTTCCTCGTCATCAGACAGCAGCTCACAAGAGGCTGTGTTTACATCATAGATAGAAGCAGGCCTTTGGCTGAAATATACTTTGTATGAGAAAAAGTGCAAGAATTTAATTATCCCCTCTCTCGACAGGGATTGATTGATTTCACGTTTTTTTGGAGGCTGCTGGAGGGCCCTGGCTGCATTCTGGAGCTTCTCTTCCACTCTTAAAGTCACCCAGGTGTTGGTCTGAGAGAAATCATAAACCTGCATGCTTCTACGTGCCCTATGCTGCTCAACAATCACCATGCCAGCACTCAAAACCATCATCAGTCCAGCCTCATACCACTTTGTTCCACATAAACCCTTCATTTCCCAAGACTTTCTCCATCAAAAACAAAGGCCTTTTATCAACCTTTGTTTTTCCTCTAGAGAACTTTGTTTTTGTACCAGTAAGGTTAAGGCTCTTAGGTATTGGGTCTGCTGTAGGTGTGTGAGATGAGTGGATTCCCAAACACCTGTGCTGTGTTCTGTGCTACTTACCTGTATTGTGTTGTGTCACTGCCATAGGTTCACTCACGGGGCATCGCCCGTCAATCACAGCCTGCACGTCTCTTCCCACCACACCAGAGGGAATGGCCAACCTGGAGAGCACACACACACCAACACACACAATCTGCTCAGTTCACACATGGAAACACGCTTCGATCAGCTCAAACACAGATCATGTGTAAATAGCTAGAGGAATTTTGAAAATCCAATGGATGTGGAATTCCTGTACAAGTAGTGGTCAAATTAGCCCCTTCCAATAATACAAATCTAGTCCTGGTGGATGCATAAGAGCTATTTATTGAGCATCAATGCAATAGACAGCCTCAACTTAAGTCCTTATGATGTAATGCTTTGTGTTTGATGAATTTGATAAAGATTTTCAGAGCAGCATTACTAAAAAAAACTCTGATTCCTCTAATAACCCAGTGGAATCGGAATATGACCGTCAAATGCCCTGCAAAGGGGATTTAGTTTCTAGACGTATCCAAAGAACAGCCTACGAGATGCAGGGGAGGGGATCCCAGTATCTGGGCGGATTTCTGAGAGCTTTGTGACAACGCTTTAACACACCGTAAGAATGGTTCCTCAGGCAGACCCCAGCCTGTCAGTGTCTGCAAATCCTGTCTGATAAATAAAAAATGAAAGAAAAAAAAAACAATGAGGTGCACTCACTCACAGTGTGGGGAGCTCAAACTGAATATAGATGAAATGCACATCCATACCAATGTAGTCTGCTCCTGCTCCTGCAGCTGGAGCCTGAGTCTCTAATCAAGATAGGTGGCAAAGGGTGGCATGTTACCAAGTCTGCCATCTAAATAGTGCCCAAGTGGGACATAATAAAGATGACTCATGCACACCGAGTATGATGATGCTAGGAAATAGTTGTCTTACTGAATACAGTGAAGAGGGACAAAACAGAATCAAAAGAGCTACCTAAACTGTGCCACAACACAAGTAATTGCGTTCCACTAGTTTGAACAGACAGAAAACACAGACACCTCCCAGACAGACAGCTGAATGGGTTTGCTTGACAGAAACATGGATAAATAGTGTGAAGCCCATTGTAGCACTGTAGACCACTCAACTATAATTCAATCTGACAGAGAATAATTGTGATAAGAAAGTGTTTAATAACCTACTTCATATAATTACAACCTAGCGCACCTGCCAAACTCATTAGCTCTGTGATATTAGGGTGAAGGATTGAGCCGCATTTATGTAAATTGAGAGCTTGATGAAGTTATAATAAATCGGATAGCACTGGATTATGAGGCTTTATGGGGTGGAGACATTACATGTTATTTTATTGTGTAGCTTCCTATTCTTGCAAAAATGTTCAGTTCAAAAGACACATGAGTCATAAACATGTTAACTGCATAGGGAGATATGTGCAAGACCGATTGCTTTCTGCTTTTTTGCAAGACTTCAGAGAATAAATGTTTGCTTTCTAACATAAATAGAGCCTTCAAATCAATTTCAGGCCTAACCTATTTTCATAATGATCTATCTCTATTCATCTAGCACTTGGATGTGCCATACACTGCAACAAAGAGCCGAAGGTATAAGAGGATTTCGATTCATTCACCCCTTAAAACCCTTGACTGCTCAAACTCATCAACACACACTCATCTATCAGTATTTGAATTCCATCTGTATAAATATGCAGAACATTCTTTGAACACAGTTTGTTTTCGACTAACGACACAAGCTAATGGTCGCTTTTTTCTTTAGCCTATATTGAAAGGAGGATTCTGCTTTCCCATTAAGTGGCTAATGTTCCATAAGATTGACAGATCATCACATTTGCACAGCTATTTTTGCTTCTGCGATGGGCCATCGTGCAAGATAAACAAAGTGCAAAGCAGAATCTTACACACAGGAAGAGAACTTGATCTCTCAGCCTCTTAGCAGCCACCATCTGCTTAAGACAGATCAACATTTACTGGGGAAGAAGGGTGGTCAAACTTCTTTTTTTGTTGCTTCGGGGAGGGTTATGTGGTTTTTGGGATGGCACAGGGGAGGGTAGTGCGTTTTTTCCCCTGCTTTATATTTGCTCTTCTGCTTCTATTTTCACTATAAACTATGGCTTGACTTACTTTTGACATTACCCTACAAAAACATAGAAATGTTTGGTATGGTGTGGCTATTATTAAGCTTTAGTTACTGCAGGCCTACGATACAAAGGCAGTGCGCCAAGGCGCTCCAACTGACTCCGACTGTTCAACTTGAGGTAAGGAAGAGTGTTTCAGGCCTACCAGAGTTACTCCTATAATCTAACAATATAATGCTTATCTTTATACAAAATATTTGAATTAAAAATCTATGACAGCTGAAATGTAATGTGGACAATTATTGTTTTAAGAAAGTAACCCCCCCCCCCTAAAAAAAGGCTATACCTAGCTAGAGATACCCTAAAGACTCTGGCAAGTGCGCAAGTCCAGTGTTACTTTGATTATGCCGGCACATCATGGTTCACCAGCAGCCCCAAACATCTCAATAATAAGCTTCCAGCCAAACCAGCCTCTAAGAATTGTACTAAAACTCCCCCTCATATTCATCTGGAGATTATTTCTGTGTCAGTATCTATGTAATGTGTCTGTATCTATGTAATTGTGTATATTTGTATGTAAAACATAGGGACCACAATGGAAATAAGTCCCCGCCTTTATTGTGCAATCCTGGTCACTATAAAAAATATTTGTGTATGTATTGTTTTTAATTAACGGACAAATAAAATCAATCAATCAATCTGAGCTGTGCAGCGGCCAATTGATAAATGGAAAGAGACATCTATTACAAAACACTAAAAAGTTGAATAACATTTGGATATTGTCAAGCCAAGCCTTCGATACTGGGTAAGCCTACAAGGTAGGGCCAGATGTATTTTCTGTTTGTCAAGACTGACAAAGTCAATTTATTGTGGTGTTGAAAACACAAACCATGACATTGAAGTACTCGAAGTCGGTATGCTTTGTTTATTGGTTGCGTGGTGCATTGGTACAGAAACATTGGCACAGAAATTCGTTGCATATATTTTATATAATTATAAATATGGCATCAAAATGTTGAAAATCTGATTTTCCCCTAGCTAAACATTGTCTGCAGCTGGCTCTGATCGTATTGTAATGAAACAGGCAGGGAGAGTGAGCTAGTCTGTGGTGGTCGGCAAACCCACAACCTTCTGGCCTGTAACCTTGTGTGGCATCGACTGTGCCAGAAAAGCATGCTGAAGTGGCATTTATTGTTATTTGTGGTCGTAGACATTAGTTTGAGTTAATTTTATGAGGGGGAGGGTGTTCAATTTATCTTAAAGTACAAGGGGAGGGTAATGTGACAATATTTGTAACGTTGGGGAGGGGAGTGCATTCTTTTTAATGACACGTACATTTGGATCTGTCCCTAATCTCTCATGGCCAGACTGCGTAAATCGAGCATCTGACCAAATTACACCAGATTTTAGTTCTGTGAAATGAACATCTGCTAGGTATTTCTCACCTCATCCAGAGCCAAATCCTTTGACTTTCAAATGATGAGATCTGAATGACTTCTACCTATTCCATAGAGAGAGATGGAGATAAATGGAGAGAACTCTGCTCCAAACACAGGGCCGGTAATTAGTCAGCTGGCGAAAGAGAAATGGCTGCCAAGTGAGTCAGACTATATTGGCTGTACTGTATCTAATTCTTAAAAATCACCAGAAGCTTTGCTTCAGAATGCTTTGCTACAACATGGATTGATTTAGCGAGATCATTGCTAATAATAATAGTAATATCTACAGGGAACACTTTGGTATGGTGAAATATGCTATCTAATGACCAGCCTTTAAATACGCTGATCAGGAGTGTGTGGGTTTCACAAGCTATCACCAGTTCCTTTAATCAATGACTACTGTTTATTAACCTAATGAGCATAGTTAGAATAACAAATGTTTTATTCGGGAAATATTGGACCTCTGTTTACGAGGTGGCAAGCTGTTTTTGATGTGGCTTGAATGTATGGTTGTTCTAGTTCCCCAAAGAGCCAGCATAGAAATGAACACTCTCCAGATCATAAATTCAACATTAGTAATTTATTCCCCGGCCTCCATCAGAACACTAATGAGGAAAACAAGGCATATTCAGAATTTTATACAGCAGGGGTATTTAACTCTTACCCTACGACAGGAATCATCAACTAGATTCAACCGCGGGCCAATTTTTTTCTGGAGCGGATGGTCGAGGGGCCAGAACACAAATTCACTCTGACTATCTACTCCGATTTCAGAGAACTTTCGTCTGAGTGTGCCAGAACGCAGAATAACTGATGAATTTACGAATCTGCAACACTCGTTGAATATGACTGGTGTCAGTTAAACGTCTGCAAATATTATTTTTCTTCAATTGTTACCAGCAGCACAGTTACAGTCACCAACACTCTGGATAACATGACAAGAGCCAAATAATGGTGAGTAAAATGGTTAAAGTGAGGTGTTCTCTCTTTTGTGTCTGGAAGTAGCGCGCAAGCTAGCCAACTTTACCCAGTTAGCTTGGGTGCTTGACTGCCGTTGTGAACGCTTGGGTCAACTCTACTCCTTGGCCCGAGCGTCCAGTGTGCACTCTGAACGCTCCATGTGTGAAATGTTCCGAATTTACAAACGGACAATCTGTGACAAAGCTCTGAATTTACTAACGACCCAGAGTGCACTCTGGCACTCCAGAGTGAATTTACTAACGACCCAGAGCAAACTCTGGCACTCCAGAGTGAATTTACTAATGACCCAGAGCAAACTCTGGCACTCCAGAGTGAATTTACTAACGACCCAGAGCGCACCCTGGCACTCCAGAGTGAATTTACTAACGACCCAGAGCGCACCCTGGCACTCCAGAGTGAATTTACTAACGACCCAGAGCGCACCCTGGCACTCCAGAGTGAATTTACTAAAGACCCAGAGCAAACTCTGGCACTCCAGAGTGAATTTACTAACGACCCAGAGCGCACCCTGGCACTCCAGAGTGAATTTACTAACGACCCAGAGCAAACTCTGGCACTCCAGAGTGAATTTATGAACTCACACATAATTACAAATCATTTGTAGACATAAAATTGACTGCATATTGACCACAGATATAGTTTTTGACTGAAACACAATAATTTCAAACCTTGCTTACATTTGTATATGATCACATCTCTCTATTATGAGTGGAACTAATTGGGGAAAGATTTCCAAAATGAAAATCAATTGGAGCTGATTTCCTGGTGTTTTGAAAGTCTTTTATGTCCAACAATGAACATAGCATTTCTTTCTACATGGGGGCCAAAGTAAACCCTGCGCAGGATGCCATTTTGAGAACACTGCCCTTTGAGGTCCGGAGCCTGCTGGTTTTCTGTTCTATCAGACAATTAATTTGCAACCACCTGATGTTTCAGGTCGAAATCAGTCCCTGATTAGAGGAGAACAATGAAAAAACGCAGTGGAACTGGCTGTGAGCTCCAGAGTTGAGATTGAGTGACATACAGTGTCCTTAAAGTTACAGCTAGCATGACAAAGAGGTTTATCAATATTTTTGAAGTATTTGGTTTTAAATATACTTAAGTATCAAAAGTGAAAGTAATTGCTAAAATATAAAATGATATATAATAGTAAAATATAAAAGTAAAAGTATAAATCATTTCAAATTCATTATTTGAAGCAAACCCGACGGCACCATTTTCTTGTTTTTAATTTATTTACAGATAGCCAGGGGCACAGTCAGACATCATAATTTACAAATGAATCATGTGTTTAGTGAGTCCGTCAGATCAGAGGCTCTAGGGATAGCCAGGGATGTTCTCTTGATAAGTTTGTAAATTACACCATTTTCCTGTCCAGCATTCAAAATGTAGCGAGTACTTTTGGATGTCAAAAAGTAGATCATTTTCTTTAGGAATGTAATGAAGTAAAAGTAAAAGTTGTCCAAATATAAATAGTCAGTGAAGTACAGATACACCCAAAAAAACGACTTAAGTAGTACTTTCAAGTATTTTTTCTTAAGTACTTTACACAACTGCTCCAGAGCCAGTATTTCCTAGATACAAATAGGTTTGAAACGTTCATCCCCCACATATCACAGAGGAAAATAAATTCTAGTGCTGACATTTTGTGGACAGTTTTACACCATCCTAAGAGTCCTAAGACCATATTCTACTCTTTCACATGTAGACCTTCAGAGGCCCAACACTGAAAAATTAATCTTAAATAAAAGGCAATCAATGGTGATTTTCTCTCCGCCAACCAGATTAAACATAACTTCCTGGAAAGCCATCTCCAGGCGCTAAACAGCACTAAGAGGCTGAATTTAAAAGACGATTCCTCTAGGCGGACACACAGAGGTGTGGATTCTGCCTCCACTCATCGGACACTATTTATATCTGCTGTATGTGATCATTCTCCCAGTGGCCACAATCAGACCGCCTGAGGAGGTGTGAGCTATTCTAAAGGGATAGAGGATTGTATAGAGGCGTGTGTGTGTGTGTGTGTGTGTGTGTGTGTGTGCATTAGTGCATGTGTTCATGTGTGTGTGTGTTCCAGTGAGAGATGGATATAGGATGTAAGACTCACAGCGACCAGGCTATGGATAATCAGGTGGAAGATTCTCCTTGGGTCAGGCTTCCATAATTTTCACCTCAGCAAAAGCCTTATTCCTGAGCTCATTCTGACCATCATAAGACCGTCCTGTAGGAAAGAGCGAGAAGGTAAACACAGTTTAATCATCAAATCCACCTCAGAACTTCATGAAATCAAAATCATCCCTCGATTACAAAAGTAAGGTTCTGTGAGTTGCTTCCTCAGTGAGAGGATCTCAGCGTTGACTGTTTTGCCCTAGAGCAAGCCTCCGGGTGTCAGTCTGCTAGATGTGTACACAGTGAGCTACAACAAGAAGGTGAGCTAGACTGACGAGACCATAACTGACAAATTCATGATCCTCATCCATATAGTATGACTACGTATCTGACTTTGGGACGAGCTAGTTCCTTTGCTCAAGGTCACAACACTCTACCGCCTCTCCTGTCCCTTATAGATGGGTTTCTCTCATGAGCGCTGTGACTGGCGCACATCTTACACCAGACGCTATTAGCGAGCTTTGGTGTTAGCACGAGGCAGCGTCATCCGTCAGAGGGTCAGACAGGCCATGATTCACCACACAGCAGTGACAACAACAACAACAACAATGGTAAACTAAACCTATCACTCACTCTTTAGTACTCTTTAGGTCCACAAACCACTTACTTAACATTAATATACTGCCTACTGTACTGCCTGCTGTACTGCCTACTGCAATGATAGCATCCGCTAGATATCGATGGGCTTGTCTACTGGGCCTAAAAGGATATCATGATGCATGATGGTTCCAATATGTCCATTCTTATATCCAATTACATAATCATACATTCTGGGAAGCTCATGTCCCCATAATACACTTTGACATCAGCCATGTACTGTATAGGGCTGTGGCGGTCATGAAATGTTGTCAGCCGGCTATTGTCATGCTGCCGGCCTTATGGTAATTTACCATTAATTAACATAAACAGGTTTAGCATCACCAGGCCTCCATGCATACAAGCCGTTGATGCGCGCCTTTGAAATAAATCAATCAGTCAATTTCCTTTACACCATCACAATAAATCTACAATTTATTTCCGTAAGATCTAAAGAAACATTACGATATGAAGAGAATGTATTTCAGAAGAACAGAATATGAGTTGGTCTACTGTATGTTATCTGGCTATGCTCCATGCCATAGGCTGTAGGCCCATTCATTTAGCTGACAACATATGCTTATAAGTCCGTAACATTATTTTATATCAAATCAAATCACATTTTATTTGTCACATACACATGGTTAGCAGATGTTAATGTGAGTGTAGCGAAATGCTTGTGCTTCTAGTTCCGACAATGCAGTAATAACCAACAAGTAATCTAGCTAACAATTCCAAAACTACTACCTTATAGACACAAGTGTAAGGGGATAAAGAATATGTACATAAAGATATATGAATGAGTGATGGTACAGAGCGGCATAGGCAAGATACAGTAGATGGTATTGAGTGCAGTATATACATATGAGATGAGTATGTAAACAAAGTGGCATAGATAAAGTGGCTAGTGATCCATGTATTACATAAAGATGCAGTAGATGATATAGAGTACAGTATATACATATACGTATGAGATGAATAATGTAGGGTATGTAAACATTATATTAGGTAGCATTGTTTAAAGTGGCTAGTGATATATTTTACATCATTTCCCATCAATTCCCATTATTAAAGTGGCTGGAGTTGAGTCAGGGTGTTGGCATATTGTATGATTTTATAGTAAGAAGGATACAATTGAACTTAGCTGAATAAAATCGAAATGATATTTTCCTCATTACAGTGCGAGTGTGCATATGAAGTGGCTATGTTGAACATAATAGTGATCGTTTGAAACATGCTCGATTTAGAGTAATTGGCAACTTTAGCTGTGAATGATACAAACCTTAGAAATCACAACATATATGGGCTGCATGACACAACGACAGGCTGTGGATGATTTGAGAACGTAGCTAAAAAAGCTCGCTCTCTGTGTCTTGCCTCAGGCTGCACAGCTGTTCTTTCATCAAGTGATCCTCTTGTCTTTACTAACATATCAAATGAGTTTAGATTTAGAACAACAAAAAATACATGTCAACTGTATTCACTCTATCAGCCTAGCGAATGGAGGCTGTGCGCTTTCGCACTGGTCTATTTTGTAGGTTAGGGCTACTTCAGTTTTATAAAGGATCATCAGTGGTGTAAAGTACGTAAGTAAAAATACTTTAAAGTACTACTTAAGTAGTGTTTGGGATATCTGTGTTTTACTTGACTATTTATATTTTTGACAACTTTTACTTTTTATTCACTACATTTCTTAAGAAAATGATGATACACATTTTCGGACACCTAAAAGTACTTCTAACATTTTGAATGCTAAGCAGGACAGAAATGGTCCATTTCACGCTCTTATCAAGAGAACCTCCCTGGTCAACACTACTGCCTCTGATCTGGTGGATTTACTAAACACAATGCTTTGTTTTTGAGCGATATCTGAGTGTTGGAGTGTGCCCCTGGCTATCCGTACATTTTTAAAAACACGACAATTGTGGCATCTGGTTTGTTTAATATAAGGAATTTGAAATTATTTATACTTTTACTTTTGATACTTAAGTAAGTTTTTGCAATTACATTTACTTTTCATACTTAATATTTAACCAAATATTTTTAAACTTTCACTTTTACTTGAGTCATTTCCTATTAAGTTATCTTTACTTTTACTCAGGTATGATCATTGTGTACAATTTTTTTTTCATCTGCTTTGATGCACCTGTACTGACCTCGCCTTCTGGATGATAGCAGGGTGAACAGGCAGTGGCTCGGGTGGCTGTTGTCCTTGATGATCTTTATGGCCTATATAAAGATCATATAAAACATTCCCTATTACTAGGCTATTCAAAATCAAATACAAATTCACTTATTGCAGGCTAACTGTAAGCAGCCCTGCACAATCAATGAACCAACTGTCACACCCTCATCTGTTTCAACCGGCTTTATGATTGTCTAAACCCCCCTCCAGATGTCGCCCATCTTCCCCATTATCCCCTGTGTATTTATCCCCTGTGTATTTATACCTGTGTTCTCTGTTTGTCTGTTGCCAATTCGTTTTGTTTCGTCAGGCCTACCAGCTTTTTTCCCTTATGCTCCTGTCTCTCGATTGTTCCGGTCTGGATTATTGACCTTTGCCTGCCCTGACCCTGAGCCTACCTATCGTCCTGTACCTTTGCCCCACCTATCTGGATTACTGACCTCTGCCTGCCCTTGACCTGCCTTTGCCTGCCCCTGTTGGATTAATAAACTGTTGTTACTTCGACATTGTCTGCATCTTTGTCATACCTGAAACATGATACCAACAGCATCGCCTAGGGCTATACGTTCTCTCCCAGACTAATGGATAGACATTTTCAAGCGTAGCGTAAGGTAACCAGTCCATCCAGAATGTATAATAATACAGTTCACACTCAGGCAACACCTGAGTGTAGACATGATGGTAGGAACACTCATATCCTCAACACCGGGGCCCCACAAAGGTGTGTGCTCAGCTCCCTCCTGTACTCCCTCTTCACCCGTGACTGCATGGCTACTTTGCTGATGACTCAAAAGTGGTAGGCCTGGTTACCAACAACGACTAGAGAGCTGACAAGGAAGTTAAAGCCCTTGTGGAGTAGTGTCTGGAAAATAACCTCCCCCTCAACGTAAAAAAAAACAAAGGAGCTGATCATGGACTACAGGAGACAGAAGAGGCAACAAGACATCACATTCACATCGATGGGGCCGCAGTGGAGAGGTTCAAAAGCTTTAAGTTCGTCAGGTGGCTGAAGAAATTCACCATTGAGAGCATTCTGTCGGGCTGCATCACCGCCTGGTACGGCAACTGCACTGACCTCAACCGAATGGCTCTCCAGAGGGTAGTGCAGTCAGCCCAACGCATCACAGGGGGCATGCCCTCCAGGACATTTACAGCACCTGTGTCAAAGGAAGGCTAAGGACGTCAGTCACCCGAGCCACGTTCTGTTCACTCTGTTACCATCTAGCAGAAAGACACTTAGTTCCTATTTATAGCCTAGTGGTCCATTGAGACACAACAATGTAAAGAAATTACAATGATAATATGTTTAAAGGTAAATGGCAATTATAGCACAAATAATAAGATAAATAGTGTGTCTCATTAATCAATAGGCCATGTGTCACGAGTCCGACCGAGGGTGGCTTCCCTTTCCCGGTCGGGTGGCGCTCGGCGGTCGTCGTCACCGGCCTATTAGCTGCCACTGATTGTCTTCCCCCCCCCTCCTTGTATGTTTATTGGTAGCACCTGTTTGTGTTGATTAGTTGGGCTTCTTTAGACAGCCTGTTTGTTGTGCGGGATTATTCATTGTTACCTTCGGCTCTGTAGTAGAGGAACGTGTTAGTTCCTGGTCGTGCATTTTTCAGTAGTCATTTTTCATTCCCTGTGTTTTGGGGCCATTATTATTGTGAGCACCATGTGGTGCGTTGGTGCAATTAAAGAGCACAGCATTGCACTCTCTGTCTCCTGCGTTTGACTCCACACCCACGACATCCAGAGCATTACACCATGTCAAAATATACATAGGTGATATTTGCGTTCCAGTGAATCCAGAGACACAGAGACCCAAATAATCAAGGCAACAACATTATAGAAACGAGGACAGTGACAAATCACAGAGTGTCAGGAGTACAGCCGGAATGCCAATTTTTGTTTTAGTTTACTTATGTCACCACCTCTCGGTGAAATTTGTGATCTATGGCTTCAAAGCACAGGGAGGAAGGTGAGCCATTGTTGGCTTCAATGCAGTGGATCGCAATAACATAGTCCGTGTTTTCATTTTGAATAGCAGCCTTATGTTCTGCAAATGCTCATTTAGTTTGACCAATATACGCAGCCCCGCAGATGCATTTCAGCATGTATATGGCATTTGTGGTGCTACAATTAATGAGGCTTTAGATTTTGCATTCTTTACCTGTTCTTGGGTGGTAAAAACTTTAGAATTGGTCGTATTGTCACAACGTACACAGTGGCCGCATTTGTAATTGCCATTGGCTGGGCCTGGGAGTAAATTGTCATGCTACTTGGGTAGCTGTGTGCTGTGTGTAACGGAATCGGCTAGATTGCGCGCATGGCCAAAAACAAATATGGGGCAATTTTGTGAATTTTTGAAGATGTTCCAGTGTTTCAATACAATGGATTTGATGAGACTGGCACATGGGTTATACTCTATGGAAAAACACAAACGTGGGGGCGTTTTGTCCTAGTTTCTGTTTCTGACGTTCAGAAAAGGCCTGTTCAATGACACTTATCAAACCGGCATTGCAGGAACGTAGTGCGCATATCATTAGCTTCACAGAGTATAACCCTTGTGCCGGTCGTGTCAAATCCATTGTATTCAAACACTGGAACATCCTCAAAAGTGACCCAAATCTACGTGAGTTCACAACATTTCCCCCTCGCATTTGTTTTTGCCATACGCGCAATCTAGCGGATTCTGTTATACACAGCGTGCAGCTACCCAAGAAGCTGACACTTGGCTCCCAGGCCAGCCCAAGTGTCAAGGTTTACCAGAATTGGACCCAGAAGCAGACCAGGACAAGGTGAGTATAAAGATGGTGAGTATTTATTAATCAATGAGAACGTGGAGGTAGATAGTTCCGGGTGGAGGAGCGGGCAGCGAGGGAATGGATGTCAGGTCAGAGCTTTTGAAGGGAAGAGGTGATGATCAGGACAGGTGTGCAGATTACTGATGGGATACAGGTGCGGGTGAACATCGATCTCCCAACAAGCTAATTCGCCCGGCAACCAGACAGGGTGCGTTCCAGGACACCGGAAACACACTCCAGGACAGAAACACAGGCAAACACAGACTCAGGAAGCGGGATTCGTGACACCAAGGGCAATTACAAATGTACATTGTGACAATATGACCAATACTAAAGTTTTTAACCCGAGAACAGGAAAAGAATACAAAATACGAAGCTTTATTAATTCTAGCACCACAAATGCCATATATTTTCTCAAATGCATCTGCAAGGTTGCGCATATTGGTGTATTAGTATTGTATTTGTGAGACAATATACAGCACTATTGGAGTTGGCAACAAGCATTTCACTGCACCTGCAATAACACCAGAAAATCTGTGTATGAGACTAATAAACTTTGATTTGATTCTGAAAGTTCTAAAGGAACCTTTACTGAGCTTTCTGTTATCTTCCTCTCTCCCTCTCTCTCTCTGTCCCTTTGTCTGTGTGTGTGTGTGTCTGTGTGTGTGTCTGTCTGTCTGTCTGTCTGTCTGTCTGTCTGTCTGTCTGTCTGTCTGTCTGTCTGTCTGTCTGTCTGTCTGTCCGTGTCTGACTCATTTCAAGGTCTCCCAGCTCATTAAGTCGCTTTCTTTTTCCTTCCACCTGTATTGCTGCGGGGCTATGCTCAGTGCTCAGCCCCAGGTCGTTACAACACATCAATCGCCTTCATGTCACTCCACAAATGGACACGATTACTGTGACTGAGGAGCCCAGGTTATATGTGAATGGTGTGCGACTGTGCTCCTAATCAAAGTGACATGGCAATACTGCGAGGCAACACCCACGGACCGGCTGCACCAGCCAGTCAGCCACCACAGCCAGGAGCAGATTCATCACCCGCCAACTGCCGCCTAGTTGACTGAGTCACCGCCGCTCAACTAGTGTTTTACACGTAATAGCTTAGCTGTCAATCCCACAGAGAAACTGTAATGCACTGTACTGTGTGTGACCAGCAACATGGTGCAGTGAGTACTGTTGTGACACCTGTTGATAAAGGTTATATGGTGTGTAATGGTGTCATATATAACTGTCAGACTATTGACTGTGGATTCTCTATTGATTTTGCTTTTTTTTAAATCCAGGACTAGCCTTAATCTGTGTCCGAGAAACCACCCAAAGTGTTTAGCTTCACTGTACTAGTGTAAGAAAACAAACAGCACAATATTATCTCAGTGGACAGTTTATTAGGTACATCTAGTATCGGGATGGACCCCCCTTTGCCTCCAGAACATCCTAAATTATTTGGGGCAAGGAAACGTTTCTCAGTTGGTATCAAGGGACCTAACGTGTGCCAAGTAAACCCTAGGCACTGTCGTGCGTGAAAGCTTTTGAGATACTGGCGCACCTGACACTGCAGATTATACCACGCTCAAAGTCTGTTTCACCCATTCTAATGTTCAATCGAACAGTAACTGAATGCCTCGATGCAGGTCTGCCTGCTTTATATAGAAAGCCGCGACCACGTGACTCACTGTCTGTAGGGGCGAACCATTTCCGTGAGCGGGGTGGTGTAAACAGTCACTCCTATGTAAAACTACGTAAACAGTATGTGCACATTGTTTCTTGATAGCACACGACTGCTTCATCATGTATAACAAACTTGTTGTCCTGTCTTATTTCTTAATTTAACAAATATAATTTAGCCCCCAGCTTGGTTTTATCATTTTGCAAAGAGAGAGAGAGAGAGAGAGAGAGAGAGAGAGAGAGAGAGAGAGAGAGAGAGAGAGAGTGAGAGACTCCCAGCTGGGTGCTATGAGCTGACGGTGCAGTTCGTCTGTGATAACTATATATTCCTAACAAGACCACTTTTAATAGGGAAGGAACCCAACGGAGCATTTTAATATACTCTGTAATTACATACTGACTATGACTACCTTTTAAGCAGAATGATAAGACTGGAGCCACCAGCCATGTCTGCATACAGGCATATAAAACCCTATTAGAATACAGTGCAGAGCCAGCAAAAACACCTTCAACTAATGAGTGTGAACATAACGCTCAGAACCAAAACAAATATTGATACTTTTCATTACTACATGCAAATAATATTGCCACTGAATATCTTATGGAATTTGAAAAAAAGCATTCCAAATACATGTTTTGGATGTGATTTTTCGGCATGAAATCTCTGATCTCTCTCATCTTCTGGACCTAAATCTCTCATCACCAATTGGAGGGTCATCAACAAATAAAAACATGGCACGTAAATCAAATTGATTCTGGGAGCATTGGCTTGGTTGCATAAAGCACTATGGCTCAGTCCTTCAATAGTCAAAGATTTGAAATTAATATTTAATTTAATATCAAACCAAATTCGCCACTCTCCCTGCATTGATTCTTACTCCACAGCGTTCCCATTTAGTTTACAATGGAATAGTTCATGATAAGAAAAACGGAGAGTCTAGCTCTTAAGTGAATTACAGAATGTTGAAATTAAAATATATCACATAGACTGTGTTTTTTCTACTTTAGAGAGGCGCTGCCATGTAATAATAACACTGGGATTTGTCCTTCTCCTAAACTGACCCTCAATGCGAATCAGATGCATTTGAATATTACAGTGTTAGGCTACATGAGGTAAATGGGTTAACACTGCAGACTGCAGCTCTGATAAAGGAGACGGATCTCTGCAAGCCCGTTCATTGTGAATGTTCATTCCCAAAGGATAACGGAACAAAGGAAAGCTATTTCTGTCTGTCCATTACAGACATATCAAATCCTCTCCAAAAATATGCCATCCCAAAGGGCTGGTCAGTAACACTCGTATCCATAAAAAAAAAAAAAGGATGCAAGAGAAAATAGAACTTCCATTGAAATCCAATTTATCCATTTTATGATACTTGGCATTCTTACTTGTAACTGATTTCTGTTTGTCTTGTGTTGAACTCCATCCCTCTCACTCTACCAATTAGGTAACCATGCCTAGGCCTGTTCTAAATATAGCACTGCATGCTGATGAAACCCAACATCTGTATCTAGAGCAGGGATGGGCAACTTTGATGGGGTGGGGGCCACAGAAAATCTGAACTCATCATGAAGGGCCTCAGTGGCTCGCGGGTCTGCGTACCCACATCTATAACCACACATGCAGTCAGAGCCGGCCCCTAGCGTTTTGGGGGCCCTAAGCAAAATGCTGTTGCAGTTTTCAAGCAAGTTTGCTGCAATTGTACAGGTTTGTCTTTTGGGTGGAGAGAAGAATTTGCAGTTATGCAGCTAATTTCCTGCAATTCTACATATTTTGCCATAGGGTGGAGACAAATGTTTGCTGTTTTAAATATGATATCTACTGATCAATGGGGCCACTCCTGGTCTGTAATTCGACCACTTGACTAACTTACCAATATAAAAATGTTCGCTGACATGCGCTAATTTTGTCAAAAGACAAACTGCTGATGCACAACCACATTTTGGAAATTCATTTTTTTTTTTTCTCAACAGTAAGTTTGGTATTGTTATTTTATTAGCTGTTGCAAATGCAGAAGCTACTCTTCCTGGGGTCCACACAAAACATGAAACATGACATAATACAGAACATTAACAGACAAGAACAGCTCAAGGACAGAACTACATCAATTCATTTAAAAAAGGCACACAGAGCCTACATATCATTACCAATACATACACACAAACTATCTAGGTTACATAGGGGAGAGGCATTGTGCCGTGAGGTGTTGCTTCATCTGTTTTTTTAAAACCATGTCTGCTGTTCATTTGAGCAATATGAGATAGAACGAGTTCCTTGCAATAATGGCCCTATATAATACTGTACACTTTCTTGAATTTGTTCTGTATTTGGGGACTGTGAAGAGACCCCTGGCGGCATGTCTGGTGGGGTAAGTGTGTGTGTCAGAGCTGCGTGTAAGTTGACTTTGCAAACTATTTAACACATTGTTTCTTACAGAAAGAAGAAGTGATGCAGTCAGTCCCTTCTCAACTGTCACGCTCTGACCATCGTGTCGTGTCTTTGGCATCATTAAACTGAAGATGAATCTTTATCAAATGACTCTCTGTAATTATTATCACGCGATTAAACTGATTAGTCATGTAACTGTAATTAACTAGGAAGTTGGGGCACCAAGGAAAATATTCAGATTACAAAGTTATAATTTTCCTAATACAACTTTCAGATATTTCACATCTGATCAATTAGTCTTCGAATTAATGAATTATTATTTTCCTCACGTCAGTCTCGTTCCAAACGTCGGAAATTGTTGGTTATCTGCACACGAACCCAGTCTTCACTATGAGTCATCCATACATCAATTGTCTTAAAATATTTGTTTACTAACTAAGTACTCACAGAAATGCATAACAAACAGTAGATATGGTTACAAAGAAATGATAGCGGATGTGCCCTAGTGGGCTAAACCGGCATCGCGGCTTGGTGCACAAAAGGAAAGTGGGGTCGACTGAGATAAGACAACCCACAGTTGATAATTATAACAATTGAAATGCTAATCCTTTGCACATGAATGCTCACTCATTCGGGAACAATTGCAATATATATATATATATTTACGATCAGTGTGTCGTCGGGATCTCTGTTGAAAAGTTTGTTTCTGTTGGAGAGTTTGTCCACTCTCTCTCTGTCTGTCTGTCGTGGTTAGAATGAATAGCTCAGAGTGACATTCATTCATGTCGTTATAGAATAGATGTTCCGGCGGTTATCGGTCTTCGCGTTCAATGATACCGAATTCCTAGCTGCAGAATAGTAATTAATATCAAAGACTTGTTCTTATTCTGTCGCTATTGATAGTCTAAGAGTTTAACCACGTGGTATGGTTAAAAGATTCAGCCATCTACTCAAACCTTAGCTTATACTCAGGTTTATGGTCTCCTCTCAAACCTTGGCCCTCTCGTTATCGAGATAAGCTGGTCTCAACCTTAGTCCTCTCGTAATTGAGAGAAACATGGTCTGTTGAGAAATTCTCAAGGTGGGGTTTTTATTCGGAAGAGCAGAAAGGGGCCTGTCCCAGGACGCCAGACCATAACTGTGCTCATGGGCGGTCCTCTGATTTAGTTAAACTCCAAAGGGAATTGCAGTTTCCTTCATTAACTTCTAGTGTAGGGGGCAGTATTTTCATTTTTGGCAAAAAAAAACAGACCCATTTGAAACTACCTATTTCTCAGGCCCAGAAACTAGAATATGCATATATTAGAAAACACTTTAACGTTTCCAAAACTGTCAAAATATTGTCTGTGAGTATAAAATAACTGATATTGCAGGCGAAAACAATGAGGAAAATCCAACAAAGAAGTGCTGTTTTTCCTGAAAGCTCTCTGTTCCATTGGATGCCTTGCCTTCATTTAAAGGGATATCAACCAGATTCCTTTTCCCATGGCTTCCTCAAGCTGTGAACAGTCTTTAGACATAGTTTCAGGCTTTTATTTTGAAAAATGAGCGAGAAACAACACATCCCGTCGGTGGATGGCTGGGTGCCAGCAGAGTTTTTCATGCACAACAGCCATTTTCCCTCTCTCTCCTATGGAAGAAGCTACATTCCAGTTGACATATTATCGATTATATATTGTAAAAACAACCTGAGGATTCACTATAAAAACATTTGACATCTTTCTACGCACCTTAAGGACACTATTTGGAATTTTCGTCTGCGATGTCGTGACCATTTGAGCCTGTTCTGAACATAACGCGCCAAACAAATGGAGGTATTTTGGATATAAAAATTATCTTTATGGAACAATAGGAACATTTATTGTGTAACTGGGAGTCTCGTGAGTGCAAACAAGGTAAGCGATTTAATTTATTGCTTTTCTGACTTTCGTGACCAATCTACTTGGCTGCTAGCTGTTTGTAATAATTTGTCTACTGAGAGAGATGTGCTTACATAAACGCTTGAATAGCTTTCGCCAAAAATATTTATTGAAATCTGACACGCCAGGTGGATTAACAACAAGCTAAGCTGTGTTTCATTATATTGCACTTGTGATTTCATGAAAATTAAATATTTTTAGTAATTTAATTTAAATTTGGTGCTCTGCAATTCAGCGGATGTTGATGAAAATGATCCCGCTAACGGGATGGGTGCGTCAAGAAGTTAAACAGTCCAAAATCACATTACACAATTTCACAATCAGGATCATCCTCACTCATTAATCTTATACAATACTTAGATGTAAGCCTCATATCTGAGGCTATTGTATAAACAACGTTATGGTAATGTTGCCGTATTTACTCCCATGAGTTTCACAAAATTGTACTAAACGGACCAGTTCGTAGCTTGATTCTTCACCGATCTTTTATACCTTCTCCAGAACATAAATGTTGTTTCGGTCCTCAAGTTCTGTGAGGTGGAAGAAATTCATTTGTTCTCTCTATGAAAACTCACTCTCTCTTTATACTGTGGCCACGAGGAGATAATCTCCTCCAGGATTTACGACCTGAGGTCACAGCAGCCTGAGTGTAGGAGACAGAGAGAGGGGGATGGTGCTCGCTGTACCCAAAGAGGGCAACGTCATGACAATAGAGAGCTGTTTATTCTCTATGTTGGTTGGGTCGGGTTGTGATTTAGGGTGGGTTATCTAGGGGAATTGTATTTCTATGGTGGCCTGATATGATTCCCAATCAGTGGCAGCTGTTTATTGTCGTCTCTGATTGGGGATCATATTTAGGTAGCCATTTCCCCATTGTGATTTGTGGGATCTTGACTATGTTTGTGTGTAGTTGCGTTCTGCACTGCATGTAGCTTCACATTTAGTCGCTGCATTTTGGTCTACTCTTTATGACAAACGTGACATCAACTGTTAGCCAAGAGAGACTGGCATGCAAAGTATTTATATCAGCCCTCTGATTACAATGAAGAGCAAGACGTGCCGCTCTGTTCTGGGCCAACTGCAGCTTAACTAGCTCTTTCCTTGCAGCACTCGGCCACACAACTGGACAATAATCAAGATAAGACAAAACTAGACCTTGTAGGAATTGCTTGTAGGAATTGCTCAAAAAAGCAGAGCATCTATTTATTGCAGACAGACCTCTCCCAATCTTCACAACTATTGAATTGATATGTTTGACAGTTTACAATCTAAGGTAATGCCAAGTAATTTAGTCTCAACCTTTTCAAC
The DNA here is from genome assembly GCF_034236695.1 of Oncorhynchus nerka. Classification (NCBI taxonomy): domain Eukaryota; kingdom Metazoa; phylum Chordata; class Actinopteri; order Salmoniformes; family Salmonidae; genus Oncorhynchus; species Oncorhynchus nerka. The sequence continues at coordinate 36,932,807 of NC_088419.1, read as the reverse complement.
AGCCACACAATTCATTACCAGATTCAGCTGAGGTCTAGAACTTGTACCAAATACAATGCTCTCAGTTTTAGAGATGTTTGCTACTGGGCACCCATTCCAAAACTGACCGCAACTTTTTGTTAAGGGTTTCAGTGACTTCATTAGCTGTGGTTGCTGATGCGTATATGGTCGAATCATCAGCATACATGGACACACGTGCTTTGTTTAATGCCAGTGGCAGGTCATTGGTAAAAATAGAAAAGAGTAGAAGGCTGTCCTGATGTACACCACACTTGTTTGACATTGGAGAAGCTTTTCCAATAATGAAAACCTTTTGAGTTCTATTAACAATGCACAGACATGAAACAGAAACAATGATGCCGGGGGAAGGAACCAAAGGGAGTGACATATATAGGGCAGGTAATCAAGGAAGTGATGGAGTCCAGGTGAGTCTGACGACGCGCAGGTGCGCGTAACGATGCTGACAGGTGTGCACCATAACGGCAGCCTGGTGACCTAGATGCCCGAGAGGGAGCACACGTGACGCAGAGGATGAAAAGTCATAACACAAATGTTTTTTCAACAACAGGTTATGGTCAATAATATCAAAAGGCAGCACTGAAATCTAACAGTACAGCTCCCACAATCGTATTATTATACATTTCTTTCAACCAATCATCAGTCTCTTGTGTCTGTGCAGTACTCCACATGTTGAGTGCCCTTCTCTATAAGCATGCTGAAAGTCTGTTGTTAATTTGTCACAGAGAAATAGCATTGTTGAGACCCAGACTGAGTTCCGCGGGCCTACAATGAATGACAAACGAGAGTGAGAATGAGGAAAAGAAGAACAAATTAAGTTAAAAAAAAGGATTGTTGACAAAGAAATAGGCTGAGCCCAAGTGTTTTACATGGACTGGGCTGACTGCGACGTAGCTTCATAGGTCCTACATACCCGGACTGTCTCTGACACCCAAATCAGTTGCAGTACCATGGGCCCCCATCACATTTACTATTGATTAATATCAGTCATGGTGGTGGCCAAAGGGTTGGTGGAGAGAGGGTTAGAGAGAGGCGAAAAGGCAGCAAATGTCCTTTGTAGCTCAGTTGGTAGAGCATTGTGCTTGTAATGCAATGGTAGTGGGTTTGATTCCTGGGACCACCCATACATAAAATGTATCCATGCATGATTGTTGCTTTGGATAAAAGTGAAACACTTTTATCCAACGCGACAATCATGCATGGATACATTTTATGTATGGGTGGTCCCGGGAATCAAATCCACTAAGTGGCATAAACTGTATTATTATATTAGCCAGTGATAAGGTTGTCAGAGTCTTGACTAATTGGGGGGAAAACACAGCACCAAAGAAGCTTAGACCTCATTGTGTCTTTGATCCATAAAACATGATGAGTTCCATTCCCTTCTCTCCTTTCATTACCTTAATAAACATCCCAGAATAAATGAATAAAACATCCATCGAGGAAAACACAAAGTAAAAAGAAACAAGAACAACCAAAACACAAAATGATTTTGTGTATAAATGATTTGGAGAGATGATAAGAGCTTTTGATGAGGGATAAAATTGAGACTCAACAACAACCACATAACATACATCAAGGCCAGTGTAGCCTTGTGTAACAAGATCCGACCCAGTCATATTCACAGGGATGTAATCTACTGTATGCGATGCTATGTCCCTGAATGGTGAGCCAATGGCAAATGTGCATAAAGATGAAGGAATTCAGGTATTACGTCAACGATGCGCAACATGGTTCAATGTGCCTCCATCTTGTAGCTACAATTGGGATCATGTATACTGTGCTAATGCCAATACAACGGAAAAAAAGAGTAACAGAGAGCTGTCACAGATTCCCCCGGTACTGCTGCTCATTCTGTGCACCAGCTCTGGAGGTCTACTTCACCGGCCTCTAGGCACCACTGAACTGTTTCATTACGCACACCTGGTTCCCATTCCCCCTGATTGATAATTGTATATATGTGCCCTCTGTTCACCATTGCCTTGTCGGTTATTGTTCCCATGTCCTTCGGTCTTGTGCACACCTGTGCTTTGTTGTTTCGGCTTCCATGCTGCGTGTATTGTGTACTCGTTATAACGGGTCTCGTCCCATGTATTGTTGTGCACTTGTTATTACAGGTCACGTCCCGTGTATTTATGGGGAGGCAGGGTAGCCTAGTGGTTAGAGCATTGGACTAGTAACCGAAAGGTTGCAAGTTCAAATCCTCGAGCTGACAAGGTACAAAATCTGTCGTTCTGCCCCTGAACAGGCAGTTCAGCCACTAGGCCGTCATTGAAAATAAGAATTTGTTCTTAACTGACTTGCCTAGTAAAATAAAGGTAAAATGTAAAAAAAAAAAAAAAGAGGTTTAACCTTGCTCTCTTATTTGGGTTTACATCCCTGTGTTTTGGTATACATGTTTGTTTTGGGCTTCGTCCCTGTGCCTTTTCATGGCATGTTGTATTTTTGGGTGGAGTATTAAAACCCCCTGTTACGTAGTCCTGCGCCTGTCTCCAATCATTTATACAATGTGACAAGAGCACTGTCCAATCTGGCAAACTTAGCAAATAAGGCGTTTGTGGTAAGTACACGGGGGCCGCCATCTTTCCCTACAGTTACCTTTTGAAGATGAAATATCTTCTCAAATCTACTGCACTTTAATGCTAGGAGTTTCTACACAGTCCCAGCTCATACGGCCACTGCACATCCAAAAGTGCCCAAACGTCCAATATACAGCCTGCTGTACTTCTCTACATAACTCCTGTTCTCAAATAGGGATGTTGATAACTAATTAGGATGGAGTCCATTTTTACGAAGACTGCCTTATAGTGAGGTGAGTAAGAAAAAGCAGAGGAGACAAGGTTATTATAGTGTGTTTTAAACACTTTCATACTGCAGCTACAAAAATTGAGCAACAAAACACATTTGTTCCAATGAGTCTAATTTTCCCTGATGCAATGTGGAGCACCATCCATTGTAGTGTGCTCCAGTTTCAAGTGGAGTGGGAGGTGCTGCACAAATGTTTTCACATGTGCTTGACCGCTTCACCAATCTACTGACAACTGCTCTTCAACGATGTTATGAGGACCACTCAACATTTGTTACATCCTGCATGCAGCTAAGCATGCGACAGTAAGACAAGGTACGACGTAGGTATGACCCAAAAATATATAATTGATTGTTGGCAAGTGGAGGTAAGCATGATCGGCTTTATGCAAAGCAGCTTATAGGATATAGTGGCGATTGAGCATGTTTCATAGATAAATGAATTAACAAAATACAATGAGGATGTTCTGCTTTGGGAAACCATCAAGGTAATCCTCCCCATGGGAATATGGGTGAGTGTCACAGGCATCATTTCTCATAGGAGGCACAAGGGCATGTGCCCCCTCAGATTTAAATTAATTACTCAACTTCATTCTTAAGCCCACATTTTATCATAACTATTTATAAAAAGATCTGTCTGTCGGCTGTATTTTGCAGATGGGGCACACTGACTAGACTGTGCAAAGATTACCCCTCCCCCTATTCTCCCTAGTAAGTGGTTCCTTCCAAGGTGCACCACAGAGCAGAGATATGCTAGGCAGGACGCTAGATACTCTAATGCATGCAGACAGTATCGTCAGTGGAGGAGGAGAGAGAGTATAGAGTGACACACACAGTGTTTGATTTGATTTTAGCTGCCGGTGATGGGCAGGACTCACAGGATGTTTGCTAATTAATTTGATCAAGCTATATAGCCTATTGATTCCATCTTGATGAAAGAATAAAACACAAATGTTTTGTTGTTTCTCTGTAGTACTAGCCACCATGCAATTTTATGAAGTTGGCTTTAGTGAGCCAGCTAAATACTGTAGGTTCTCAATCTGTCACACCCTGATCTGTTTCACCTGTCTGTGTGATTGTCTCCACCCCCCTCCAGGTGTTGCCCATCTTCCCCATTATCCCCTGTGTATTTATACCTGTGTCCTCTGTTTGTCTGTTGCCAGTTCATTTTGTTTCGTCAAGCCTACCAGAGGTTTTCCCTCTGCTCCAGTCTCTTGATTGTTCCTGTTTCTTATTTTTCCCAGTGATGACTGTTCTGCCTGCCCTGAGCCTGCCTGCCGTCCTGTACCTTTGCCCCACCTTTCTGGATTACTGACCTCTGCCTGCCCTTGACCTGTCTTTTGCCTCTCCCTGTTCAATTAATACACTGTTGTTATTTTGATGATGTCTGCATCTGGGTCTTACCTGAAACGTGATACAATCTCCCAACCTCATAACTAGCTACCAAGGCATTTCAGGCTGTCACTCAAGTTGTCTCACTTTCTTAGCTGACTTCAGGAAAGACTAAAAGTGCTTCCATTCCTGGGTTATGATACCTTATACTTGTGTGGCATTGGTATTAAACTCCTAAGGCATAAAAGTGAATTAATTAAAATTACAATTGAACAGGTTAAGATGTATTCTTAGATAACTTATGCAGATTATTATCATAATTATTTTATATATATATATTTTATTTTATTATTTTTTTATTTTTACATAGAATTAGGCATTATGATTATGCTTTTAGATTGCAGGAAAAAAATCAGTCTCAGGTATTTGGAAAATTCTAAGATCACCCCTGCTTCCATCCTCACACACTTTGTGGTCCCTCTAAAATAATTGGTGCATGATGCCCATGGCGAATGTAACGGAAGAGAAGCGAGGTCACTGCTTGGACGATTGTGTGCGTCACAGCTACTGTACAATACTACAGTCGTAATACTATGAAAATCATGTGGCACCATCTGGAGCCGGAAGCCTCTCCCACGCTGTGTGAACACAGCACTAGGTTCTGAGTAATGCAAACATCAGCATATGCATTTGGCCTTTATGTCATCCCTTACATAAATCTCTCTTATGGCCCTCTATTACACAGTCACAACCATATAGATAGATACAGCATAGAGATATATACAGTATTGACTGTAACAACTATGATAACATTTTCTGACCTAGTGCTATGAGAACATGACTGGATTTATGAAATGAATGTGCCATTATCCACCAAAACCACACAACTAGGTTTGCTATAAAGCTGAGGGATGGTGTTGGATAAATGTACAGCATTTATGTACATGAACATTGAACAGCAGTTAATATTGCAGATTGTGCCGTTGTTCACCGATGTATATTTTACATTTCACATTCACATGTCACCTTCATGCCACTGTGCCAATCAAATGGAATTCTCTTTATCCTTCACCCACCTATCACAGGTGGTGCCAAAGCTTAGCACACATTAAAGCATGCAACTTAAGCTGTAGAGGGCCACGAACACTAGCTAAAATCCTCCCCTTGCTGTACACTGCTATATATTGTTATCTGCTTTGTACACAGTGTATATGATTCCCTTTAGTCTGAGAACAGAGCACGTCTGTGGATAGCCTTGGCGAACAATTAGTATGTTTCTGTTCATGGCACCACAACACATTGTGCCAAAGAAAAGGTTGGAACTTTTAGTAAGTTCTCTCTCTTTAATGGCAGTGCAGCCACCCAGAAAAGAGTTTAATCTCTCTCATGCGACACACATTTGAACAACAATTTGAGTCACACATACCGTACCAGTCAAAAGCTTGGACACACATACTCAAAGGTTTTTCTTCATTTTTACTATTATTCTACATAGTAGAAGACATCATCAACACAATAAAATAAAACATATGGAATACTGTAGTAAATAAAAAAGTTTTAAAAAAAAGTATATTTGCCTTGATGACAGCTTTGCACACTCTTGGCATTCTCTCGAACTGCTTCACCTTAAATTCTTTTTCAAAAGTCTTGAAGGAGTTCCCACATATGCTGAGCTGCATATGCTGGCTGCTTTTCCTTCTCTCTGCGTTCCAACTCATCCCAAACCAAACCATCAATTGGGTTGAGATTGGGTGATTGTGGAGTCCAGGTCATCTGATGCAGCACTCCATCACTCTCCTTCTTGGTCAAATAGCCCTTACACAACCTGAAGGTTGTCGTGTTGAAAAACAAATGATAGTCCCACTAAATGCAAACCAGATGGGATGGCGTTTCGCTGCAGAATGCTGTGGTAGCCATGCTGGTGAAGTGTGCCTTGAATTCTAAATAAATCACAGACAGTGTCCCCAGCAAAGCACCCCCACACCATCACACCTCCTCCTCCATGCTTCAAGGTGGGAACCACACATGCGGAGATCATCCGTTCACCTACTCTGCATCACACAAAGACACGGCGGTAGGAACCAAAAATCTCTCATCAGACCAAAGGACATATTTCCACCGGTCTAATATCCATTGCCTGTGAAACATCTGGAATGTGTAGGTGTGTCCAACCTTTTGACTGGTACTGTATCTGCTATGCTAAATGAGACGTTAAAAGTATCCTGGCAACCTAAACAAACCACAACAAGACAAGAATATGTAAATCACATTCACTCAAATTTGCATGCGTTATATTGCCTGACACCAGGACCACAGAGACCAATGTACTGTACAGCATCATCAGTGAAAACTATGCCTCAGTGAAAACGCTCTAATTCCTGAGCTCAGAGGGTATCTATCCAAGCTTCAGAGCTATTTCCATATGCACTGGCAGATGGCTGGACACTTTCAGCAGCCCAGCGATATTCACACCTAGGCTCACACACAGCACATACTTGGCTAGCTTGCCATTGTCATGTTGTTCGTGGGCGAGTGACTGTAGGCCAGTGGCGGGTGACCAGCCAGGGTGAATCAGTGGGGTCGTGAGTGACACATACCAATGAAAGGCTCTGTAAAGCAGCCTGGGGGTGGAGGATGTTGGCAATATTCTGCAGAGCAGAGTAGAGAGGCCATGCCATGCTTTAGTGTTTCTGGCTCTGAGCTGAGCCTGTATAATAGAGACGGGTGGGCATGGGGGACTTGCTCTGACTACACATAGATCACACACTGTACACAGTGCACCAAACTGCCATGAATTATGAACAAATCCATTTGGAAAGAAGAGAAAGAAAGATCAATCTGTGTGAAAAGGAGAGCACATTAAAGGGGAATGGAAACACTTGGCTTTAGAACACCAGCTAACTGTATAACTGTAAATTGCCATATTGGCATTGTTGCGTCACTGGCAGGAGAGTTTGGGAATTTCTGAATTTACTGACACCTCTGCATGCATTAGTGAGCATACTGTGTTGGTCTCAAACCATTTTTCAGAAAGCTGAAAAACAGCCCTTTCAAATGATACGACAAACAATAGCACCACATCAATCAAATGGTAATCAGTCAAGCAAAAACACCTGTGAAAATGTGTATCTTATACAAAAATCAACACTTTTTACCCCCAAAAAGCTGCCATTTATACAAATTCCTAATGAAGATAGAGAAAAAACAGTGTCACGCCCTGACCTTAGAGAGCTGTTTTATTTCTCTATTTGGTTAGGTCAGGGTGTGATTTGGGTGGGCATTCTATGTTTTCTATCTCTTTATTTTTGGCCAAGTATGGTTCCCAATCAGAGGCAGCTGTCTATCGTTGTCTCTGATTGGCAATCATACTTGGGCAGCCTTTTTCCCACCTAATGTTGTGGGTAATTATTTATTTTCTGTGTGTGTTTGTGTGTTTGTGTGCGCCACGGTTGCGTCACATTCGGTTTCTGTTTACCTGTTTTTCTGTGAAGGTTTCACTTTATTTAAAAAAAATGTGGAATTACATGCACGCTGCGCCTATGACAGGGAGTTTGACAGAATTACCCACCACAAAAAGACCAAGCAGCGTGCGCCAACTTGGAGGACGAGCTGGACCGGGGAGGAGATTATGGCAGGGGACAAGACCCGGTCACAGAAGGCCGAGAGGCAACTCCGCCAAAAATGTTTTGGGGGGGCACACGGGGAGATTGGCGGAGTCAGGGTTTAGACCTGAGCCAACTCCCCGTGCTTACCGTAGGGAGCATGTGACCGGTCAGGCACCGTGTTATGCGGTGATGCACACTGTGTCTCCAGTGAGCATTCACAGTCCGGTGCGCTCTGTGCCTGCGCCCCCCAGAAGTGGGCATCCAGCCAGGATGGGTTGTGCCAGCTCTACGCTCGAGACCTCCAGTGCGCCTCCACAGCCCAGTGTATCAGGTGCCTACTCCACGCACCAGGCTTCCAGTGCATCTCCCCAATCCGGTGAGAACTGTTCCGGTTCCACGTACCAGACCTACAGTATGTCTCCCCAGCCTGATAAGCCCTGTGGCAGCTCCATGCACCAGGCTTCCAGTACGTCTCCTCAGTCCGGTGAGACCTGTTCCGGCTCCACGTACGAAGACTCTAGTGATGATCCATGTCACGAAGCCTCCAGTGATGATCCATGGCCCGGAGCCTGCAGTGAAAATCCAGGGCACGGAGCCTCCAGCGACGGTCCCCAGTCCGGAGCCTCCAGCGACGGTCCCTAGTCCGGAGCCTCCAGCGACGGTCCCCAGTCCGGAGCCTCCAGTGACAGTCTCCAGTCCGGAGCCTCCAATGACGGTCCCTGATTGTCTGAGATAATGGGTGAGCTGGACATCCAGAGAGTTTAGATTGGTCTGCCATGAAGCACATCTATTTGAGCTGGTCAATATGTGTAGTAGGTAATCCTTTCTAACGAGGCTTTTTTTTAAACGATATCACGTAGTAAAACGGCATAAGTGCTGCTCTCCTCTTTCTGGACTGAGTTTTGAAATCAGTGGAATTAGAGTATGATAGCTAATGAGATGGAGAAAACACCTGCCTCCGGATTACATCTTCAAACTAAGGCCAACCATGGCATCTGTGACATAGGGCGAAGCGTCCATTCATGTATACGGGTAAGATAGTCTAGCTAGCTACGTTTTCAGACATTACAATTTTTTTTTTTTACAGAAAGTTATTTTCACTTTAAGTTAAAGTGTACTGTTAGCTAGCTAGCGAACGTTAGCTGGCTTCCTCACTAGCTAACGTAATGTGTGATCTGTGTAGTAATATATTTTTTGTATTTCAGAGCCATTTGCTTTGCTAGTTATAGCCTGATGTTAGCTATCTAACATTGAACCTGGTAAATTAGCTACCTGCAGATTCATGCAGGGTAGTAACGTCATTAGTTGGGATTATGATTCATTGTTTAGCTAGCTAGCTACACGTCTTAACAAACTCTTGTCTGAGTGTGCCAGAGCACAGAATAACTGATACATTTACGAATGCTTAACACCCGTTGAATATGGCCGTTGTCAGTAAACATTGGCAAAATGTTTTAAATAAATTGTTGCCAGCAGCACATTTGCAGTCACCAACGCTCTGGAGAACACAAAACCAGCCTAACCAGCTCTGCTAGGGTAAGTAAAATAGTCAGAGTGAACTGTTCTCTCATTTGTTGTCTGGAAGTAGCAAGCAAGCTAGCCAATGTTAGCCAGTTGTCTTGGGTGATTGACTGCTGTTGTTAGGTCAGCTAGCTAACATTATGTGCATGATCTGTGTAGTAATATTATTAATATCTCAGAGCCATTTGATTTGATAGTTATATATAACACAAAACCAGCCTAACCAGCTCTGCTAAGGTGAGTAAAATGGTCAGAGTGAGCTGTTCTCTCATTTTTGTCTGGAAGTAGCTAGCTTGACTGCTGTTGTTAGGACAAAACGCTCAGAGCAACCCTACTCCTCGGCCTGATTGCCCAGTGTGCGCTCCTGAAAGAGATGGGCGGGGCTAAAGCTTAAGAGGCCGTGAAAGATTCTGAATGTAGACAAAGAAGTCCAGTACTGTATGTGTACCAAAACATTCAAGTTCATCAAAAAGTAGTTTCCCGTTGTTCTTCAACTGTAGTGTATGATATACCATTTTCTATCTCTGAGTCTCTACTTTTGTCCAATGTAAAAAAAAATCACAATTTCAATTTGGCTAAATAAGACCGAATCGAGCCGGTCGGCCACATATTGAGTCTTCCTTATTTAGTAAGGGTTTAAAATTTGAAATCAGAATAGTAATACATTTTTTTTACTGTGAATGAGCACTTTTAGCGAGAACAGTGGAACTTTTCTATAATTATATGGATGTTCCGTGATCAGACACTTTCTTATCTTGATAGTATATTAAACACATACTGTATATAGCTGTCCGATGACACATTCTGATGGAATGTTAATTTCTAAACATAGCAATGTGAAGGCAAAGAGGACTCAGACCACAAAATTAAGTGAACTTGCAAAGAGTTTGTGTCCTCATTGAAAGGCGGGGGCCGTGTGAATACATTGTTTTTGCTTTGTTGTTTTTTTTTTACCCAAAAGTTTGCTTTAAAGAGGACTGAGATCGGTTAAAAGAGGACTATACGTGAAAACACCCTTAGTCTGAAATATGACAAGGAAAGACATACACAAGTAATATATTATGAATAAAACCAAAACTTTATCGAAACAACAAGGCTAGGGGAAGATATTGTCTCATTCAAACCTGAAAACAATGTGACTCACTGCGCACATCGCTCTCATGACCAAAACATTATAGCCAAAATTAATCTCAGGGATATTGTTACCAAAATTGTTATGTAACTACAAAATATGATAAGAATAAGGCATATTATCACATATCTTCCGGCGCCGACAGAGATGGCCGCCTCGCTTCGCGTTCCTAGGAAACTATGCAGTTTTTAGTTTTTTTACGTGTTATTTCCTACATTAGTACCCCAGGTCATCTTAGGTTTCATTACATACAGTCGAGAAGAACTACTGAATATAAGATCAGCGTCAACTCACCATCAGTATGACCAAGAATATGTTTTCCGCGACGCGGATCCTGTGTTCTGCCTTACAAACAGGACAACGGAATGGATCGCATGCAGCGACCCAAGAAAACGACTCCGAAAAAGAGGGAAACGTAGCGGTCTTCTGGTCAGACTCCGGACAAGGGCACATCGCGCACCACTCCCCAGCATTCTTCTTGCCAATGTCCAGTCTCTTGACAACAAGGTTGATGAAATCCGAGCAAGGGTAGCATTCCAGAGGGACATCAGAGACTGCAATGTTCTCTGCTTCACGGAAACATGGCTTACTGGGAAGACGCTATCCGATGCGGTGCAGCCAACGGGTTTCTCCACGCATCGCGCCGACAGAAACAAACATCTTTCTGGTAAGAAGAGCGGCGGGGCGTATGCCTCATGACTAACGAGACATGGTGTGATGAAGGAAACATACAGGAACTCAAATCCTTCTGTTCACCTGATTTAGAATTCCTCACAATCAAATGTAGACCGCATTATCTTCCAAGAGAATTCTCTTCGATTATAATCACAGCCGTATATATCCCCCCAAGCAGACACATCGATGGCTCTGAACGAACTTTATTTAACTCTTTGCAAACTGGAAACCATTTATCCGGAGGCTGCATTCATTGTAGCTGGGGATTTTAACAAAGCTAATCTGAAAACAAGACTCCCTAAATTTTATCAGCATATCGATTGCGCAACCAGGGGTGGTAAAACCTTGGATCATTGTTACTCTAACTTCCGCGACGCATATAAGGCCCTGCCCCGCCCCCTTTCGGAAAAGCTGACCACGACTCCATTTTGTTGATCCCTGCCTACAGGCAGAAACTTAAACAAGAGGCTCCCACGCTGAGGTCTGTCCAACGCTGGTCAGACCAAGCTGACTCCACACTCCAAGACTGCTTCCATCACGTGGACTGGGACATGTTTCGTATTGCGTCAGATGAAAATATTGACGAATACGCTGATTCGGTGTGCGAGTTCATTAGAACGTGCGTCGAAGATGTCGTTCCCATAGCAATGATAAAAACATTCCCAAACCAGAAACCGTGGATTGATGGCAGCATTCGCGTGAAACTGAAAGCGCGAACCACTGCTTTTAATCAGGGCAAGGTGTCTGGTAACATGTCCGAATATAAACAATGCAGCTATTCCCTCCGCAAGGCTATTAAACAAGCTAAGCGTCAGTACAGAGACAAAGTGGAATCTCAATTCAATGGCTCAGACACAAGAGGCATGTGGCAGGGTCTACAGTCAATCACGGACTACAAGAAGAAACCCAGCCCAGTCACGGACCAGGATGTCTTGCTCCCAGGCAGACTAAATAACTTTTTGCCCGCTTTGAGGACAATACAGTGCCACTGACACGGCCTGCAACGAAAACATGCGGTCTCTCCTTCACTGCAGCCGAGGTGAGTAAGACATTTAAACGTGTTAACCCTCGCAAGGCTGCAGGCCCAGACGGCATCCCCAGCCGCGCCCTCAGAGCATGCGCAGACCAGCTGGCCGGTGTGTTTACGGACATATTCAATCAATCCCTATACCAGTCTGCTGTTCCCACATGCTTCAAGAGGGCCACCATTGTTCCTGTTCCCAAGAAAGCTAAGGTAACTGAGCTAAACGACTACCGCCCCGTAGCACTCACTTCCGTCATCATGAAGTGCTTTGAGAGACTAGTCAAGGACCATATCACCTCCACCCTACCTGACACCCTAGACCCACTCCAATTTGCTTACCGCCCAAATAGGTCCACAGACGATGCAATCTCAACCACACTGCACACTGCCCTAACCCACCTGGACAAGAGGAATACCTATGTGAGAATGCTGTTCATCGACTACAGCTCGGCATTCAACACCATAGTACCCTCCAAGCTCGTCATCAAGCTCGAGACCCTGGGTCTCGACCCCGCCCTGTGCAACTGGGTACTGGACTTCCTGACGGGCCGCCCCAGGTGGTGAGGGTAGGCAACAACATCTCCTCCCCGCTGATCCTCAACACGGGGCCCCACAAGGGTGCGTTCTGAGCCCTCTCCTGTACTCCCTGTTCACCCACGACTGCGTGGCCACGCACGCTCCAACTCAATCATCAAGTTTGCGGACGACACAACAGTGGTAGGCTTGATTACCAACAACGACGAGACGGCCTACAGGGAGGAGGTGAGGGCCCTCGGAGTGTGGTGTCAGGAAAATAACCTCACACTCAACGTCAACAAAACTAAGGAGATGATTGTGGACTTCAGGAAACAGCAGAGGGAACACCCCCTATCCACATCGATGGAACAGTAGTGGAGAGGGTAGCAAGTTTTAAGTTCCTCGGCATACACATCACAGACAAACTGAATTGGTCCACTCACACTGACAGCGTCGTGAAGAAGGCGCAGCAGCGCCTCTTCAACCTCAGGAGGCTGAAGAAATTCGGCTTGTCACCAAAAGCACTCACAAACTTCTACAGATGCACAATCGAGAGCATCCTGGCGGGCTGTATCACCGCCTGGTACGGCAACTGCTCCGCCCTCAACCGTAAGGCTCTCCAGAGGGTAGTGAGGTCTGCACAACGCATCACCGGGGGCAAACTACCTGCCCTCCAGGACACCTACACCACCAGATGTTACAGGAAGGCCATAAAGATCATCAAGGACATCAACCACCCAAACCACTGCCTGTTCACCCCGCTATCATCCAGAAGGCGAGGTCAGTACAGGTGCATCAAAGCTGGGACTAAGAGACTGAAAAACAGCTTCTATCTCAAGGCTATCAGACTGTTAAACAGCCACCATTGAGTGGCTGCTGCCAACACACTGTCATTGACACTGACCCAACTCCAGCCACTTTAATAATGGGAATTGATGGGAAATGATGTAAATATATCACTAGCCACTTTAAACAATGCTACCTTATATAATGTTACTTACCCTACATTATTCATCTCATATGCATACGTATATACTGTACTCTACATCATCGACTGCATCCTTATGTAATACATGTATCACTAGCCACTTTAACTATGCCACTTTGTTTACTTTGTCTACATACTCATCTCATATGTATATACTGTACTCGATACCATCTACTGTATGCTGCTCTGTACCATCACTCACTCATATATCCTTATGTACATATTCTTTATCCCCTTACACTGTGTATAAGACAGTAGTTTTAGAATTGTTAGTTAGATTACTTGTTGGTTATCACTGCATTGTCGGAACTAGAAGCACAAGCATTTCGCTACACTTGCATTAACATCTGCTAACCATGTGTATGTGACAAATAAAATTTGATTTGATTTGATTTATTATGACATAATATTACAACTTCATTTTCTTTTGTATTACATTCCACGAGGCCGATATCCTAATACACAAAGAGTCAGAATGGAAAAAAATGAAAAGCATGTAACAGAGGCGAAATTACCAGTGACAGTCTGAGATACTTGGTGAAGACTTGGAGTCCCTTTTACTCGTGCAATGAGTCACACTCACTGGAGTGCCACTACTTAAAACAATTTTGGTCCCCTACAATTATTTTTTTTATTTACCTTTATTTAACTAAGCAAGTCAGTTAAGAATATATTCTTATTTACAATGATGGCCTAGGAACAGTGGGTTAACTGCCTGTTCAGGGGCAGAATGGCAGATTTGTACCATGTCAGCTCGGGGGTTTGAACTTTCAACCTTTTGGATACTAGTCCAACACTCTAACCACTAGGCTACCCTGCCGCCCCAGCATAACTGCTCTCCCATTCAGGTGCTAGACAAACAAACCACATCATATTCTCCTTTCTAACTTTCCTGTAACAAAGTCAACAATTTCTACGAAAGTACATTGAAGTTCATCTAGGCTCAGCTAGGCTGTGAGGGTGTGTCCTGTGAGGGTGTAATTGTCCCTCAGCCCTTTTGAAACTTCGGCAGCATCTTGTCCACTCTCTCCAGCCCCTGCATGCCCTCACAAAGGTCTGAGAGCTGACAGTCCACCACAGTGTCAGAGAGAGAGAGATAGAGAGATAAAAAAACACCCACTAAAATACAGTGCCTTCGGAAAGTATTCAGGCCTATTGACTTTTTCCTCATTTTGTTACGTTACAGCCTTATTCTACAATAGATTCAAGTATTTTTCCCCCTCATCAATCTACACACAATACCCAATAATAACAAAGCGGAAACAGGTTTTTAGAAATGTTTGCAAATGTATAAATAATAAATACCTTATTTGCATAAGCATTCAGACCCATTGCTATGAAACTTGAAATTGAGCTCAGGTGCATTCTGTTTCCATTGATCATCCTTGAGATGTTTCTACAACTTGATTGGAGTCCACCTATGGTAAATAGAATTGATTGGACATGATTTGGAAAGGCACAAACCTGTCAATATAAAGTCCTAAAGTTGACAGTGCATGTCAGAGCAAAAGCCAAGCCATGAGGTTGAATAAATGATTCGTAGAGCTCTGAGACAGGATTGTGCCGAAGCACAGATCTGAGGAAGGGTTCCAAAAATGTCTGCAGCATTAAAGGTCCCCAAGAACACAGTGGCCTCCATCATTCTTAAATTGAAGAAGTTTGGAACCACCAAGACTCTTCCTAGAGCTGGCTGCCCAGCTAAACTGAGAAATCGGGGTACAAGAGCCCTGGTCTGGGAGGTGACCAAGAACTCGATGGTCACTCTGACAAAGCTCTGTGGTGGCTCTGTGGTGATGGGATAACCTTCCAGAAGGACACCCATTCATGAAGCACTCCACCTATCAGCCCTTTATGGTAGAGTGGCCAGATGGAAGCCACTCCTTAGTAAAAGGCACATGACAGCCCAGTTGAAGTTTGCCAAAAGGCATCTAAATGACTCTCAGACCAAGAGAAACAAGATTCTGTGGTCTGGTGAAACCAAAATTGAACTCTTTGGACTGAATGCCAAGCGTAACTTCTAGAGGAAACCTGGCACCATCCATATTGTGAAGCATGGATGGTGGCAGCATCATGCTGTGGGGATGTTTTTCAGCGGCAGGGTCTGGGAGATTAGTCAGGGATGAGGGAAAGATGAATGGAGAAAAATACAGAGAGATCATTGATGAAAACCTGTGCCAGAGCGCTCAGGACCTCAGACTGGGGAGAAGGATCACCTTCCAACAGGACAACGACCCTAAGCACACAGCCAAGACAACGCAGGAGTGGCTTTCGGACACATCTCTGAATATCCTTGAGTAGCCCAGCCAGAGCCTAGACTTGAACCTGATCTAATATCTCTGGTGAGACCTGAAAATAGCTGTGCAGTGAGTCTCCCAATCCAACCTGACAGAGCTTGAGAGTATTTGCAGAGAAGAATGGGAGAAACTCCCCCAATGCAGGTGTGCCAAGCTTGTAACGTCATACCCAAGAAGACTCAAGGCTGTAATCTCTGCCAAAGGTGCTTCAATAAAGTACTGATAAAGTGTCTGAATACTTATGTAAATGTGATATTTCCATTTTTATTTTATTTTATACATTTGCAAACATTTCTAAAAACCTGTTTTTGCTTTGTCATTGTGGGGTATTTTGTGTAGATTGATGTTTTTAATTTTTTTTTAATACATTTTAGAATAAGGCTGTAACGTAACAATTTTTCTGAATTTTTCTGAAAGTCTGAATACTTTCCGAATGCACTGTATATAGTCCTAATAGTACATAATTTACAATTACTTTCCAGTCAAAACACTTGGCTTAGCTACTATTTTATGTCACAGATAACAAACACCTAAAGAGATATCTAGCTATGTAGTTATCTAGCTAGCTAGCTAATAATTATAAGTACGGGGATCATACATTTTACTGGTAAAATAGCAATCCTGCATTAGCCCTCTCTGGCTGGTTAGCTACATATCGCATCACTAGCAAATTAGTTTGAGCTCTGAATAATTCCTAAAGACAAACACTCTTCAAATTGTCAATAAGATAATTTTATGTTGTACAGATATCAAATAAAATATTAGCATAGACAAGACGAGCTAAATCAAGTACCGTTATGCTAGCCATCTACCTTCCTTGCTGATTGTCTACTCGGCTGACTGTCTACTCGGCTTGTTATCAAAAGTTAATCTGATTAATCAGAAAAAATACTCTAAAATGTAAATATTATAATTACCAACATAAAAGTGATTGTATCAGTTACTTACCTTAACATTGTTGTCCTGATCTCAATGACAGAGCAGTGTCGAAGTTGGAGGCGAGTGGAGGAAAGGGCAACATTCACTTTCAGTCCCCATGTCAAAACTCACCATTTGGTCAACACTGCCAATGACGCAGTCGTTACTATAGCAATGCACGATGGCGCTACCCATACCACTAATAAACATTGTTCAAGATCAAAATCCCCCAAAATAGAGATGTTCCCATGTTCAATGCACATGTTTAGTATTAGTGAATTGAAGACATCTCTTTACTTTCTGAGGTGTTTCTAGTCCCCTTTAATTATCCAAAAGATCATTGTATATCGTGGTGCTTATTTCTTCATCCTCAATCCTCCTTTAATCTACCCCAAGTTGGACAGAACCGAGGAGCCGGGATATTGAGATTGCTAAAACACTGAGCCGGGCAAATCAATCTCAAATCTAGTGATTTTCTTAATGGTGAAGAAGTGTGAAATGCTTTGAGACCAGTAAAAACAGCCACAACAACAGGACAGCCACAAATGGAGTCCTAATGAATATAAAGACTGATAACCACTGTTTGATAAAGCACAGTACAGACTATCAGTGGAGCTTAATTTCCCCAGGCTCCAGTGGCCTGTCTAGTGAGAGTGGTCAAATGTGTGTAATTTACCTCTGTGTGTTCCTTCCTTCCTCCTTTATTTTGCCAAATGGCTTGGGAATGGGGAGTGAGTCAAGGTTAAAAGCATATACCTCCAGGGAGATCCAGCCAGCCACAGACAGGATACAGTTTAGGGGGGTATCTAGTGTAGCTCCAGCAGCACTCAAGGCCCTGGGCTCTGCGCTTTAAGGCAGGATATCTTTGGCTTTGTAAACATCCCCATCTCTGTCTCAGTGAATTCACAGCCATAAAACAGCTGTGGCCGGTATGGGAGAAACCTGACAAGCACATTACCCTTGGTGCTACCTCGTACGTGCAGCCATGGTAGCATCTGCAATCAACAATTTGTTATTCAATGCAGATGGCAATTACACCGTTTTAGCGCCGTTACCCAAATAAATCTGTATGTCCTGGGAGACGACAGATGAAACCAGAGGGAATCGTCAACCTTGGGAGAAAAAGAAACCTAAGGAGCCGAATCTATGGTAGTGGTACATACAATTAATGCCATGGACTGGGCCATGATTGCGTATGGGGGACACGTCTCACTGTGAGTGAAGAGCAATCAAACTCACACAGATTCTCAGTCGAATGAATAAAATAAAGATGAGGCTGTGTCTTTGTCTGACCCTTTCCCACTCCTACCCTGGGCTAATGGGATTGTGTTAGCCATAGGACAGGTGTCTGTCTAGTCTCTAATGAGTGACACAGCACAAAGGGAAACTTTTCACCAACATTGCTCTGCTCATCTGCTGCCATTCTTAGTGCCTTGCGGCTTTGAGAGGTGGATCAGTGTCCGTTTGAAATGGAATCTCTGCTAGGAGGTAGCATTGGCAGGGAGCAACATCACATTGGGATATTTACTATATTTCTACATACATCTAGGGTAGTTAGTTACAGTAAAGTTAAATTACTTAATTGGCGTCACTGTCTGCTGCTAGAAGGTAGCATTGACTGTCGGCAACATCTCACTGGGAGGTTAAGTGTGTTTCTACGTAAATCCAGGGTAGTTAGTCACAGTTCTGTTTAATTAGTTAAAGAAATGAGCCTGATTCCCCACTGCACTGCTGTTCACCTCTGAAGCCAACATAGGCAGGCTACACTGTTATAAAGTGTTCATCTTGACAAATCCAACAAATTTCTTGTTCAAACATGAGTGAGGTAGAGTAATTTATGGTATAACAAAGAGCACTAACCTTTCTGCCTCTTTGACGGCAGTAAACAAGGTATGTCTCGTTCTCCTCTTCCAGAAAATTCTTGGCAATTGCTCTCCCTTGCATGTGATATACATGTATCATTCTTCATCGGGTTACGCTCTCACCTAAAAGAAAAACACAAACAAACACCAGCGTGAAATATTCGTAAACTTCATAATATCGGGACCAAAAAGAGGAACCATACACAGAGGATGCCTCTGCTGGCTGTTCACTTAGGGAAGGGAACTCTGTATTCTAGGTGGTTTTTGGATAAAGATCTCAGGTTGGTCTGTCAATCTGGCAATTAACCAGTGCAAGGAGCCTAAAGGAAATCCAATATATTTCCATTATGGTGTTTACATGGAGCAGCAAAGCCCAGGGACTCCCTCCCCTGCAATTCATTACGCCGATACGCAATCCTTCCCTTGGGGCCGAGCCAATACTATTACACTGCACCCGCCATTTCTAATTTCGTCTGCTGATATCACAATCTGCGAAACTCAAGAAGAGCTAGTGGCCTTTCACAGTCACTCTCCTCCCTAACAGGTACGTTTCCATTACAACAACTATATGTGTTCACAATTTATACCCCCACATTGTATAGGATATCGTTCCCTCAATCCACATTTAGTCACACTCTATGTAATGACACCTCCAGTCATTTTCATTAAGATGGCTTGTTTTAAGATGATTTACAGCTACATTGTCACTTGACCACTTCTATCAATCTCAGCGTAATTTACAGTGCAGCATGTTTTTCACGGGAATATGAAGATAATAGAAAAATATCTATACAAATATTTTTTGGGAGTGTAGATTGATCCAGACATGCATTATTGGTTCTGCACAGGCAGGGATATAAATTAAAATTTTTCATTGGTAGCACTTCAAAAAGTTAGGAGCACCACATTCAATTTTGGAGCACCAGAAAATATGTTTTCTTAAATTGATTGAGATTCAGCCTATATTGGGCCTATATGAATTCTAGCTACTTTAGAAGCCCTAAAAACTAATATGTAACAGTATAAATACATGAATTTATTATAAAAGCTAAAATGTTGATACCTGCCACTGACATTACAACGTAATTTGTGGAATAATAGGTTTCTACATTGTGTAAAATCACTATTTTCCTATCTTTAAAAACATCAGGTTTGTTATGACAACATGCAAGAGTTCTCATTCATGCATTGCAAGAGTTCTGTAGTTTATTCATTCACCACCTTTTATTGCACAAAAATGTTTGGATATATATACCAGGTTTTTAGCTCTAGCCAAAAAGGTAACTTGATTGAGCAAAGTGTGAACAAATGGTTGAAAGGATAAGTCGAGATTTTGTCATGAAAAGGGTATCCACAAGTTCATCTGACAGATAGATAAAGGGCCTCATTGCCAAAATCCCGAAGTATCCCTTTAACAACGTAGACAGACGCTCAAGTCGTTTTAGAATAGCACAAAGTGGTGTAAAGTACTTAAATAAAAATACTTTAAAGTACTATTTAAAGTACTATTTACTCCGCTACTGTACATTCCTAAAGAAAATAATGTACTTTTTACTCCATACATTTTCCCTGACACCCAAAAGTACTGGTTACATTTTGAATGCTTAGCAGGACAGGAAAATGGTCAAATTCACGCACTTATAAAGAAAACATTCCCTACTACCTTTGATCTGGCAGACTTACAAAACACAAATGCTTTGTTTTTAAATGGTTGTCTAAGTGTTGGAGTGTGCTGCTGGCTATTCGTAAATTAAAAATCAAGAAAAATGGTCCCGTCTGGTTTGCTTAATATAAGGAATTTGAAATGATTAATATTTTACTTTCGATCCTTAAGTATATTGTAAACCAAATACTTTTAAACTTTTACTCAAGTACTGTTGTATTTTACTTTTCAGTGTATCTTTACTTTTATTCAATTATGACTGTTGGGTACTTTTTCCACCACTTCTTCCACCACAGCCCACGACATTGTTTATGGTCCTGGCGATCCGCTAGGAAGATAAAAATGGTGCTCTGGTAATATGGGTCAGATCTTTTGATCTGGTTGAGCTAGAAGCAAGCCATTTTCGGTGCAACAGTGCAGTAACGGTGCAACCATGACTCAAACTAATCTGCACTCTATTGTTTCTCAAGGGCACTCAGAAACAACGGTACAACGAAGCCTTATCATGGCGCCGGAGAGGATGGCTGACGTTTTATGGGCTCTTAACCAACTATGCTATTTTGTTTGTTTTTTCGCATTGTTTGTTACGTCATTTTGTACATAATGTCGCTGC
The DNA here is from genome assembly GCF_034236695.1 of Oncorhynchus nerka. Classification (NCBI taxonomy): domain Eukaryota; kingdom Metazoa; phylum Chordata; class Actinopteri; order Salmoniformes; family Salmonidae; genus Oncorhynchus; species Oncorhynchus nerka. The sequence goes on along the minus strand of NC_088419.1, from coordinate 36,911,841 downwards.
TACCGTCTCTTATGACCGAGAAGAGTTTCTGGACATCAGAACAGCGATTACTCACCTCGAAATAGACAAATGTTTTTTTCTGTCTAGTTCGTTGAGTCCAACATGAAGGATATACTGCTTCCCGGAGACCAGGCCCAAATCCCGTCATTTGAGTTAAGGAAAGACGGAAATACAGGGTGCGGCGGTCTGGGTGCCTTTTGAAAATTAGTCGGCAACTGAGTAAACCACCACTACCCTCGGTATTATTGACCAATGTGCAATCATTAGAAAACAAACTGGACGCTCTACGATTAAGACTATCCTACCAATGGGACATAAAAAATGTAATATCTTACGTTTCACCGAGACATGTCTGAACGATGACACGGATGATATAGAACTTGCTGGCTTCTCTGTGTTTTGGCAGAACGGAGCAGCTACGTCTGGTAAGACGAGGGGCGGGGGCTGTGTGTCAATTTGTCAATAACTGCAGGTGCGCGTTGTCTAATATTAAAGAAGTCTCGAGGTATTGCTCTCCTGAGGTAGAATACTTCATGATAAGCAGTATACACACTATCTACCAAGAGAGTTCATATCCATATCATTCGTAGCCGTCAATTTACCAACAAAAACCAATGCTGGCACTAAGACCGCACTCAATGAGCTGTATAATGCCATAAGCAAATAATGTGCAACCAGAGGGAAAAAAAACGATTGACCACCTTTACTCTACACATAGAGACACATACAAATCTCTCCTTCGCCCTCCATTTGGCAAATCACACCATAATTCTATCCTCCTGATTCCTGCTTACAAGCAAAAACTAACTCAGGAAGTACCAGTGACTGGCTCAATACAAAAGTGGTCAGATTAAGTGGATGCTACGCTACAGGACTGTTTTGCTAGCACAGGCTGGAATATGTTCCGGGATTAATCAAATGGCAATGAGGAGGATACCACCTCAGTCACCGGCTTCATTGATAAGTGCATCGACGACGTCATCCCCACAGTGACCGTACGTACATATCCCAACCAGAAGCAATGGATTACAGGTAAGACCCATACCGAGCTAAAGGCTAGAGCTGCCGCTTTCAATGATCGGGACACTAATCCGGGCGCTTAAGAAATACAACTATGCCCTCAGATGAACCGTCAAACATGCAAAGCATCAATACAGGACTAAGATTGAATCCTACTACACCGGCTCTGACGTTGGATGTGGCAGGGCTTGAAAAATATTACGGACTACAAAGGGAAACCCATCCTCGAGCTGCCCAGTGATGCAAGCCTACCAGACGAGCTAAATGCCTTTTATGCTCACTTTGAGGCAAGGAACACTGAAGAGCATCAACTGTTCTGGACGACTTTGTGATCACGCTCTCTGTAGCCGAAATTAGCTAGGCTTTAAACAGGTCAGCATTCACAAAGCCAAAGGGCCAGACGGTTTACCAGGGCGTGTATTCAAAGCATCCGGGGACCAACTGGCAAGTGTCTTCACTGACATTTTCAACCTCTCCCTGACCGAGCCTGCAATACCTAAATGTTTCAAACAGACCACCAAAATAGTCCTTGCGCCCAAGAAAGTGCAGCTAAGCTGCCTAAATGATTACCGCACCGTAGCACTCACGTCGGTAGCCATGAAGTGCTTTGAAAGACTGGTCATGGTTCACATCAACACCATCATGCCAGAAAACCCAGACCCACTCCAATTTGCATACCGCTCCAACAGATCCACAGATGACACAATCTCAATCACACTCCACACTGCCCTTTCCCACCTGGACAAAAGGAACACCAATGTGAGAATGCTGTTCACTGACTACAGCTCAGCGTTCAACACCATAGTGACCACAAAGTTCATCACTAAGCAAAAAACCCTCGGACAAAACACCTCCCTCTGCATGAGACAGCCTATAGAGAGGAGGTCAGAGACCTGGCAGTGTGGTGCCAGGACAACAACCTCTATCTCAATGTGAGCAATACAAAGGAGCTGATCGTGGATTATTGGAAAAGGACTGAAGTGGAGTGGGTTGAGAGTTTCAAGTTCCTTGCTGTCCACATTACCAAGAAACTATCATGATCCAAGCACACCAAGACAGTTGTGAAGAGGGCACGACAACACCTTTCCACCTCATGAGACTGAAAAGATTTGGCATGGGTCCCCAGATCCTCAAAAAGTTCTATAGCTGCACCATCTAGAGCATCCTGACCTGTTGCAATACTGCCTTGTATGGCAACTGCTCGGCATCTGACCGTAAGGCACTACAGAGTGTAATGCGTATGGCCCAGTACATCACTGGGGCCAAGCTTCCTAACATCCAGGACCTATATACTAGGCAGTGTCACAGGAAGGCACCGTTGCACCAAGTCTAGGACCAAAAGGCTCCTTAACAGCTTCTACCCCCAAGCCATAAGACCGCTGAACTAAACTATTTACATTGAACCACCCCCTTTTTGTTTTTACACTGCTGCTATTTGCTATTTATTATCTAGTCAATTTAAAAATTACCTCGACTGACCTGTACCACCGCACATTGACTCGGTACTGGTACCTCATGTATATAGCCTTGTTACTGTTATGTTGGGTTTTATTGAGTTAATTTAGTAAATATTTTATTAACTCTATTTCTTGACCTGCAATGTTTGTCAAATTCTTGGTGACAGGGGGCAGTATTTCCACGTCCGGATGAAATGCATGCCCAAATTCAACTGCCTGCTACTCATCGCCAGAAGATATGCATATTATTAGTAGATTTTTATAGAAAACACTCTCTGAAGTTTCTAAAACTGTTTGAATCATGTCTGTGAGTATAACAGAACTTATTTAGCAGGCGAAACCCAGAGGACAAACCATTCAGATTTTTTTTTGAGGTCACTCACTTTTCAATTTGTTTTCATTGGGAATCAAGATTTCTAAGGGACCTTCTTGCAGTTCCTATCGCTTACACTGGATGTCAACAGTCTTTAGAAATTGGTTGAGGTTATTCCTTTGTGTAATGAAGAAGTACGGCCAATTTGAACGAAGGTCACTTGAAGTGTACTGTTAGAGGCGCGTGACCAGAAAGCTTGCTACAGTTTGTTTTCCTCCTGTATTGAACACAGATCATCCCGTCTTCAATTTTATTGATTATTTACGTTAAAAAATACCTAAAGTTTTATTACAAAAGTAGTTTGAAATGTTTTGGCAAAGTTTAGAGGTAACTTTTGAGATATTTTGTAGTCACGTTGCGCAAGTTGGAACCGGTGTTTTTCTGAATCAAACACTCCAAATAAATTGACATTTTGGATATATATTGACTGAGTTAATTGAACAAAAGGAACATTTTTGATGTTTATGGGACATATTGGAGTGCCAACAAAAGAAGCTTGTCAAAGGTAAGGCATGAATTATATTTTTATTTCTGCGTTTTGTGTTGCGCCTGCAGGGTTGAAATAGGTTTTTCTATCTTGGTTTACGAAGGTGCTATCCTCAGATAATAGCATGGTTTGTTTTTGCCGAAATGACTTTTTGAAATCTGACATGTTGGCTGGATTCACAACAAGTGTAGCTTTAATTTGCTATCCTGCATGTGTGATTGAATGAAAGTTAGATTTTTATATATTTTTTCTAAATTTGGCACTCTACATTTTCCCTGGCTTTCGGCCAGGTGGGACGTCCCACATATTCCAGAGCGGTTAAGGGCTTGTAAGTAACCATTTCACGGTAAGGTCTACAGTCATGGCCAAAGGTTTTGAGAATGACACAAATATTAATTTTCAAAGTTTGCTGTCTCAGTTTGTATGATGGCAATTTGCAAATACTCCAGAATGTTATGACGAGTGATCAGATTAATTGCAAAGTACCTCTTTGCCATGCAAATGAACTGAATGCCCCAAAACTATTCCCACTGTATTCCAGCCCTGCCACAAAAGGACCAGCTGACATCATGTCAGTGATTCTCACAGGTGTGAGTGTTGATGAGGACAAAGCTGGAGATCACTCTGTCATACTGATTGAATTTGAATACCAGACGGGAAGCTTCAAAATGAAGGTGGTGCTTGGAATCATTGTTCTTCCTCTGTCAACTATGGTTACCTGCAAGGAAACTGTTATGGTTTTCTTCTATCTCCTCTGAAGAGGTGTAGCAAGGATTGGACCAAAATGCAGCGTGGTAATTTTCATACATCTTTAATAATGATGAAACACGAACAATACAAAACAAGAAAACGTAACACGAAAACCGAAACAGCCTATACTGGTGCAAACTCACACAGAGACAGGAACAATCACCCACGAAACACTCAAAGAATGGCTGCCTAAATATGGTTCCCAATCAGAGACAACGATAAACACCTGCCTCTGATTAAGAACCACTTCAGGCAACCATAGACTTTCCTAGAAAACCCGACTATACCACAATCCCAATACCTACAAAAAAACAAGACTAAATACACCACATAATAAACCCATGTCACACCATGGCCTGACCAAAATAATAAAGAAAACACAAAATACTTAGACCAGGGCGTGACAGAAACACATGCCGTCACCATTGCTTTGTACAAAAAGGGCTTCACAGGCAAGGATATTGCACCTAAATCAACCATTTATCGGATTATCAAGAACTTCAAGGAGAGTGGTTCAATTGTTGTGAAGAAGGCTTCAGGGCGCCCAAGAAAGTCCAGCATGCGCCAGGACCGTCTCCTAAAGTTGATTCAGCTGCGGGATCGGGGCACCACCAGTACAGAGCTTTCTCAGGAATGGCAGCAGGCAGGTGTGAGTGCACCTGCACGCACAGTGAGGCAAAGACCTTTGGAGGTTGGCCTGGTGTCAAGAAGGGCAGCAAAGAATCCACTTCTCTCCAGGAAACATCAGGGACAGACTGATATTCTGCAAAAGGTACAGGGATTGGACTGCTGAGGACTGGGGTAAAGTCATTTTCTCTGATGAATCCACCTTTCCGATTGTTTGGGGCATTGCCTTATGACAAGGTGTTCCATCATGCTGGGAAAGGCATTGTTCGTCACCAAACTGTTCCTGGATGGTTGGGAGAAGTTGCTCTGTAAGGGATTTATTCCATTGACGGAGAGGCGGACCAAAGCGCAGCATGGTTATTCTGATTCATGTTTAATTCAAAGATAAACACGAACAAACAAGACAAGACAAGACAAGACAAGACAAGACAAGACAAGAAACGTGAAAACCCAAAACAGCCCTATCTGGTGCAAACACAGAGACAGGAACAATCACCCACAAACACACAGTGAAACCCAGGCTACCTAAGTATGATTCTCAATCAGAGACAACTAATGACACCTGCCTCTGATTGAGAACCATACTAGGTCGAAACATAGAAATACCCAAATCATAGAAAAACAAACATAGACTGCCCACCCCAACTCACGCCCTGACCATACTAAAGTATGACAAAACAAAGGAAATAAAGGTCAGAACGTGACACTCTCGGAGGATGTGTTGGTACCATTCTTTATTCATGGCTGTGTTCTCAGGCAAAATTATCTAAAGACACTGAAGCAGCAAACTTTATGGAAATTAATATTTGTGTAATTCTCAAAACTTTTGGCCACGACTGTACACCTGTGGTATTCGGCGCATTTAACAAATAAAATGTGATTTGATTTTAATTTGATTTTTACAACTCTTGGTCAGCAAAATACTTTGTTGCATATGTGACCTAATTTGTTGCTCTATAGTGGAGGACGGGACATGTTCCCATTTTGGTAGATGATATGTATACCTAACCCCTGGGACACCTGCACCAGTCCACAGGATGACAGGAACACAATCTTCTCCAAGAAATTACTTGGCTTTTTGGCATCTGCTGTTGAATCGTATTCACACCCCCTGGAATATAAGCCATAGTGCAACAAATATTCTGATAGCCTTGCAGGAAAAATATGTGCACTGCATACATTTAGCATAATTCTGCACAACATGACTTAAATATTCACAGAGGCAAAGGGAAGCACTGCCAGGATAAAGTCTAACGTCTTTGTACAAAACTGATGAACAATTTTTTTTATGGCCCATTGAGACTTAAGATATGGAACACACTCATTTTCACAACTTTGGAGCACCAATGCAGATGTATTATGACAATGGAGTTTTTTTTCATAGGCTTGCAATGCCATGGTGAGGGAGAGGGGCAAAAGAGACAAAAAGAGACAAAACGAGACAAAAACAAGCTTTGTACAGCCGTGAAATTCATATGAAATTACAAATGAAACATTAAAACATACATTTATAAATCTACCTAAGAATGAATGCAGCCAGCTGTTATTAACAATGATGGGAAATAATTGCAGCTTGTAGTTTGTCTGCTAATTACAGTGGTTTAAAGCAACATTTGCTGAAAGGTACTCAGTGCTTAACCATTCAGCACAATCTTAACCCCTACCAGCCAAGTTGAATCATACTATGCGAATAGCTTTTTAATTATTAATGAATGTTGGTAAGGGAAAAAATCCTTCAGTAATTATAAATCTAATAGACATCAGGGGGTACCAGAGAGTTTTTCAGGTTCGCCATATTGCTTTGATCACCTCAGTAAGAAGATGCTGACCTACTATGTTTCTTTCTTGTGTTAGTTTCCCTTTATAACAGAGCTGTGACTTGAGGCCATGGCAGATATGCAGCACAGGCACATTCGGTCACGCACCAGTGGACCAAAGCAGTATGTGAAGGTTCTTCTTCCATAGCTTTACCCCTTACAAAAAAAACATATATAAAAGTATCACGTGATTTTCGGACACGTGTGAACAAACCCCATACTTTTCAGACACTTGGACTTCAAACATTACTTTTAGACATTCACTACTTCCAGCTACATTAGTACTATGTCAGGGAAAAATGACATACTTACCTGATTTGTTTGATATTAATAGTAAACAGTTATATATTTAACTAAGAGTAAGACTGGCCTGCTAATGTTGAGTTTTTATGGTGTCCACTCTAGCTTCCTGCAGTTAGTCTGGGCATCTGGTTAAGGAAACGGGTATTGCTAGGGATAGCTTGAGCTGACAATGACTTGGTGATTAACATCTAAAAGCTGGCATTCTAGAGACAAGATGTTTGTGTGTGACCTGAGATAGTGATGGCCTAGAAAGAGTTTCGAACAATGTCTCATTGTCTCATCTTCCTGGCAACTGGGAAACTAAGCCGGTTTGGAAGTAAAACAACATCCCGTGCAGATAACCAGGAGATGGATCAAGGTGGCTTATGGGAATGGTAGAAATGACTGACTGAGCATTTAGGGCCTATATAAGATCGCTGTTATTTCATTCATCAGTTAAGCTCTCGGCAACACAACCTAGAGTGTGCGGTCGACGGTTTCATTATTGCAATAATTAATCAATGTTAAATAAAGATGATTGTTTGAATAATTGTCCAAGTCTCTCTCAGAACTGAAATTTCCACTACAACTTCCATCCAGGGAATGAATGGTCTAAAATGTGCAACTTGCAAAAAAGGCAGCAATAAGCAAAGGCCAAAGAAACATAACCAAAGATAAGGGACATTACAGGAAAGAGGGAGGCGTTTAATTTAATCATGTAATCATTTTTTTTTAAATCACTGAAAACTATTGCATCCATTTACAATTCATTTGTTCTCACATTTCGAAATGATTTCCTATCAATATTCTGTTTTGCTACCAATACTTTTGGGTTTATGTTTTGCTTGGGACAAGCTGGGATACATTTTTTGTTTTGTTGAGTTTGCCCCGCCAACGTTTACATGCTAAAATCCCCACTGCTATGGATGCAAATACTGACCATGCATAATATTACAATTATAGTTTTAACCATGTTTTTAGGTTATACAGTGGTTGATTACATTTATTTTGTTTACAAACATTGGAGTAAAACAAGCTTACAGAGCATTTGGGGTTCTGATGGGGTATGACGTTATATTCTCAAAGAATCAATGGGTATACAGTGGGGGAAAAAAGTATTTAGTCAGCCACCAATTGTGCAAGTTGTCCCACTTAAAAAAGCAAGATTTCTGGCTCTCAAAGACCTGTAACTTCTTCTTTAAGAGGCTCCTCTGTCCTCCACTCGTTACCTGTATTAATGGCACCTGTTTGAACTTGTTATCAGTAAAAAAAAGACACCTGTCCACAACCTCAAATAGTCACACTCCAAACTCCACTATGGCCAAGACCAAAGAGCTGTCAAAGGACACCAGAAACAAAATTGTAGACCTGCACCAGGCTGGGAAGACTGAATCTGCAATAGGTAAGCAGCTTGGTTTGAAGAAATCAACTGTGGGAGCAATTATTAGGAAATGGAAGACATACAAGACCACTGATAATCTCCCTCGATCTGGGGCTCCACGCAAGATCTCACCCCGTGGGGTCAAAATGATCACAAGGACGGTGAGCAAAAATCCCAGAGCCACACGGGGGGACCTAGTGAATAACCTGCAGAGAGCTGGGACCAAAGTAACAAAGCCTACCATCAGCAAGGGCATTGAAGATGAAACGTGGCTGGGTCTTTCAGCATGACAATGATCCCAAACACACCGCCCGGGCAACGAAGGAGTGGCTTCGTAAGAAGCATTTCAAGGTCCTGGAGTGGCCTAGCCAGTCTCCAGATCTCAACCCCATAAAAAATCTTTGGAGGGGGTTGAAAGTCCGTGTTGCCCAGCAACAGCCCTAAAACATCACTGCTCTAGATGGATCTGCATGGAGGAATGGGCCAAAATACCAGCAATATTGTGTGAAAACCTTGTGAAGACTTACAGAAAACATTTGACCTCTGTCATTGCCAACAAAGGGTATATAACAAAGTATTGAAATAAACTTTTGTTATTGACCAAATACTTATTTTCCACCATAATTTGCAAATACATTCATTAAAAATCCTACAATGTGATTTTCTGGATTTTTTTTTCTCATTTTGTCTGTCATAGTTGAAGTGTACCTATGATGAAAATTACAGACCTCTCATCTTTTTAAGTGGGAGAACTTGCACAATTGGTGGCTGACTAAATACCTTTTTGCCCCACTGTATATCCTTCTTTTAATTATATTGACATCACCTTTCCACATGTGAGGAGAATAACATTATTTCAACCCCACATGAATCTGGATTTCCACACGTGAAAGTGAGATTTTAACAGTTGGGAGTTTTCTTGCATGTGAACTCTTAAATTAATGTGAAGATATAATTGTACTATAATTAACTATTTAAGCTCAACATGTAAAAACAGCTATTTCACATGTGGAACTGCAGCAAATTCGACATATTTTTTTGATGTTGTAAGGGACCAGCCTGCTGATGGTGCACACACCACATTCTACGCACATACACCCAGTGCTTTCTATGTCTCACTCTCACTCTCACATGTAACACCTCTTCTTGTTCTTATGCTAAAATCACGTCTTCATGCACACTGTGGCATATGCATGGCAACAAAAAGTATCCACCCTCCATTGTGTGCACACGCGTGTTTTAAAATTCACTGTCTGCAAAACCCAGGGAACTAAAAGCACTGCCAATCTAAAGCAGCCCTGAAGTAGAAGTGCAACTGTTTAATCTGCATCAGTACAGAGCAGGAGCTGGGGCAGTCTCTCACGCTGTGAGATGCAGTGAGGTATTCCTCCTCACTCTCTACACCCCACCCTGGTGTGCTGCTCTACATGTCAAAGTGTTGGGACTGTTCTACATGTCAAAGTGTTGGGACTGTTCTACATGTCAAAGTGTTGGGACTGTTCTACATGTCAAAGTGTTGGGACTGTTCTACATGTCAAAGTGTTGGGACTGTTCTACATGTCAAAGTGTTGGGACTGTTCTACATGTCAACGTGTTGGGACTGTTCTACATGTCAAAGTGTTGGGGCTGTTCTACATGTCAACGTGTTGGGACTGTTCTACATGTCAAAGTGTTGGGGCTGTTCTACATGTCAAATTTTTGGGACTGTGTTAAATGGCAGTGTTGGGACTGTTCTACATGTCAAAGTTTTGGGACTGTTGAACACTGCAAATTTTGGGGACTGTTTTACACTGCAAAATGTTGGGACTGTTCTACTCTGCAAGTTATTGGGACTGTTCTACATTGCAAGGTATTGGGACGGTTCTAACCACTAAAGTTTTGGGACTGTAGGACACAGCACAGTTTTGTGACTGATCATACATGGTATGGTGTTCTGCACACCATGATAGCATAAGCCAGGCACACTCTCTAAGACAAAGTGTGTGTTCACTCACTGCACCTCCCTCCCTCTTCAATGATTCATCCTGACTGAGAGAGAGACAGCTCACCGAGCAGGTGGTGTCACACCTCTCAGCATGCACAGCGGTATTGTATGATGCCCCCAGTCAATGCAGTGAAGGCTTTCCTGCCCCAGAGGCAAGATGTGTCTGTCATAATGGCGTTGGTTGGTCGGCAGCTTGTTCACACTCAGGGCCGAGATGTACTGGAGGTAACACACCGAAGTGGGCAGAGAGTTAGAGACATCAGTGCCCAAAAGATAAGGAACTAAAAAAAGGTTGATGTGCAAGCACACTTAAGAGTAGACACTAAATAGTTGCCCAGATAGCTTAGTTGGTAGGAGCATGCATAAGTGCTGTCAATTTCAGCAACAGCACATATTTGAGATATCTTGTTAATCAGTACAGTATGTTGCTTTGGATAAAAGCATCTGCCAAATCACCATGCTATTATTATTATTACACTGCCATTACACTGACACCAATAATGAATTGGCTAGGCTCTGATTAAAACCCCCTGTGTTGGAAGGGTCAGAGGTGACCAGGAGTCTTCAGAGATTGCGTGCTCGGCTGATTAGCACGCATCCCATCTCATCGTTCTCACGAATGCCAAGGAAACCTTTTTGATGTTTCTGGAGAGCATAAATAATGGATTTACGACTTCTGATGTGTTGCCGGGTGAGTTCTCCCAGGCACAGCAGCACACGAGTAGCAGCAGCCCTCTGGCTGGAGTTGCTTCCTCTTGTCACTGAAACCTATCAGGTGCTACTGAGGCAAAGCTACACAGTGTGTCTTTGGCAAGGGGAAATCAAATTAAATCAAGCAACGATTATAAGGGATCTGGCACTTGATTGGTTGTTCGTTAGTTTTGTTGGCACATAAAGATTACCATCATCAAAAATATAGTTAACTGTTAGCTATAGTTAGGTTTCGACTGAGAAAGTTTGAATTACCTCAGCCAAACGTAACTAAACAAACTGTACACCCAAACTCAAAAGTTGAGCCAAGCTGCCGTGATATGAAGTTGGACAGTTCTGGTTTGGGTGTAATGTGACCTCAATCCCTGGCCTCCCTGCCTACTTAGATCATCAGTGTCTACAATGGTAAGAGCTGCATCTTCGTCAGGTCTGGCTAAAGAGCTCAAACGCGCACAGACACACACCACCCATCCCTGGCAGAGATTAAAAAGGGGCTATCGCCAACACATGGGTCTGCTTCGCTGTCTCTTCTTATGGACTTATTCTAGAGTTTGTCATTACAGTTAGCTGCTGCAGCTCTGCCCCTCCCGAAATCATCACCCTAAACCCCTAGATGCCATGACTCCCGGATATTTCGCTTGAAAGCATCATCTTCGCAAAGTATAAGCTCCCAAACCCAAATCCAACACAGTCGTGTTGCAGTGAGCCATGGTGCCTTGTATTTCATTCCTAGGTGAGACAAACTTCCTAAATAGGAATCTTGCTGTGTCATGCAAATTGAGCCCCACTGTCAGCTTTAGAATGATTTATGTTCAAATTGCACTACTAATCTCATGAAAAAAACAGTGGTTTGGGGCTGTGGAAAGAAAGAGTGAAAGAGAGAGAGGTAGAGAGAGAGATTGAGAGAAAGCGAGAGAGGGAGAGAGAGAAGACTTTCCAGGTAATGAATTAATACTATTAGTTAAGAAGAACACAGGAAAACACATGGGACTGACAGAATGCGCATGGACATGCTAATAGCGGAAGAGTTTCAGACATCTTTGTCTTAAATGGACCATCCTCTGTGTGCTCCACATTTAATCGTCTGTGACTGCACTTCTCTACAAGATGCAGGAGAAAGCGTACACAGTGAAGTGATAATAATTTGCATACCCTTCCACTTTGGTGGCAAAAGGTCTTGGAGAAAAGACAGTTAAGTCCAGAGAAAAACAACTAAATCTTAATGGAACAAAACTATTACCGTCCATGTCTACACACAACAATAAGACATAGAAACAGCCTGCACAGGCCTCACTTACAAAACAATGTCTCGAGAAGCCAGCCAATAAATAAAAATGTGTGTACAGCTGACAGCCTATCCGGAAGGTGTTTTTTTATTTTTTCCTTGAAATGCAATTGTATCACTCTCCGCTAGCTTCTCTGCTCCGCTATATATAGGTCTGTTCTGGGGACATGAATAAACATCAGTGTGACTTGGTGTTGACAGGGCCGTCCTCAGTCAGTCAGGTAGGGTGACACGGTTGACAAAGGTGCCCCTCAGAAAAGACGCCTCAATTCCGCCTGTCACCCTCTGAATCCGCCTCAAATCCGCCTCGCTAAGGCATGTTTTTATGCAAAATCAAAGTAAACATGTTTTTAAAATGTCCATCACATCTAAGGGAGTAGGTGCGCTAGGCTTGGGGAGAAAGTGTTTTTGCATGTCCGCTCTCAAACGGGGTTTGCAAAGAGTGAACGCTGTTTACCATGTGCTTTTTATCCATTTGTTAAATTGTTTGGAAGAAAGACTAAAACAGAATAAAAACATTACCAGAGACCTAAATTACTTTGACAACAACGATAATGCTCCCGAGTACTAATGCAACAAAGAAGAAAAATGCACAACCCAGAAAAGAGAAAAGACCTACAAGAGGTGACTCATACAAGAACCAGGTATCTAGCTAGTCCACACAAGTATGAATGACTGCAACTTAAACATCTTGCCAGGGGTTGATGTAGACTTGCTCCACCCTGTGCTATTCCTGTGCACAAGGCTTCACACAGAAGCACTGCATGAAATCTATTCTGCTTTCCACTGCATTACCTCCTCCATCTATCTCTTATTCAAATGACATGGCATCGAGAAGACATTACATTTTAATCAGAGCATGATGACGCATGCTTATCAATCTTGACAGGCCCAAATGAACTCTCAGAGGCCGGAGCATGGAATGAAACAAAGCAAGAAACTAAATGAGCAACGGTGTGTTTTTCTGTGCACGCTGTGTGCAGTCTGCTCTGCTCTCTTAACAGGTTCCTGACTCGCTCATTGACACACTCAGATCGGAGACCGCTGAAGGGATGTTGTGACTATTGTTGTCCTGTTTGACTGGACATGCACACTTAGGGGGAAATCAGTGTGTGTGCCCTCACTGAATGTCAAGTTGTGTTTGGGTTGAGATAGAGTCATACTGTATGTATATGATATGGTTCTGGGTTGTGATGGATCATCTTTATGATGTCTTTCAGGGTTAGATTACTTTACTACTGTATGGGCTTGGCATCAGGCATAGGCCTATAATCAGAACTGAATAATCATGCACGGTGAAGAAATATGAGTAGATATCCTCTTAACTAAAACAGCCATTTTGGACTCACATGCTGAATACTTAAATAAAAAATCTCTCTCCTGGAAGATTACCCCACTGCAATCATACGTCTCAATTCCAGCTAATATAATATTAGTGTCCATTAGTGTCCATAGTAATTGTAAATCACCTTCCCTCCATTTAGTATAATATGTTAACGTTTCCTACGGTATTAATTTGTGGATGTCCATCATCCATTTCATATGATCTGTGATGAATTGCAATTTGTACAATAACTTAGGGGTTAAGGTTAGGGTCAGGGGTTAGGAGTTAGGGTTAGGGGTTAAGATTGGTGTTAGGGTTAGGGTTAGCTTACAGGCAGTTACAAGGAAGCAAAAATGTAATATACAGTTGCAAAGCTGCTAATTAGCTAGAATTCTAAGGTTGTCTGTGACGTGATTCAGACACTCAACCTTTGGCTTGCTAGATGTTCACGTTATACATCCACCCACCCGCCCAACCTCCCTCCCTCCTTTCATTTTTGGCTTAAGTAATCTTCTGTCTTATGTAACCGTACCAAATGTAACATTTCATACTAATTTCAGTGTCACAGATTTAGGTTTACTATAGTACATATAGTCTTTGAGGCCTGGCTGTTACAGTTTACTGCTCTCAATCTAAAAATGTATATAAAACCCATATAGGCTCCTTAACCACATATAACTCAATTACATGATTTACTATAAAATCCCAAATGGTTGGACCCTAATAATTGTATTGAAACACAATATCCAGCCCACCAGTAGCTGAAATTCAAATTCAATGTGCTAAGGGCTAAATGACATGCCTATAACTAATTACAAAGTAATGCTTCCTAATAGTCTCCTAATGTGAATGTCCCCTTCCACTAAACTGTTACCTGTTACAGTGAGAATGCTACAATTAAGTAGGTTAAGCACAGGAATGCCCGAAGGCAATTTGTCTTTCATTCCAAGTTTATCTGATTATCTGGGCTAAATCCTCGTCTTCCACACATGCCTACTGTATCGTATCCTCACATGAACACTGCATGGGAGATGGGAGCCTTATCCTGAACTATGGGGATTGAGCCGGTTCTTAACAGGCACTAGCAGGACTATACTCAAACACAGCAGTAGATACTGTAGAGTACAGAAGTGCATTTTTAAACAACTGATCAATAGTTGTTTGTGTGAGTCATCACAGAGCAGTCCCAGTCTCGGTGGAACCTGGCAAAGGAAAGATGGAGTGATGGAGTCATTTTGAAAGGAGGAATAGGCTGAAGGTGCAAAAATACAGTGGGTACAAATCAGAGCCTTTGAATACACGCTGACACATGCAGCACCAAAACAAATGCACACACAGGGACAGGCACGAGCACACACACGCAGTTACACCCCCCCCACATACACAGACACTGCAGTTCCCACGCACAACGACAACCTCCCTTTCACAGACACAGCCACCAGTCAACAGAGGCAGAATGGCTCAAGATGTATGTTTTAGTAACGTGCGAAAGCAGAGCTGCACGGCCTCTTCCTCTCACCATCTATCTTGTTGACTCTGTTTACTGTGGACACTGTTGATAGCACAATTCAACTGCCGAAGGAGGCTAAAGACAGCCTAGTAGGAGTCCAACATAACATTATCTAGTATTACTCCTTTATCAGCGTTAAGCACCTTTAAATACACCTTTATAGGCAGCCCAACCGCAGTGGCGATAGATCATGAAGAAATGCTCAGGCCATAAATGACTCTCCTCTGTGTCGCCCAAATTAGGCTACTTATCTCAAGAGTGAGTTGCCGGTTTAATACCTACAGTATACATTTACTTAAAACATTCAGTTATTCCACACACACACACACACTCTGCCTATTCCAATACACGTTAACTGTGCAATAATAAGCATGTAAAATTCCTGTCTGACCTGCATCCTAATGGTGAAAGTCAGTGTCTGACCCTGAAAGACTGTCTTAAGACTGTATGTCACTGATGAGGGTCTCATCTTAAGGTTCTAAACAGACATTTCAAGGGGCTTTAATGAGATGGTCAGAACAGGGATTAAATCACTTCTCAGAATCTGGAGTAATCAAAGCTTTGGTCCACTCTATTTACCTTGATTAAGAAGAGGATTCGGAAACACTGCTGAGGGGTTTAACTGACTGTATGCATGTTGGTGTGTGTGTGTGTGTGTGTGTGTGTGTGTGTGTGTGTGTGTTGGGCTTTCTAGTATGCCTGGTTGTCACGTGTGCTCCCTCTCCGGGCCTCTAGGTCACCAGGCTGCTCGCTTATGGCGCACACCTGTCATCAGCGTTACGAGCATTTGCGCATGACACTCACCTGGACTCCATCACCTCCTTGATTACCTGCCCTTTATATGTCACTCCCTTTGGTTTCTTCCCCAGTCGTCATTGTTCCTGTTTCTGTGTCATGTCGGTGCGCTGTTTGTGGTTCTTGTTTTGTTTATTTATGAATTAACTGTATTAAATGTATTCACACTGTATTCACTTCACTTCCCGACTCTCAGCGTACATCGTTACACTGGTGCCCTTCTGAAGTCTGAATGGGGCTTTTAACCGGTTTGTGAGAACACATTGGAAATCAATGGAAAGCCCTGCCATGGTATTGTATGCTCACAAAGGTTATTCTAGTTAACTAAACAGGTTGTGCAATTACTATAATAAAGTACATCCCAGTAGTAGACACAGAGAAAGCATTGCGAGAAAGCTTTCTAGTTGGAGAAAGTGCACCAACAACATGCTTCTAATGTCACTTTTTTTTATTTAACTAGGATAGGGTTAGGGTCAGACACCATTGCATCATTGCACAACATTATACGCACGATAGAACAGCAGAATATGTATTATGATTCATTTTAAAAAGTAAAAAAAAAAACTATATTTCATGTGTCTGGGGGAGGGGGACAGTGCCACTGTTTCTCTCATGAAGATGTCAGCTTTAACAAAATCACAGAAGACTATTTTTCAAATTGGCCCGGTTTGGCGAGGTAGACAATCGAGAGCCTGGGTTAATAAATAGTTTGAATAAAGTTGATCTATTTAACCTATTTACTCTATTTGAATTGCTAGAGGGGTTACCAAACCTAACGCGATGCCCGTGTGTAGCTCAATGTGTAGCCACTGAGCCTGTATAGTAGGGTGTCTGACAAAGGGCAAAGCTGATCAAGAGGTAGGGGGCGTAGTGTGCTTGGACTCAGGGTGAGTAAGACAACCAACACGTATACAAACAACAGGGATTTGGTGAGGGTTGAGAAAGAACAGCAACACGTAATCTCATCCAAATATTGCAGCTGAACATGGCAGTGTGTACTTTCTTGTCAAAGTCTATTTTAGCTACTCCAGCATGCACCACATTGATTTAACAGGCAAACATGGCCACAATAAGCAGCTATTTAAGATTCTATAGGAACCACAACAACTACTCCCCACCACATTTTGTGATAGAGAATTGCAGCAATAGTACATCGCTTATCATACAACACAACCTCGACAGGTTTTCAGTCAAGCACTTTGTCATCTTTATTTTTTTTAAATGCCCCTTTTTGCATGTCCAATAACCTTCAATAACCTATATGATACATCATATGATATACAAGGAGTGTACAAAACATTGAGAACAGCTGCTCTTTCCATTTTCCTTTCCACAAACTGACCAGGTGAATCCGGGTGAAAGCTAGGATCCCTTATTGATGTCACTTGTTAAATCCACTTCAATCAGTGTAGATGAAGGGAAGGAGACAGGTTAAAGAATGAGTTTTCTAAGGCTTGAGACAATTGAGACTGTACTGTATGTGTGCCATTGAGGGTGAATGGGCAAGACAAAATACTGAAGTGTCTTTGAGCGGGTGTGGTAGTAGGGGCCAGGTGCACTGGTCCGTGTCAAGAACTCCAACACTGCTGGGCTTTTCATGCTCAACAGTTTCCTGTGTGTATATCAGGAATGGTCCACCACCACACAATGAGCATCCAGCCAACTTGACACAACTGTGGGAAGCATTGGAGTCAACATGGGCCAGCATCCCCGTGGAACGCTTCCGTCTCCTTGTAGGTGTCCGTGCCCCGACAAATTGAGGCTGCGCAACTCAAAATTAGGAAGGTGTTCTTACTTTTTTTTGTACACTCAGTGTATCATGACAGTTTTGATATTGCGGTATTGACCCACATACGTTGGTATTAAAATTAAGTGAGACATAAATAGCTGTATGGTGGGCTGCAGGACATTTTTCACTGGGAAGCAGAGAGGTGATTTGTATTCTCCTTGCCATCCCCTGTAGCCTTGGTCTTTTTGTGAACTGGAGATTAAATTCAGGAAAGCTGGACTTTATTTTGTAGCCAATAAATGTTATAAATATTACATTGGATGTGCTTACTAACAGGCCTGAAACTGCAAGGCTGCTCTTTTTATTGCTGGAGCAAGGGCCGTTGAGGAGAACGACTTCCCCACTCCTCCTTAGCGATTGATTTTCATTTATCTTAATTCATTAAATTCATACTGCATATCCATGTAGATGATTTGTGGTCAATGCATCAAAGAGCATATTTAACAATCCAGCAGTTTTGCAATTTAATTTTCAGACAGTGAAACTGTTTGGATTTGGCCACCGTATCGAAGAGGTCTGAGTGTCGCCATACATCCATACAGCCATGATCGTAAGCGGGAAATAGGAGCAGGCTATTTACTTGTTTAGTCACTCAAATCATTTCTAATCCCAGTGGTATAAGGCAGCTGAGATCCTTGAAAAAGTTCAAATATACTATTGAGGCAATCTCCATTTTAAAAGAAGCCATTCTTAGTCTTCTGCTATGAGTTGGCAAACAAACTGAAAGGGTGCATACTGCCTCTCAATGTTTATTCACAAGAATAATTCATTAGCTGGTCCCCCCTGATTACCCAGATGGAATCATGTAATCCTTCCTTAACCCATAAAATGCCCCGCCCAATTGACTACTTCAAAATGGTGGAAGCCCTCAATGGTAATATCCATGCCAAAATGGGTTTATCCATCTAGAGACCTTTAACTAACTATATGGCCATGGCACAACAGCATAATAGTAGGATACATTTTGGGGTTGGCTGAGTTCAATATCAATCCCCAATGTCCCCTTTATGAGTTTGCATCCACCAAATCATGCTGTAATAATCCAAGGGATCATGGGAGTACTTAACTCCCATAAAATTGAATAGATGTACTCTCGTAGGCAGCGGCAACACCAATGACACCTCTGTATTATAACCCTGAGCTAAGAGCCTCCATTTTGACAGTTACGACTGTTTGTACATCGGATCAGTGCCATTCAAAAGTCAATGCCACAATTCAAAGTTTCAATACTAACAAGAATACAAGGTTGTTGCTTTGACACATTTGTAAGACATTTTTTAACAACCTGTCACTGAAGTACACAAGAAGGTGCCAAATGTCAACATGCATTTAAAAAAAAAAGAAATCCTGTTCCGCATCAAAGTGCTGTGTGTTTCTCTTCCTTCCTCTCGTTCCCCCTCACCTCTGTTTGATGTCACGTCGGTCTGGGTGTGTTCAGAAGAGCCCACCCTGTCTTACATCTGCTTTCACCAGCTGCATGGAGACGGCTAGAGACAACTACAGACGAAGAAGAGTGCGGGCGGGGTAGGCAAAGAAACTGTGAGTACTGTACGGTATAGCTGTGCCTGCTCTGCTTCCCCATGCAGTAGTAAAGAGTGGGGGATAGGCCTCTCTAATGGAGGGCCGCTGGGCCATGTATAATACATTGGGCTGCATTAGTGCTCAGGGTTCTGTTATCACGTTAGCCCCTTTGTTATTGCCGCAACCTTCAGCTACAGAGTACAGACTATGAATCCATTTTTGATAAGAAAACAATAACCCTCCAAACACAATACACACTGACACGTCCTAAGGATGCGATGCAAACGGGTCGAGGTGATCTGTTCTGCACTGCCTTGCTATTAACTGGTCTCAAAGCTAGCCCGGTTCCCGATCTGTCTGTGCTGTTTCCAAACTCGAAAGACAGCACAAACAGATCTGGGACCAGGCTATCTCCAAATTAAAGTAGGATGGTTTAAAATAACATTATCTATGTTATCTATGTAAGGATGCATATAGAAATACTGACTTTGCATTAGGCAGAACCCAGCACTTGTCAGTTGGTAAAAACATGATACAGACGTAATCCCTATCGTAGTCTACAAAAAATAAAACATTACCCGATACCTCCAAAAACAGAAGCCAACGTAATATTTCCTATCAGCTATGAAATACATCAAGTCAAATCTGTCACTGATGAAAATACGATCAAATAAAGTGCTTTTCAGAAAACAAGCTCTTTGACATTATTTACTGACAACTACAGCCCAGATATTAGGGATATAAAATGTGCTAATATTTGAATATCAAAAGTCTGATCTGTCATTTGTCCTGACATGGGCATTCTGACCTAGGTCAATCCTAAGGAGGCCAGTTGCCAACACTGGGCCAAAATTGCGCCGGATGGCGGACTGGCAGACTAACTGATTGCCTGAGGGGGAAATGGGGCTAATCCGTGGGCGAGACCTTAGCTGGCTTACTTCAAAGGAAAAATTTAACATTTTATGTGCCTAATAGCTGGACTAGTAATGTGGTTCCACAGTACAAGCACAGCCAGAGGCAAGGCCCGAGTAGGGAACAAACTGTGGTCTCCGCTTCACTAAACAACTGATATTTAGAGCAACCAAAAGGTCAGATCCTGCCATCATGCCATGCCAATCAAGAGGCCTTGCCTAAAGTACTGCAGTGAGGCAGTTAGGACTCACGGCAGTTATATAGTTATTAAGTAGGCGGTACTGTATCATGCAAATATTAATTATACGATTTTCCAAACTGTGTCGATAACACAAAAAGGGGTGGTACCAGGCAAAAAAATGGTGTACCTTGAAGATAAACAAACACTGTGTCACGCCCTGACCATAGAGAGCCCTTGTTTCTCTATGGTGTAGTAGGTCAGGGCGTGACTAGGGGGTGTTCTAGTTTATAATTTCTATGTTGTGTTCTAGTTTATATTTTCTATGTTGGTGTTTTGTATGATTCCCAATTAGAGGCAGCTGGTAATCGTTGTCTCTATTTGGGGATCATATTTAAGTAACTATTTTTCCCACCTGGGATATTGTTTTGTTTGTGCATGTGCACCACGTTTAGTTGTTCGTTTATTGTTAAATTTGGTTTTGTTTAAGTTTCTCTTTGAATTAAATTTATGGAACTCAACATCCGCTGCGCCTTGGTCCCGTTCTTACGACAACCGTGACACTCTGAGTGTACACATATATGCACGCACACGCACACGCACACACACACACACACACACACACACACACACACACACACACACACACACACGTTTGTTTTACTATCCTTGTGGGGACCAAACAATTGATTCAAATTTAAAATCCTATTTTCCCTAACCCTTAACCCTAAACCTTAATCCTAACCTTATCCCCAAACTCCTAACATTAACTCCTAACCCTAACCCTAACCCCTAAGTGTAAAATTGTTTTTTTCCTTATGGGGACCAGTGAAATTTCCTCACTTGTCCCAATTTTCCCTGTTTTACTATCTTTCTGGGGACTTCTGGTTCCCAAAAGGATAGTATAACCTAAAACACACAAACAGAGACACAAAACACAAAATGACACAAAATGTGGGCCATGAAAAGCAACCATGTGTTTCTTCTTCACAGCCGTATGTAGGTTGAATTCTCCACTATTAGCTTCACTTCAAAGCTCTTTTTTTTGTGTGCTGCGCTGGTCCTCTGGGCTCTTCCGTCCTCTTTTCAGGCTCGCCTGGCATGAACGGCTATGCAGTGAACGGGATATCAATTACACAATGAAGCTGTGTGAGAAAATTGCCATAAAAACGTAATGCCCTGGATAGAGTTGTCCTCGACAAAAGCCTGCTAATTAAGGATGCTAAGTATTGAACATTTCAGTGATATTAGCGCTGAATTGTTGATATAGTAAACAATTGTATCCATTGGGGAGATTAAGAGAAAACATTATCATGACCTATTTATTTTATACAATCATGCTTCTTCATGAGCCAAATTCAGTAACAAGGTTGAATGAGATGATCCTTGATGTCTTTGAGAGAGGAAATAGTGCCATTCATTGCCTGAATAATTGAATGAAGTTAACACAACATGCTAGCACTTGAGCAGGGGGAAGCAAAAGTTTTGAAGCCACTCATCCCTTATACAATGGCTGAGGACAACGTGCCAAAGAACAAAGTCATGCGGGGGCCACATGGAGAGAGAACAGGGTGAATTATATACATGTGGAGAGGAGACAGAACTCTCTAAAGGCAGCTAAGCATTCCTGACAGGTGAACAATGTCAGGAGAAAACAATGGGAGGTTCGCCAACGTGGTGACAACAATAATCCTGAGCGTTTATCTCTGCCAAGGCCTGCCTGATACTACCCTAAGGGGAGGGGAGGACATATTTCAGCTACTCCCTAAGGAGATAACCACTTTACAAACCGCTCGAGTTACCAGGCAGCTAGGATAAATAAGGGCCAATGTAGTTGCCAAGAAGCCAGAGTTGCATTGCTGTTTGAGGGCGTTATCTTTACACAGCTCTAATAGAACTAATTCATACATCACAACGGTTATGTTTGAGTGTGCTTGTGTATTTGTGTGTGTGCGTGCGTGTGTGTGTGTGTGTGTGTTTTTAGAGTGTATCCGCGACCTTTAGAAATCCAATAATTGCCAAACAACATTTCTTGCCACATGGCTCCCCGATATAAAAGCTTTATGTAAGAAGAGAGTGCTATCGAAGAAGGGGAGTCATTTCAAAACAAACCCAATCTTGACCTTTCGGGCAGTCATTTTCTGCTATAATATAGGGTGTTATATAGAGAGTTATCAAAGACAAGATGGAAGCTATATTCTGCAGGAGACCCATGCTGAGTTCCAGTGGTTTTAGCATCAGCAGCAGAACCATGCTAATCCTGCTCTTCTCCCTCCCACTACACACTCCCAAAGCTGTTATAGTTGATCCTCTGGGACACAGCTGTGTGTGTGTGTGTGTGTGTGTGTGTGTGTGTGTGTGTGTGTGTGTGTGTGTGTGTGTGTGTGTGTTTGCGTGCGTGCATGCGTGCGTGCGTGTGTGTGTCTGTAGGGTATTGGGGGGTGACATAGGCCTCAGGCGTGCCTCCCTCTATCTCTTCATCTTTCTCGTCATATTTGTCATTCTTGTAATTTACAGTACTTTGACTTTTTGTTCAACTGTATACAGTATTAGTAATAAGACCAATACTGAGCTCCCTGTCCTTGTCAACAAGTTTATCCACGTTCTCCAACCATCAAATTTCAAAGTGTATTTGTTGCTCCTGCTGCTCTGCATCATTCCATTTCTCTACATTTTGAAGTTAAGGGTTAAGTTTAGGCACTCATTCCAAATGGTTATGGTTAGGATTAAGTTTGGGATAGGGTTAAAAACCACCCCAAAGAAAGCCAATGCCACTACAGGGATCGAACACGTAACCTTCTGATCCAGAGTCATGGGATTCCCCATCCAACCTGATCAACAAAGCCCTAGCAGAACCCAAGTCTACTTTATCATAATAGAGCTTACTGTTGCCCCTAGTGGCCGGTTTTGAAGGCATTTCCCAAAATCCACAGGATTTCGACGTCAATCTTGAACAACCTGGCTGGTACTATTAGGAAATCACTGTCTAAGATATGGGCATTATTGTGAAAATAACAAACTTTCCCTTTTCCCCTGCATTAGGCTACTGTAGTAGCCAACATGTTCTATCATCTCTATGAGAGGGAGGGAGAGAGAGAGCGCGATGAAGAGAAAGAGAGGAAGAAAGAGGTGAGTGTTCACGTCAAGAGAGAAAGATAAAGAGAGAGTGTTCAGAGGGCGTTCATGTGGAGGCGTTGTCCCCTTAAGCGTCTCCTTTCACATTCAGATCACACTCACTCAGCATGCAGTCAGCATGCCGAGGTGTTGCAGTGAGCAAGGAAATGAGCAGGGCCGATGTGAGCCTCTAATTGGCTCAAGGGCCATGGCGCAGCGTGTGGCAGAAAGCGGGTCAGCTGTGGCACACTGACATGGACACAGTACCCCCCTCAGATAGGGCCCTGTGTTAATGAAAGCCTCTTGCGCAATGCCGGGTAACACTCCTCTCTTTCTTCCCCCATTTCATGGTTCTTGCTCATTCCCCAGCTCTCACTCGCTGCAGCCTACATTCTTTCTCTCGTCTATCATTTTTCTTTCTCTGTCACTGTTTTTTTCATCATCTCACTCTCTCCTTGTTTCTTTCTCATCATACGTTGCTCAATGATTCATGAGTAAGGGCCTCTCTCATTCTGTATCACTTTGTCGCCCTCAGTACCTCCTCTTTATCTCACTCTGCACCTCCCTTTCTCAATCTTTCCGCTCCTTCTTGTTTGCTCTCTTTGCAGTGTCTCTTTCTCCTCTCTTCTCTCTTCTCTTGCTCTTTCTCTGTGTTTGGCTGTCCCTCTGTCTATTCCATGTCTTCCCCTCTTTAAGCCTTTGGTTCCTTCTCTCTGTCTATTTTTGCAATGGCGTCTAAAAATGAGTAGGGCCATTGAGTGGCTAAGGTCTGGCCCTCATTGCAAAATGAATCTTTAGAAAATTACACAAAGGCCAACTGGAGCTCGCCGTAAATCTGTGGCTTAGAGTGTTTCATTTCAGGGCCACAGTGGGGAAGAGCTGACACAGGGCTTCTTCTCTGGTGGCTGAGAGAGACACACAGCTCAATTGATCTATTTTTATGTCTGTACCCCCGTTAGCCATCTTAGTATCCCACAGGAGCTAACAAGTGAGACAAATGCCTCAGGTTACACTTCTGTTAGGCAAAACATTAAAGATGGAATACTTAAAGATGGAATCCAATGCCAGTGAAACTGCCAAGTCCGTTTGTGATATTCCAACAGCAAAGACGCTACCTCAAATAATGAACACTGTTTAATTATCATTGCCCATCATTGCACGCGCCGTAGAACAGCAGAGTACTATGTACTAGTTTTTTTTAGTTTTTTTTACCTTGATGCTGAAGTTCCACTCCACCGTTGAATAAACAAAACAAAAACAAAAACAACAACAAATGCGCCTAAGGCGGCTCCGTTTCCCCTCAGGCGGCTCCGTTTCTCCTAATGCGGATCTCAACTTTAATGGTGAAACTGCAACATCCATTTACGATCTTACAACAATAAAGAAGATACTGGAAACAACGCACACTGTTTTGTCTGTGGGACATCATTTCATGTGCGATAGAACAGCAGAATCTGAAGAGTTTATTTCCAAAATGCTGTTTCCACCAATTTTTTTACATTTGTGTTTTTTCATCAGAGATTTTTGGTTATTTGTGAACAAATTTGTTTACATCCCTGTTAGTGAGCAATTCTCCTTAGCCAAGATAATCCATCCACCTGACAGGTGTTGCATAGTAAGAAGCAGATAAAACAGCATGATAATTACACAAGTGCACCTTATGCTGGATACAGTAAAGGGCCACTCTATAATGTGCTGTTTAGTCACACAACACAATGCCACAGCTGTCTCAAGTTTGAGGGAGCGTGCAATTGGCATGCTGACTGCAGACTTACTCATTCTACATTGTAGAATAATAGTGAAGATATAAAAACTATAAAAGAACACATCTAGAATCATGTACAACCCAAAAAAGTGTTAAACAAACCAAAATATATTTTAGATTCTTCAAAGTAGCCAACCTTTGCCTTGATGACAGCTTTGCGCACTGTTGGCATTCTCTCAATCAGCTTCATAAGGAATGCAATAACAACAGTCTTGAAGGAGTTCCCACATACAGGTATACTGAGCAATCGTTGGCTGCTTTTCCTTCACTCTGCTGTCCAACTCGTCTTAAACCACCTCAATTGGGTTGAGGTCATGTGATTGTAGAGGCCAGGTCATCTGATGCAGCACTCCATCACTCTTGGTCTTGGTCAAATAGCCTTTACATAGCCTGCAGGTATGTTTTGGGACATTGTCCTGCTGAAAAACAAATGATAGTCGCACTAAGCGAAATCCAGATGAGCTGGCATATTGCTGCAGAATTCTGTGTTAGCCATGCTGGTTAAGTGTGCCTAGAAATCTAAATTAAACACTGACAATGTCACCAGCAACGCACCCCCACACAATCACACCTCCTCCTCCATGCTTCACGGTGGGAACCACAGATGTGGAAATCATCTGTTCACCTACTCTGCATCTCACAAAGACGCAGAATCTTTCTTGGCCCAAGCAAGTCTCTTCTTCTTATTGGTGTCTTTAGTAGTGGTTTCTTTGCAGCAATTCGACCATGAAGGCCTGATTCATGCAGTCTCCTCTGAACAGTTGATGTTGAGATGTGTCTGTTACTTGAACTCTGTGAAGAATTTATTTGGGCTGCAATTTCTGAGGCTGGTGATGAACTTATTCTCTGCAGCAGAGGTAACTCTGGGTCTTCCTTTCCTATGGTGGTCCTCATGAGAGCTAGTTTCATCACAGCACTTGATTGTTTTAGCGACTGCACTTGAAGAAACTTTCAAAGTTTTTGATATGTTCTGCATTGACTGACCTTCATGTCTTAAAGTAATGATGGTCTGTAATTTCTCTTTGCTTATTTAAGATGTTCCTGCCATAATATGGAGATGGTCTTTTACCAAATAGAGCTATCTTCTGTATACCATCCCTACTTTGTCACAACACAACTGATTGGCTCAAATTAATTTAGAAGGAATGAAATTCCACAAATTAACTTTTAACAAGACCCACCTGTTAATTGAAATGCATTCCAGGTGACTAACTCATGAAGCTGGTTGAGAGAATGCCAAGAGTGTGCAAAGATGTCATCATGGCAAAGGGTGTCTACTAGGAAGAATATAAAATATATCTTGATTTGTTGAACACTGGTTACTACATGATTCCATATGTGTTATTTCATAGTTTTGATGTCTTCACTATTATTCTACAATGTAGAACATAATAAAAAATAAAGAAATAAAGAAAAAAAAAAGAAAAAAATGGATGTGTCCAAACATTTGACTGGTACTCTATGTAACGTAGTTATTTCAATATTTCATTCTTAAATACATTTGCAACATTTTCTACACACATGTTTTCACTTTGTCATTATGAGGTATTGTGTGTAGATGACTGAGCGAAGACGATCTACACAGGCTGTTACACAACAAAATTGTGGAATAAGTCAAGTGGTACAGTATGAATACTTTCTGAAGAAACTGTATATGAAAATACATGTCCTTGATGAGTACTGATCAATCATGACAAGCATGCAATTACTTGCTGAATAACTCTGATGATAGAGGTAAATGTGGAATAATCAGAAATGTGTAGTTCTGAATATGTTCTTCAAAAGGTGATGATATTTAAGCCGAATAGTTCCCCCCAGCAGCCAAATCGAACGATGATAATGATAACTGGTATCATAAATGTATTATTTGTACGTTTCTTTATAACAAATTTAGTCTTTTGTTACATTATTAATCGTAATAAGAGAACATGTAGGCAGCAGTTTACTCAACATTAACTTCTAGTAAGTATGCACCGTGTGCCTAAATCTCTCAAATGTTCCAAGCTATTGCAGACATGGACAGACATAATTGAATTGAACAGATAACAATTGAAAAGCACCAACAATACGTTAGCCTCTAAATAATTTCTGGCATTGTTTGACCTCAGTTTTCCGAAGACACCCAGTGCCTTCGATGCAGCGAAGTTATTGATATAGCTAGGTGGGTAAACGATGTGATGGAATGCATGCTGCTCGAAGAAATCAGCACTATAGGAGCACTGGAGGACTGTGAAGCTTCACAGAGCAAGGGGCGGGGGGGGGGGGGGGGGAGGATGATATCTTAATCAATTACCAAAACAGGACATGCATGCAGCAAGGACTGAATCATACAGCCGCACATTTCCACTTGACAAAACAACTAAATAGTGTTCAGTATACAATTCTGCTGGGGCAGGTTTCTAACTCTCTATGTGCTGACCTGTCACTTGCGGGATTGGGTTGTCCATAGAAGAGAGGGATCAGGGAATCATGAATAAATATATAAATAAGGAGTGGATTTGGCTTTGGCCACAGTTTGGCTATGCACAGACTGGTTGAGACAAAGGAATTATGACATTTTGTCCCACGATTGAGCTTTGATTGGCTGCAGACATAACCCACTGGGCACACCACGTCATTTAACTGTGGAACCTTGGGTAATATTTGGTTGAGACATTGATCAATAAGATTTCAACCTTTATTCACCCACCCCAAAAAAGACAGCCAGAAGTTTGTTGAATTCCCAATGTGTTATCGCTATGCTTTCAACCGTCTAAAGCACAACCAAATTTCAATGGAAAAACATTGTCGGATTTTTGGTTTAGTTGTCATCTAAATGTGTCATCACTTTACTTACAAACAATTTAAAGCACAAAAACGCAATGTCAGATATTTTTGTATTTACACAACAACTTAATGTTTTATAACTGTGCTTCATCTAATAGCCCCACCAAATGACCTCAATTGAAGTTGATATTCCATTAAATGTACATAGTGCAAGTGATCAATGCTGTTTAAGATTCTGCACAGATTATTAGAGGAATTGTGAAGATCTCCACATGCCTGTGACCTTTGCATGCTATCTTGAACATGCATGCTTTCTATGATTACATAAGAAGACATTTAGTAATCTCAAAATGTGGCTATGGATGTGTGTTATTCATTTTAAGGCTGAATAAATACTGTTACATAAGTTTGTAAGATCGCCTTAACTTTAAGGCTATTAATTATATTTTGAAAGTAATATTGAATTGTTTTTGGTTGACAACGCAAACTAAGTCAGTGGGGCACAGATAGAACTATTAAAGCATAAGTCACATCTCCTTCAAATGTTGATATGTGGTTGCATTGACAACTAAACATAATTCAATATCTAATTTGTCTACAAATTCATATTGGATATATTGGATTCATGTTTCCATCTCAACCAAAAAGTTAAATTAAATAATAGGACTAAATCAAATCAAACTTCAAATAAATGTTTAGTGTTTAGTGTTATTCTTTAAATTGAATTTTGATTGAAATGGAGATGAGAAACTTGAAGATTATATTTTAAATCAACCAAAGCGTGACACTCTAGGCCTATATATACTGCCTATTGTTAGCTTACTGATGAGCTTTGAGGGCCCTATGGTGTTGAACGCTGAGCTGTAGTGAATGAATAGCATTCTCACATAGGTGTTCCTTTTGTCCAGGTGGGAACGGGCAGTGTGTCGTGCAATAGAGATTGAATCATCTGTGAAGCTGATGATTCAAATTGGAGTGGTATGCAAATTGGAGTGGGTTTCTGTGATAATGGTGTTTATGTGAGCCATCCCCAGCTTTTCAAAGCACTTCATGGCTACAGACGGTAGTCATTTAGTCATTTAGGCAGGTTACCTTAGTGTTCTTGGGCACAGGCAATATTATGGTCTGCTTAAAACATGTTGGTATTACAGACTTGGACAGGGAGAGTCAGTGAAGACACTTGCCAGTTAGTCAGTGAATGCTCGCAGTACACATCCTGGTAATCTGTCTGGACCTGCGGCCTTGTGAATGTTAACCTGTTTAAAGGTCTTACTCACATCTGCTGTGGAGAGTGTGATCACACAGTCTTCCAGAACAGCTGGTGCTCTCATGCATTTTTCAGTGTTACTTCGAATCGAAGCGCGCATAGAAGTAGTTTAGCTCCTCTGGTAGGCTCGTGTCACTGAGCAGTTCTCGGCTGTGCTTCCCTTTGTAGTCTATATTGGTTTGCCAGCCCTGCCAAATCCGACGAGCGTCAGAGCCGGTGTAGTACGATTTCAATCTTAGTCCTGTAATGATGCTTTGCCTGTTTGATGGTTCGTCGGAGGGCATAGCTGTATTTCTTATAAGCTTCCAGGTTAGAGTCCCGCTCCTTGAAAGGGGCAGCTCTAGCCTTTAGCTCGGTACAGATGTTGCCTGTAATCCATGGCTCCTGGTTGGGGTATGTACGTACGATCACTGTGAGGATGACGCCATCGATGCACTTATTGATGAAGCCAATGACTGATGTTGTGTACTCCTCAATGCCATCGGAGGAATCCCGGAACTTATTCCCGTCTTGTAGCAAAACAATCCTGTAGTTTAGCATCTGCTTTATCTGACCACTTTTTCATTGATCTAGTCACTGGTGCTCCCTGCTTTAATTTTGGCTTGTAAGCAGGAATCAGGAGGATATAACTATGGTCTGATTTTCCAAATGGAGGGCGAGGATGACGTTTGTATGAGGTAGTCATTCAAACATCATGTTAAACTCTTTTATTGTAGAGACTCAGAGCTACAAAATGGTATATCATTCACTGCATTTGAGTAAAAATTGGAGAGTAATTCTGCTTTTAAAGTTGATCAACTTGTAAACTCACTTTTGAGAAAATGGCCTTTAAATGTTTTGGTATCTAGTGAGGAGATTTCCTTTGTCTACACCCATTCAGCATCGTTCACACCCTCTTAAGCTTTAGCCCCACCAATCTCGTTTAACCCTCGGAGCATACAGTTGACGCTCTGGCCGATGATTGGATAACATGAAAACAGCCTAACCAGCTCTGCTGGCAACAATTTCATTACGCTTTTTTGCAGACGTTTACTTACTAATGAGTTCAAATAGACAGAAGCCTTCTATATGGCAGACCAATCCGAACTCATCTCTCGACTGCCACCTGAACCCTCGCCAGAAGGCTCATTACTTCCACCTCTGGATGATTCAGAGGTCACATGACCTCCTGCTCGACATTGAGGAACAAACCAAACATGCCTGGTCCCAAATCGGTTTCTGTTGCCGAATCGTGATGATAACCATAGGATTTGGCAAGACCTGGAACCAGGCTAAACCAAATACATCGTCCTGTGTATAATTCACCTCCATGCCTTTGTTTGAATACCCCTCTCCACCCATACATGTTTCTGTACACTGGGTGATGGAGTGGGCTGGCAGGCATGACCTTCTAATCCCAGTTTTAGGGATGCTACTGGTCCAAGGACAGAATAAATGGCTGATGAGGAGACATTGTAGTGGCTGTAATGACAAATTAGACTTGCTGCTGTCTTGTCCAACATGACGAATAAGGCAGTTAGGAAGACCAGGCTAGGCCTATATAGTTGAGTGCAGTGCCTGTCTGTGCTGTGCAGGGGATACTTCATCTCTTGAGCCTTTTAGTCTAATGCCTTTTCTGCTCTGACTGACATTCAGGCTAGCAGCCTCCACTGGCAAGCACAACAATAAGGACACTCTGACCATTCATGACACAGCACCAAACAACACTCAACCCAGAGATGAGAGTGAACACATCCTAGCAACAGCATACAGTGCCGTCAGAGAGAATTCAGACAGATTTACTTTTTCCAAATTTTGTTACGTTATAGCCTTATTCTAAAACTAATTAAATAGTTTTTTCCCTCATCAATCGACACACAATAATGATGAAGCAAAAATGGGTTTTAGAACTTGTTGCTAAAAAATAAAAATAAATAAAAAATAAAATATCACATTTACATACTGTAAGTATTCAAACCCTTTACTCAGTACTTTGTTGAAGCACCTTTGGCAGCGATTACAGCATCAAGTCTTCTTGGGTATGACACTACAAGCTTGGCACACCTGTATTTGTAGAGTTTCTCCCATTGTTCTCTGCAGATCCTCTCAAGCTCTGCCAGGTTGGATGGGGAGTGTTGCTGAACAGCTATTTTCAGGTCTCTCCAGAGATGTTCGATCGGGTTCAAGTCCGGGCTCTGGCTGGGCCACTCAAGGACATTCAGAGACTTGCCCTGAAGCCAATTCTACATTGTCTTGGCTGTCTGCTTAGGGTCGTTGTACTGTTGGAAGGGAAACCTTTGCCTCAGTCTGAGGTCCTGAGAGCTCTGGAACAGGTTTTCATCAAGGATCTCTCTGCACTTTACTCCGTTCATCTTGTCCTCGATCCTGACTAGTCTCCCAGTCCCTGCTGCTGAAAATGCTGCTACCACCATGCTTGACCATAGGGATGGTGCCAGGTTTCATCCAGAGATAATCTTGTTTCTCATGGTCTGAGAGTCTTTAGGTGCCTTTTGGAAAACTCAAAGCAGGCTGTCATGTGCCTTTTACTGAGAAGTGGTTTCCGTCTGGCCACTCTACCACAAGGGCCCGATTGGCCCGAGTGCGGCATAGATGGTTGTCCTTCTGGAAGGTTCTCCCATCTCCACAGAGGATCTCCAGAGCATTGTCAGAGTGGCCATCGGGTTTTTGGTCACCTCCCTGACTAAAGTCCTTCTCCCCCAAACGCTCATTTTGGCTGGGTGGCCAGCTCCAAGTAGAGTCTTGGTGGTTCCAAACGTGGTTCCAAACGTCTTCAATTTATGATGAAGGCAACTGTGTTCTTGGGCTCTTCAATGCTGCAGAAATGGTTTGATACCCTTCGCCAGATCTGTGCCTTGACACAATCCTGTCTCTGAGCTCTACGGACAATTCCTTTAGCCTCAGGGCTTGGATTTTGCTCTGACATGCACTTGTGCCTTTCCAAATCATGTCCAATCAATTGAATTGTAGAAACATCTCGAGGATGATCAATGGAGACAGGATGCACCTGAGCTCAATTTCAAGTCTCATATCAAACGGTCTGAATACTTATGTAAATAAGGTATTTCAGTTTTTTATTTTTATTGCATTTTCCCAAAAGTTTTAAAACCTGTTTTCACTTCATCACTGTGGGGTATTGTATGTAGATACCTGAGGATTTTGTATTTATTTAATCTATTTTAGAATAAGGCTGTAATGTAACAAAATGTGGAAAAAGTAATGGCGTCTGAATACTTCCCGAAGGCATTGTATATCTTCACAGCACATAACACTTTAGAGAGTTAAAATGAAGGGAGGATGTCATCTCTGCACTATCACTAATATACACCATGATAAATAATTTGTGCCAATGCACAAGAGCTCAGCTTTGACAAACTGCTTAGCAATATGGAACACGAAAGGCAGTGTATAGATATAAAAAGGCTCCTTTAAGGTGGCTACATTTGTTTTACATTTTTAATGGGGTAGATCAGCTTTAATTTTGCAGAAAGATTGTAGCTTCCATCAATGTGACTGTCTGCGTCATTTCCAATCCCCCATGTAATGTTTTGTAAATATATACATATATAGATGAGATTACATTTGAAATGAACTGAAAGTGAGAGGTTGTAATCTGAATGAAGGGAAAAAGGCCATTCTTGAACATTCGGTGAGACATTCTTACTAATTTGCTAGAGTACCAGTTTGGATTTAATAAGTACAACTTTTGCATGACTGAAGCCGTTAGTGAGAGGTTTAATGCTTGAATATTTAATCTGCCCATATTAATTATACAAACAGGCCCGTTTAATTTTGTCTGGTTTGCCGTTCCAAATGAAGGGAAAGATTTTTTGCTCATATAATTTAAAACCCGTCACTAGGTGTAGGTAAGGCCATAAATAAATAGGTACAGTTGAAGTTTACATACACTTAGGTTGGAGTCATTAAAACTCGTTTTCAAACCACTCCACAAATTTCTTGTTAACAAACTATAGTTTTGGCAAGTTGGTTAGGACATTCCACCAATTGTTTACCGGCAGATTATTTCTCTTATAATTCACTGATAAATTCACCCCATAAATAATTGCTGAAATAAATAATTCTCTCTAATATTTTTCAAACATTTCACATTCTTAAAATGAAGTGGTGTTCCTAACTGACCTAAAACAGGGATTTTTTTTACTAGAATTAAATGTCAGGAATTGTGAAACTGAGGTGTATGTAAACTTCCGACTTCAACTGTAAATTACGATATGACTAAAGAGTTAATCAGGGTGATTTTTCCACAAATAGACAGGTATTTTTCTTTCCATAGTAGCAAGATCGGATCTATTGTTGCTAACTTTCTATAAAAATGTATTGCAGCAAGATCATTTCTTTGAATACCAAGTATGTCCACATCACCGTCAGACCGTTTAATTGGTAAACTAAGTTGTATTTCTTTGTGATCCAATAAGTAATATAGTATAATTTGGTTGTAATCCAGAGTGGTTAGAAAAAGTATCTAAGATCCTTGGAGGAATCTAAATTGTGGATTCAAAAGAAAACATGAATCATCAGCGTACAATGACAACTTTGCTTTTAAGCCGTGGCTTTCTAGCCCCTTGATATTATTGTTGGATCTGGTTTTAGTAGACATGGCGATAGTGGACAACCTTGTGTAACTCCTCTTGACAGTTTAATACTTTCTGAGAAGTAGCCATTATTTATTATTCTACACCTGTGGTTACTATACATAACTTTAACCCATTGCATAAAAGAATATCCAAAATTGAAATATTCCAGGCATTTATGTATACATTTCAGTTGTACTTTACCTAAATACTTTTCAAAGTCAGCAGGCCTGATTTCCCAGATTTGTCATAGTGTTATATTTGTGTTATATATTATAGTTTCCAGTACTTGTCTTATATTATCTTCAACCCATCATCCGTGTAAAAAACTGATTAGGATGAATAATATCCAACAATACCTTTTAAATTACAGTATATGCGCAATGCATTTTGCTAAATGGCCTAGAATTTTTTTCACCCTGTTTCAGTAATAATTAAATCAGACTTTCTTTTTGAGTATCTGATCATCAAAAAATTGTCATAGGAGTGGTTAAAACATACTAATATTGGTCCTCTGAGTACATAAAAAAGGTTTGGTATACCTCAACTGGTATGCCATCCAGCCCTGGAGTTTTCCCGGACTTAAAGGCTTTAATTACATCAAGAAGTTCCGCCTCTGCAATTTGGCTTCACATGAGTCTTTCTGTACAGATGTTAGTTTTACATTATTAATAGAAACAAATCCATACAATGAATTTGGTTAGTGGAAATGAAGGAGACTGAAACGAAAGCATATGCTTAAAGAACTTTGCGTCCTCTTTCAAAATATTGAATGGTGAATCATGGGTGACTGTAACATTTGTAAGAAGTTTCTATAAATTATTTTGGGTAGCATTTCTAAGTTGAAAATCTTAAAAGAATTTGGCGCATTTTCCCCCAATATTCCATCAGTTCACTTATTTTTTTATAGTACATTGCACTTTATCTTTCTTGAACAAGTTCCTCAATTTCTTTTTGTTTTTCCTCTAACATATTCTGTGCCTCTATGGTACAGTTTGTATTGCTATATATCTGTACTGTTATTCCTTTTATTTCCTTTGTTAATATGGACTCTTTTGACCTAAATTGCTTTTGTTTTAGAGATGAGTATTGAATTGTATGGCCACTAAAGTCACATTTAAAAGTGTCCCATACAATAAGGGGATCTGCTCTACCTACTATGTTATGTTGGAAAAAGTCAGTTATAAATTCTTCTGTCGTAGATAAACGTTATCCTCCAATAGGCTTTCATTGTCCAATATCCTCGCCCAAGTGAAAATTCTGTAAGAGTAATGTATATGACAATTATTTGATGGACCAGCGATGTTGTCACTCTTTTGAAATGCATGCTGCGTTTTAGAGCAGGACCGATATAAATTCATATTTAGCCATATTCTTGCTATCAGATGACGCTACTCTTTGTTATTTGTTCCAACCATGCTATAACAAAAATACATTACTTCAAGGTGGTATACATAAGGCCTTTAATAATACCCTTTATGAAACCAGTCATCACAACTTCATGGGTGTTGCATTATCAAAAGTGTTACATCTGCCTTATTTACAGGAGGAATTTACACCATCAATGAAAGTGTTAACTCACTATAACTTGGTATATGGACATTGTGGGAATGCCTGTAGCTGAGAAGCTTGTGAATTCATTTTTTTTGTCCCATCTTACACCTGATATCAGGCCTGTTGGCCAGCATTTCTGTAGTAATTGTGTGTGTGTCCCTGTGGTTGGTGTTGTGGTTTAAAACTGTAATGCTATTTTCATGATATCAGTGCTTAGCACACCAAGCAGTTTTTACATGTCCCATGGTGATGCTATTGTTTCCTTCTGCTGATGGGCCTATAAAATTCTCTGAAATATATTTGGCAAAACAAAGTGCCAGTAACCTCTTTCTCTGACAGGTTAAGAGTCTGCCAGTCAGGAGTGCAAGCTGGGTGGGAGGAAAATGAAGGGGTGGGTGTAGAGAGGCAGAGGGTAAGAGAGAAAGGAGATGAAGAAAACAACAGTGATAGGGTGAGGTTATAGTGATAAAACAAGAATGACAAATATGACGAGAAAGATGAAGAGATAGAGGGAGGCACGCCTGAGGCCTATGTCACCCCCCAATACCCTACAGACACACACACGCACGCACGCATGCACACACACACACACACACACACACACACACACACACACACACACACACACACACACACACACACACACACACATATACACACACACACACACACACACGTAGTCCTATCACTCAGCTCCTCAGTCATACCACACAGCAGTGCATGCATTGAGCTCTCTGTACTGTGTGTCCCAGTGTACTGTGCAGGCAGCTAAGGATGGGGCTTAGCGTGCGTCAGCCAGAAGCATGGCAACATATGTGCCATTATTTATAGCCAGCAGATCCTCTGAGAGGCCCAGCCCAGGGGCTGCTTAGAGAGGTGTTATTTGAGAGCCCAAAGACCTGTCTGCGTCGGTGCCATCCAACCCAACCCGCAGTACATTTCACAATGAATACTGAAGTTCTTCTTGAAAAATTAAGTAATTCAATTCGATTCAATTGACCAAAAATGACAACTGCATAAGGAATCAAGTATACTTATTAGAGTGGTTGTAATGTAGTCATTTGAAGACAATTATAAGAATACGTGACTGTTTACAGAACTGCTGTATTTACAGTATATACACATAGGCACCCAAGATACAGATGGGGAGGAGGGGATGGATTCATATGAATGCATGAGTTAGCAATACAGATGTCTTATAAAGAAAATCGGTTCCCTGATGGTTGCAAGTATATTGAATGTTTTGCAGTAAAGATGCAAGGCACATATTCAATGTTGCCTACCTTAAATGTAAACAAAACTCACGTGGGGTACCTAATATGTGATTACCAAGAGATTAGCAGTTTTATTGGGCTAAGCCCAACATTTGTTTCACACACAAGGCAGCATACATTTTAAAATGACGGAATCTGGCTCTGGTCTTATTGGCTGTCACTTAACCTCTCCACCACATCATGGTGATTTGAGCTAGGATCTCCATGCATGTGTCACCATGGGTTTGGAGTGTGCTTGTGAGTTGTATGGTGTAAAATGGTTCATGCTAAGTCAATTAGAGGCACGCCTCTAATCCCTGTGAGGCAAACGCCATCTCTTAAAACAGCAGACAGTGGGTTCGCAGTAAGCACTATAGCGAGGTTCTCTTTCCTTCTGTATGGCCTGGCGTGATGTTGTAGTGAGCTCTGGCCATGAACAGCTAGCACCGCCAGAGAAGGAGTTAGTGTTCCTGCATGCACAGTACAGGTATTAAAGCTATTGTTGGCCCTGTATTCGCAGGTCTTTCTTCCCTCTGTAAAACACTTCACACATACTGTACTGACCAACCCATCTGTGGACTGACACACACAGCTCTGGCAGGACTGAGAATATAGGAGCAGTGCCACAACTATCTTAGAAGCCGAACTGGAGGTTTGGAGAACATGTTTGTGGAAGGTGCTCATTATTTTTCTTCACACATTCTTGAACTTGCGGCTGCATGGCGTTTGACAGGAGAGTGCAGGTCATCAACTAGATACTGGACACAGAAGCATGCCAATAGTGCCCAAGAGTTCATCTGACTCTGGGGAAGTAGATAAAGGGACTCATTGCCAGAATCCGAAAGTATCCCTTTGATTCTTAAGAGTCTAAGCCATTGGAGGGGAGGGTCACAAAAGTTTGAAGCCCAAACGGTTCGGACGCTACAAACAGAAGTTGGAACTTTGACGGTACCGAATTCAGACGAGTCCCATGGGACTTGCAGTTTCTAGGCCAAACCGTTCAGAAGCTACAGAGGTGTCCGCGAGAAGAACCATTTTCGGGATGTCCCATGATGTTACAAACATGGAGGTGGCTCGGCCACCTTCCACCGCAGATGATCCCTCGGCAGGGGATAAAACCTGACAGTGAAGTGATCCAATGTGTAGAACTTCTCATTTATTTCAAATTTGATCTAAATAGATTTATAGTAGGTATTGTAAAAATCCATACCGGTTTATGGATCCATACCTTAAAATACCTTAAAATACAATATATCGGCCAGCCCTAAAAAACACATTAGGAATGATACAAATTGGACAAATGACTTGTGGCAAAAGCGCTTCAAATGGAGAGTAAAAAGAATGGGCTACATCAATATCCAACACATTCTTTTGGTGTTTATTTTCAATGGTGCTCTTTCCATCCACACCACTAAATGGAACCCATCCTATTCAGGATGACTCCACACTTTGAATCAGACTACTTTCCCAGAAGTACTTCAATGTGTGAAATAGGGAGTCCTTTTCAAGAACTAGTGAATACTAGGGCTACTCTGCAAGTACCATAAACACAGTATCCAGTAGTGTTGCTTTCCCAAGTTGACTAATCTTAATAGATTGATGAAAGGTCACCAGAAATTCCAGCCATGCAAGCAGTTCACTCTTTTAGTCTGGGTCACATGTGTATTATGCATTCATGCACAGGAGAGTGCAAAATTGGTTCATATATATGTTAAGGTCAAAGATGGCTCCAAATTGTTAACATGCCCAGATAGTCAGTAACATGCATTTAGAAATCTTCGTTAGTCATACAATAACTGTTCATCTGCACTGGGGTCTTACTAAGATAATAATCATGTCAAATTCCATTCTCCTTTCATATGTCCCCTAAAAACGTATACTTGTATCTTTGCCTTGCTATAAATAATCGAAAATCTGAATGAATATGGTTATTGTTATCTTACATTCCGGTTTGATCATGGGTGTTGAATATTAGTTCATGTTTCAGGCTACAATAGCCTATCAATGGGGCATGGATGCGACTAGGGTAGGGGCGCGGGTGAAAAATGATATAATGCAGAAATATATCCTAAACAACAACAAGAGTAATTCCATCTAACATCAAAATATTTAGCCAATAATGGCACAATGATTTGCCACAAATTATTAGAACATGTTGATAATAATTTACTATGCATAACGGCATAAGAAAGTATGTTTAGACAAATTAATGGACTTTTCAATGTGCCATTCTAACGACTTGATAATGATTAAACCTCACCCAAAACGGACAGGTGCTTTTCTTACCATTCATGGCAGGCGTTTGTCCATCGTGTATTCTACAAAGGAGATGTTGCATCTTCGGCGTTCTTATTTTCACTTCACCATTATTCCAAAATCGTTTTTAATTTCCAATATAGGCTAGCCTACTGATCGCAATCCCGACCTTTTTCACCACCGGCTCGCTCTGTGGATAGCGCGCGTTCCAAAGCGACTCATTCAGCGCGAGACAACCTCTCCAGTCTCTCAGCAGTTTGAAAGACGGGCACTATATTGGTGCAGCGAAACTGGTCAAATGTAGGCTATGTTGAGTTATTTCAATCAAACTCGAACGCTCACTCAATTTTACTGTAATCTATAGTTCTGATCTATCGTAATTCGTCTTTACTTGAATCGATTTCCATTCGTCCTTAAAATACTTGAAAAATAGCACAGGATTAAAAGCATACCAGAACAAATTAATTAAAAAGC
Source organism: Oncorhynchus nerka (assembly GCF_034236695.1). Lineage (NCBI taxonomy): Eukaryota > Metazoa > Chordata > Actinopteri > Salmoniformes > Salmonidae > Oncorhynchus > Oncorhynchus nerka. The sequence goes on along the minus strand of NC_088419.1, from coordinate 36,872,600 downwards.
AATAGCCTTTTGTTCAATTCAGAATTAGTTGATTTTTGGCAAAACACCTATACCAGATCATTTTGCGTTCCGAGCAAAACCTTGTAGAAACGAGTAGCCCAATCCTCTGCAACAATCACACAAGCTGTACACCGCGCCACAAAGGGGATAACGCAGAGCAGCAGATAGCTGGTTGAGGTATTTAGGTGGCACGACCAGCCTGCGTCTCGGTAACCGCAGGAGAGACAGGCAGTGAGAGACTGAGAGGAAGCGCTCATTCGCCCCCAACAACACTATTATAGTCAGGGTTCCATCTAAACTTTGACCAACATTGACCGCATATTGCGCATTATCGTCCTCTTTGTCGCACTTTTTTTTTACAGCCTAATGAAACGAGAAGTGGGTCTATAAGCGTGCATTCAGAAGATGATGCCAAATGCATTGGTTGAAATGTCACATTTGGAGTCATAGTTAAAACATTAGGCCTAGATATTTTAATATAAATAGATTTAAGTGATTCAAGATTGAACATGCTTGCATTTAACAAAGTGATTTTCGGTCCTCCGTAAAATTGCGAGGGCGACACACAGGCCACTTGCAATAGTCTGAGTCAGAGTTTTGCAATATCATTTCACATGTCACTTGCTTTATTTGTGTTAATTTTATGTTTTCAAATGGCGCAAATACCCCCAATCATAATGTTATTCTTTCATAAATACACACAGAAAAAAAACGTCATGTATAGTGCCAAATGAGGGTTATTTGGCTTGTAGGCTAACCATAGCAGATGGTGGTGCTACATAGAACCCTTTTTGTAAGGTTCTATAAAGAACCATGTTCATAAGGTTCTACATGGAATGTTTATGGTGCTATAAAGAACAGTTCCATAAGGTTCTATAAAGAACCATAAGAAAGCCCCTTTATTTGTTCTTTATAGAACATTCATGGAGAATGGTTCTATATTTTTATTTATTTAACTAGGCAAGTCAGTTAAAAGAACAACTTCTTATTTACAGTGATGGCCTACCCGGCCAAACCCGGCCAAACCCGGACGACGCTGGGCCAATTGTTCCCCGCCCAATGGGACTCCCTATGAGATGTGATGCAGCCTGGATTTGAACCAAGTACTGTCGTGACACCTCATGCACTGAGATGCAGTGCCTTAGAATGCTGCCCCACTCAGGAGCCCAATCTTAAAGGCTCTACAAATAACCTTTTCAAGAAAAATACAGGGTTTTTAAAAATCTGGTTTAACATGCTATTTGTTAAAATTCCATAGGTGTTAATACTGTATTAATTGACAAGTTGAATAAGGTTTGGTAGCTCTGGGACAGCTGATTTGGTCAACATTTCTCAATTGAAGCAATTGAAGACTTGAGTCTTTCACAAGACAGCAGAACTGGCCATGGTCATATTCAGTGCTGTGAAAAAGTATTTGCCCCCTCTCTGATTTTCTCTATTTTTGTGTATTTCTGTCACTGAATGTTATCAGATCTTCAACAAAACCTAATATTAGATAAAGGGAACCAGAGGGAACAAATAACACAGCAATTACATACTTATTTAATTTAGTTCATAAACAAAGTTATGCAACACCCAAAGCCCCTGTGTAAAAAAGGTATTCGCCCTCTTCAAATCAAATCAAAATCAAATATATTTACATAGACCTTCTTACACCAGCTGATATCTCAAAGTGCTGTACAGTAACCCAGCCTAAAACCCCAAACAGCAAGCAATGCAGGTGTAGAAGCACAGTGGCTAGGAAAAACTCCCTTGAAAGGCCAAAATCTAGGAAGAAACCTAGAGAGGGACCAGGCTATGAGGGGTGGCCAGTCCTCTTCTGGCTGTGCCGGGTGGAGATTATAACAGAACATGGCCAAGATGTTCAAATGTTCATGACCAGCATGGTCAAATAGTAATAATCACAGTAGTTGTCGAGGGTGCAACAGGTCAGCACCTCAGGAGTAAATGTCAGTTGGCTTTTCATAGCCGATCATTGAGACTATCTCTACCGCTCCTGCTGTCTCTAGAGAGTTGAAAACAGCAGGTCTGGGACAGGTAGCACGTCCGGTGAACAGGTCAGGGTTCCATAGCCACAGGCAGAACAGTTGAAACTGGAGCAGCAGCACGGCCAGGTGGACTGGGGACAGCAAGGTGTCATCATGCAAGGTAGTCCTGAGGCATGGTCCTAGGGCTCAGGTCCTCCGAGAGAGAGAAAGAAAGAAAGAGAAAGAAAGAAAAGAAAGAGAGAATTAGAGAGAGCATACTTAAATTCACACAGGGCACCGGGTAAGATAGGAGAAATACTCCAGATATAGCAGACTAACCCTAGCCCCCAGACACATAAACTACTGCAGTATAAATACTGGAGGCTGAGACAGGAGGGGTCAATAACTGCTTGTGCCACCATTAGCTGCAATGACTACAACCAAAAGCTTCCTGTAGTTGTTGATCAATCTCTCACATTGCTGTGGAGGAATTTTGGCTCACTCTTCAATGCAGAACTGCTTTAACCTCAGCAACATTTGTGGATTTTCAAGCATGAACTGCTCTTTCCAAGTCCTGCCACAACATCTGAATGGTGATTAGGTCTGGATTTTGACTAAAGGCCATTACAAAACTTAATGTGTTGCTTTTTAGCCATTTTCAGACTTGATTGTGTAGACCTGATTGTGTGTTTTGGATCTTTGTCTTCCTGCATGACTCCGCTGCGCTTCAGATTCAGCTCCCAGACAGATGGCCATACATTATCGAATTCTCTGATATAAAGCAGAATTCATGGTTCCTTCTAATGAAACCAGACTCAGTAAGCGCTAAATTAAATAATGCACTTTCTATTTTGGTTTATATCTCCAAAATAAGAGATATTACGGCTTAACTATACCTATTCAATGCTTTGACGCCACAGCACTGGAAATACCCAAGCTTTTAAAAAAAATATTCACCCCTTCAGGTTTAAAAAAATATTTTTCAGTTGATTTCTCAGCCAGGCGAGGTGATGACATAGGGCTCGAGTGTAGGCAATATGTAATCTCGCTCACGTGCTGAGTGATGTTTATAACTCAACTGTAACTCTGCCATATTGCAGTTTAGCCTTGCAGCCAATCCAGTCGGACTATAATCCTGGTAAGTACTTTTGGAATAAAACATTCAATTATTTTATGTGATGAGCCATTATGCATTATATTGTACACTTTGTTCTGTTCTGGAAAATATGTAGTTTCTGATAACCTGTTCTGCATGTTTTGTAGTGTTTAGCTGTATTCCACCTGTTGGCTAGACTAGTGGGCTAGCTAGCTGGCTAAATTAGTTAGGGAGCTAGTTAGGGAGCAGAATAACAGTTAGCTAAAGTTAGGTTCATTGTAATATAAAATGCTTGTTTTCATTTCATGTATTAGAAAACATTGAGTGTATTTTTGTTCGCTAATGAGTCACGTTTGTCTTTCTTCCACAACATAAAAATCCAAAGAACTAACATTATCAGAGATGGCAGATCATGTCGAGGTAATATAACTAATATTTAATGACCATGTAAATTTATCAATAGTTGTAGCTAAGTTAGCTAGCTACCTATCAGTCAAGGCTTGGTTAACAAAATATTTACAGTAAATACTATTACCATCTACTAATTGTTATTCATACAAAGAGTATATTTTCTGTCAATTGTTGGCAGCACCATTTCACCAGGTCAAATATTTGGTACATGTAAATGCACTTGGCGGATCCTGATTCTTGAATTATTCCCTTTCGGACAATCTGTTGCCTGAACATGGCACAGAGAAGCCTACACAGAGAGAGAAAGCCAGGGGCAGATGTCAAATGGTCCGTGGAGGACTGCTGAGGGCCAGTGTAGAGACAGGGGCCCATGTAATGAGTAGGACAAGAGGATCAACCAGTTCCAGGGGAGGGAACAGGGGAAGAGGTAGAAGGGGCAGATTCAGAATCTGGGAAATATCCCTGGCTGACAGGGAGAGAGTTGATCATCATAGTCAAGATAGAAGTGCACTGGTGGAGGTTTGTAAGCCACATTACACCATGTCTGATTAGTCTAAACCAAATCTAGACCAGATTGTCAACTCCGGTACTCATGTCAACCAGGAAATATAGCTCTTATTTTTACTCATTAACTTTAGTTGTATCATAAACAGCTGTCGTAGAGAGAGAGAGAGGCATGATGTCTTGATGCTGATGCTGGAGAGGACATCCAGGCTAACCAGGGAGGTGGTGGAGATGTGGGGGGAGGCCCTTTTTGCACTATTGGTTCGAGCCTGTAAGTAAGCATTTCACTGTTGTATTCGACGCACGTGACAAATCAACTTTGATTTGATTTTTGGTGCACCTGTGGCAGGTGTGGTGAAAATGCCAACTGACTTTGAGAAGAAGGGCTGCGGTGGGGGGCCAAATACCTGTATCAGTACAATGCCACACACATACACATACTGCCTGGAGCCTGGAAACCTAAGGAACACCAGGCTTATAGGAATGATCTGTTATCCCTGGTTGAAAGCGAGGAACAGGGAGAAGACCATGCAGAGTACAGGCATGCTGCCTACCGGCAGTTCATCTGTTGGCAGCGTGGCACGCTTTGGCAGGGCCACAGGATAGTTATTCCAAGCTGCTGCGTGTGGGACATCAGAGACGCTTTCCCTGACCCTAACGGCCACTATAAAGGATTCACTCCTGGCAGACTGACCTAGAGAATTCTGTCCATGTATTATGAACTGTTTATGTGTTCGCTAACTCTAACCCGCTGTTTGATAAAAACAACTCATGTTACAAACAAAGGTTGAATATAGTGGAAGTGCAAAAGTATTTATTTGTTCCACAAATAGTAAAGTCTTTTAAAATGAAACGGAATCATAGAACAAATCGTTTGACTCGGTGTAACTACATTTATTGAGACGTAAGACAACATTCATGAGTGACAAAGTATTCATAAGGTATATTTGCAGGTGGATTGAGTCGAGGGGACTCTATAATACATGATCAATAACATGAGGTTATTTATAATGGCTATTTATAAGCAATGAGGTCTATTTAATTGAGTAGAGGGGACTGTACAATAACACAATGTACAATAACAATGGTGGTTATTTGTAATAGCTTTGTACAAGAAACTATAGGAACTAATTGTTAGCTATTGGTATTCAGTGTGTGTGTGTGATTATGCATGCATGTGTGTGTGCTTGTGCATGCATGCATGTGTGTGTGCTTGTGCATGCATGTGTGTGTGTGATTATGCATGCGTGTGTGTGCATGTGGACATGGGGTTTCCAGTCAGTGCAGCTGTTCAGATCCTAGGGAGAGGGAGGAAAAGATGCATCTAGAAACACTGTTTGACCCTCCTTTGTAAAAACACTGTTTTAAATCTTATCACTCATACCTGGCCCCCGGCTGACGTGTGCCTGACCCAGTTCCTGGATGGGTGGTGTTGCAATGTCAGGGAGAAGGCCAAGATTTCTTGGGTCGCTGGCTACACAAGGGATGATCCTTGGCATTCCTAAATTGGATGCCAACCTCTGTCTGACCACACCTGCTTGCTGCTCAGAGATGTAGCTAGGGGTTTTGGGGTTCTTCTTCGCAAGCACTGTCCATCTTTTGGACTTGTTTTGAAAGTGTCTGTACTGTGAGTAGCTCAGGGTATAGAACACCGAACAGCGAGGAACGAGTAATTATCATTACAACATCAAGATATAACCAATAGGCAGGAAAATGTGCTGCTGCATTGAATAAGTTTGGGCAGGTTCTGGTTCTTACCGGAGATGTACATAAACAGATGAGTGCCCAAAACGGGCACGGAAACAGGAATCACTCACATCTTGTTGCCAGCTTTGTTCCTCGAGAACAGGCCTCTCTCGATGTTGATTGTCGTCCAATGCTGCCAGGAGAGTCCTGTCCTCATATATGTGCGGTGTGAAGGCAAACCTATTGCTATATATCGGAATGCCTCCAGCTCTGCAGTTGACCTCAGAAAAGCATCACAATTAGCCTTATGCGTGTCATCTCATCAAACACAGAAAAATATATGACACATATATGATTTACAAGACCTAAAAGCCAGGTGTTTGGGGATAACTTTAAGCCACCTCTTGTTGAGCACAATTTCAGTCAGTCTTATGGGCTGCTGAACCTCTCTCCATCCAGGACTTTGGGCCTTTCTCAGGAAAACTGTCGTGCTGAAAGCTGCCGAAGACCCATTCGTGTTCTACAACATGGTGCAGGATGCCTCTCATGTTCTACAGCAGTGAAAACCATTTATCAGTAACCATTTATCTACAACACAATTGCCTGACATATCATTAATCACTCTAATGGCAGTGCTGAAATTACAGTCAAGTACGATACCAGCCATTACAAAATATACATTTCAAATATAAATCATCCAATAGTAAGCTGTTCTTAGTGCCACAGTATTTCACTTAAAATGAACTCTTCATATGTCCCAGCCTCCTTACAGCTCCACCAGAAGTGGTTGACCACAGGAGGCTGGTGGCACCTTAATTGGGGAGAACGGGCCGGTGGTAATGACTGGAGGGGAATGGTATCAAATACATGGTTACCAGGTGATTTCTGCCATTTCATTGGCTCCATTCTGGCCATTTATTATGAGCCATTTTCCCTCAGCAGCATCCACTGTGTTTGACAATATCCGTATTCCACTGGAGAAGGATGGAGTACGCTGCCTGCTGCCCAGCATTTCTTGAGAGAATGTTTGAAAAGTGAAAAATGTCAGTTGAAACATAAAAGTAAAATATAATAAGCAGTAGAGATTGCATGACTTCCTCGATATAAATACTTTACAGCATCAATATTTTTGCCCATGTCCTTTGACCCATGCCACATATGAAGCGAATGCTTCACTTCTTTGTATCGGCCCGTCTGGTTCTGAGGACAAAACATCGCACATCACTGTGTGTGATGTTTGAGAATTCAAGTCTGTGCAATTACACAATTTGAATTCCACTGAGAGATGAAATTACTATTGTTGAATTACTATGAGTTGATACTATTGGAGCCATGTGTTGTCCAGTTGTGTTTGTCTATTGTTGGTATTGAAATTAAAACCAAACTCATTCATTATGGCAGAAATTTGGGTGTGGGCATCATTACAGACTTACAGACAAGCAGACAAGCTGGTGACCCAAGTCAGTGGGACTTGGGTCACCAGGTTCGTCCTTACGAAGCCCTCTTTCTCCATTCTGCAATAGCTCTGCTAGGTTTCCCTTTTGTCGATGGTCATGATGGAGAGGATTTCCTTGGTCTCATTCTCCATTGCTGTATAAGAACAGTACTGGGCACAATGTCCAGAACCGTCCATATGACCATCAGCTGCAATCCCAAATAATATTGTAAAATGTCTATTGTATGTAATAAGGGTTATTTCACACCAGGAAGGTCCAATTTTTGGGGGGGGGTATCACAGATTGTTTTGGCAAATATCATGTATCTTCATTGGGAGGAAGGATGTCTAATTTGGTTTCGTATCACAAACAATTTGAGAACTTTGGAAGATATTTCCCATTTTATTCATACATTTATAAACATCCTTCCTCTTAATAAAGGTGCTATGTTTCTAATTTCCAAACCTTACAAAAATGATAAGTATTTTATTTACTAAGTATGACAACTGCATCTTTTGTTTTCAGTGGGTCAATGGTTTCATTATGTTTGTGCTGCCAGAACGCCTTGATGGCCCCAGCAGCTGCTGTACCTTGAAGGAGGAGTCTGGAAACAACCCCCATGTGAACGAAAGGGAGATCTTTCTGTAGTTGTTCCCAGGGAGCAGGATGTTGAACGCCAGAATGAAATTCCCAGCCTGCATCCCCAACATCATTGTTGGTTAGGAGTTCCACTTCCATACTGTGTGACCTTTGAAACATTTCTAAAACAGAAAAAAAGTCAAATAAAATAAATACATTTGAGGCATTGTTTTGTATTTATTTTGTATATCTATTTTTTTATAGATGTCGATAGATTGTAGCTTCCATCAATGTAATTGGCTTCCAATATATTTTTTCCACCGGTCGAATGTCAATTAATTGTGTTTCTTGGCCCAAGCTAGTCTCGTCTTCTTATTGGTGTCCTTTAGCAGTGTTTTTTTGCAGCAATTCAACCACGAAGGCCTGATTCATGCAGTCTCATTTGAACAGTTCAAAGCTGTCATCAAGGCAAAGGGTGGCTACTTTGAAGAATCTCAAATATAAAATATGTTTTGATTTGTTCATGACTTTTTTGGTTACTACATGATTCAATATATGTAATTTCATTTTGATGTCTTCACTATTATTCTAGAATGTAGAAATAGTACAAATAAAGAAAATCCCTGGAATGAGTAGGTGTGTCCAATCTTTTAAATATATTTTCCTTTGTTATTTTCCACTAACCCTACCACTCCTCCCATAATTGGAGTAAACTAATTGTCAACAACACTTATGCTTCTACTTCCAGCTTAAACATACTATGTTTAAGGGCACAATCTATTTTACAATAGTTATCTTTTGTTTGTTTTTACTCCTAACCTTCCACTGCCCTCAACACTTCCCATGTTTTTCTGAAGACCATCCAGTTTGATTTCTATTTGCCATATATTTTTAACTGTCATTCCTGAACCTGCGACCAAAAACAAGCTACATATGGACAGTACCAAAGCAAGTGATCTAACGATTCTGTCTCTTTGCAACAAAATCTGCAGAGCATCCGATGGCGGGCAGAGGGGGGGGGGGGGGGGGGTGAGCGCCTATTCCAACTTCGGCAGGATGACCAGACTGATGCCGAGTACGTGCTTAAACTGGTGAGTAGCAGCATCCAGCGGATGGAATGAGCCGGTACTCTGTATGCTATTCTGAAGAGGACTGCACAAGGAGGTCCAGACGGAACTGGCATGTTCGAGACGACAACCTCTCATTGGACGCACTCATCGCAATGGCCATACGTCTGGATAAACTACTTTGGGAACGTCGGTACCCTCATTGCTTCTCTCCCTCCCTCAGTGACCAATCAGAATCAGAACCCATGGAGGTAGGGGTCACACGCCTCCCCGCGGCTGAGTGATACAGACGGAAACAGCTGGGGCTCTGTCCCTATTGTGGTCAAGGGGGCACCAGCTTCAGCAGTGTCCAGTACGGCCCAACTCGGGATCCACGAGAGCAGAGGAACGGTCACATGCTCTTCCACCTCCTGGGGCAGGTGTGAGTATCTCATCGTCATAATTTTATGTCAACACTTTTTAGTGTCAATTACACTAGCTGGCTGTCCCTCATGGACTGTTTCAACAGTGCTAGTGGACTCTGGTGCCGCGTGGAACTTCATTGACCAGACCCTTGCTTCCTCTCTGAACATCACCTAATACCCGCTCTACTCTCCATTTCCGGTTTAAGCCATTGATAATCGGCCACTAGCATCCGGAACCATCACACACATCACACCATTCACCCTCAATGTGGAGTCCATTTATCAGGAAAACATTTCCTTCTTCATCATTAGTGCACCAGCTCACAAGATCATCCTCGGCATCCAATGGCTCCAACGACATAACCCCACCATCTCATGGTCAAGGATGATAATCACGGACTGGGTACCCGAAAGCCGGAGGACCTGCCCCTCTCGAGTCGTAGCCCCTGTGGTCTGTGACGTAGATGTGGACATTCGCCAGGCTCTGGAGAGGGAACCTGCACCCACTACCTGTCCACCTGAACGCGTATATGTTCCCACAGGGAGAAGGGATCGGCTGCTGACCTGGGCATAAACAGCTGTCATCGCTGGAAATCCAGGGATCACCCGTACCATTCAATCTCACTCCAAAAAATATTGGTGGCCCACCTTGGCGCAGGACGTTATTCGCTACGTCAACTCCTGTTCTGTGTGTGTCCAAACTAAATCCCCCGGCACACTCCAACATGGAAACTCCTTCCCCTTTCCGTGCCTCAGCGTCTCTGTTCTCATCTATCCATTGATTTTGTCACTGATCTCGCCTCTGACGGTTTCACCACCATTTTGGTGTTGTGGATAGATTTTCCAAATCCTGTCATTTTAACCCTCTCTCTGGTCTCCCGACTCCTCTCCAGGTCACTGAGTTACTATTCCAGCAGGTCTTCTGGCATTACGTCCTTCCAGAGGACATCTTCTATGACTGTGGCCCCCAATTCACATCACAGATATGGAGAGCCTTCATGGAGTAGCTCGGGGTCCTTGAACGGCCCTACAAACCGGGGACTCAGCTTTTCCACCAGTACCTGGTGGACTGGGGGGGGGGGGGGGGGTCACGGTCTAGAGGAGGGCAGGTGGAGTGGTGTGTTCCTGGTGGAGAGCCAGACACAATCACCAGGATGAAACATGGTAGCCTCCTTGCGGTGGCGATCCGCCTGCTCCTTCTGACAGTTGACGGTGCACTGGAGTCTCACGTGGGCATCGCTCCACACTTCATCTGTGTGCCTGAACCACTCATCCACCGTACGATCTTCGGATATATTTTTCAGCCTCACTTCCGGTTACAGGCCTCAGTCTAACGGGCAGGTGGAGAGGACGAACCAGGAGCTGGGGAGGTTGCTGAGGATCTACTGCCAGGACCGGCAGGGGGAGTGGGCCCGATTCCTTCCCTGGGCGGAGTACGCTCAGAATTTGCTACGTCACTCCACCTGGCTGACTCCCTTCCAGTGTGTTCTGGGTTATCAGCAGGCTGTGTTCTTAGTTCCAATGTTGTGCCCCTTCAGAACCCAAAATATATCTGAAGATCCTGCAGTGGATGAGTGGAGAGACTAGATAGTAGCTTCTAAACATTTGGATACCACAAATTGGGGAGAAAAATGGGTAAAATTAAAAAAATGATATATATATATTTTTATCTGCAGTTACAAGGAAGAAGAAACAGTCGTGGACATGGTGGAGAAATTTGAGGCCTTTACTAGGAAGCTTGAGTTGTTCGATTTGGACTTGTCATCTGGAAGGCTACTGCACTTCAGCACACTGAAGAAATGACAGGCAGAGGGAACAGGCCGCAGCATTGTCACAGAGGTGATGGAAGATGTCATCAAGCAGCTGAGGGACAACTTATCCACCAGATTTGAAGATGACAGCATGCCCAAGGATATCATTGCGTTTGTGCATGATCCTCTCACTGTCCGCCCAGGTGGAAAATTCTCCTCCCTTGCTAAGAAAACGATACCCTCGCTGGATGAGGTCGCAATTCAAACGGAGCTGATTGAATTCCAGACATCGAGCCAAATCAGGGATGCGCTCAGGAGTGCCGAGTCCCTGTGTGCATTGTGGGTGGCATGCTCAGAGGGTGGCATGCTCAGAGGGTGGCATGCTCAGAGGGATATAGCACAATAAAAAAACTTGCATTGTATCATCTTACACCTGCAAATCCTAATTTTCCTCTATGAACACAATATAGACTCACGACAGGAATCGGCTATCACATAAGTCAATCGAGGTCTGCCTGCACATCAAAATCACATTCCATTGGTGTGCAACACTTGCATAACAAGTTAGCTATATTTTTTATTTAGGTACAGTGACTTCCTTTTTGGGATATTGCATTTGGGAGTATTTTTTTTATAGTTATTTTTTTATGAAAATAATTTTCACAATTAATATGGGCGGCCAAATAATATTGCCGCCAGTTGTTTTTTAAAATAAGCAAATCGGTTAAGAACCAATTCTTAACTACAATGACTGCCTTCCCCGGCCAAACCCGGTTGACGCTGGGCCAATTGTGCCTCGCCTGTTAATAGCCCATCCTAGAAACGCTGTTTGCAGAATTCACAGTCTGCGATGCAGGTGAAAAACAAAATGCCTCCAGCTGTCCATCACTACTGTAAATAAAAAGGGTATTTTATATAATTATAATGCAGGTTTAATAATAATACTTTTCTCCCCTTCCACTTGTTAACGGTTCCAATTGATATTTTTTATTTTTATCAATTCGTTTATTTGAGTTTAACGACAATATTTCTTGCATTATTTGTTCTGTTTTTTCTGGTGCGCTAAACTGAAATTGCAACCAACATTCTACAGCTTGTTTAAAAAATAACGATATTTTGGAGATTATTTCCTTTTCAAATAACCAAAAGTGAGCAATTGAAATCTGACGAAAGGGTAAAATGCCATTCTTGAACATAGGGTGAGACATTCTTACTAATTTGTAAATAATAAATCATTTAGAATGATTTCTTTCTGTTTTTAGAGGGAGAGATACCAAAAGCATCTATTTTCTGGACAAGAACATCCCGGCCGGCCAAACCCTCCCCTAATGACGCTGGGCCAATTGTGTGTTGCCCCATGGGTCTCCCGGTCGCGGCCGGCATGGGTATCGAACCAGAATCTGTAGCAACTCAGTTTGAACTGCGATGCAATGTCTTATACTGCTGAACCACTCAGGAGGCCCCATCCACAATTTTTTTAATGCTGATCTATTGCTTTGCACAAAGTATCAAAATCCTAAAATACTACTTAAACAGAGCCATTCAGTGACATCAGCAAGAGTTGTGCTGGACCCTATGTCAGAGAGGTGTTTTTGGGACCACATCGTGTCTATTGTCCTGCTAATAGCCCTTGTGAAAAACAAGTGTTCGAAAACAGTAATGATATTTTGGAGATGATTTTGTTTTCAAATAACTGAAAGTTATTGGCTGTACAAGAGAATTTAAAACCTTTTTTTGTAAGAACATAGCACATGGGATTGATTTTAAGAAATGTAGCTTAATTAATGTGATACATTTTATGCTGGTTCTATTACAAGAAAAAAAAAAACTAACCCCTCAGCGTTTCCGTTAGGAAAATATGGCGTTGTACAAGGTGACCTTTATTTAACTAGGCAAGTCAGTTAAAAACAAATTCTAATTTACAATGACGGCCTACACCAGCCAAACCCGGACAACATGTGGCCAATTGTGCGCCGCCCTATAGGACTCCCAATAACAGCCGGATGTGACACAGCCTGGATTCAAACCAGGGACTGTAGTGACACCGCTTACATTGAAATGCAGTGCCTTAGACTGCTGTGCCACTCGGAAACCCAAATATATGTGGAGGTAATCAGGAAGGTGATGGAGGCCAGGTCAGTGTCATGAGGCGCAGGTGATCGTAACGATTGTTGCAGGTGTGCGTAATAATAAGACAACTGGTGACGTTCGAGCGCCTGAGAGGGGATGCGGGTAGTAAACGTGACAGTACCCCCTCCCTGACCCACGGCTCCAGCCGACGGACGATGGCCCCCAGAGGGACGGTCCCGAGGACCATCAGCTGGCCGGTCGCTTCCCCTGAATATAAGCAAGTGATGTCTGCTAAATAATCAAATTGATGGCGCAGTGGTATAGACCTCGGCACCTACATAAAGCTGAGTGACTCACTCATTCACGGCTTTGGATCAAAATAAATAAGTACCAACATTCTTTCTGATAGCTGTTAATAAAGACATGTTTTGGTTATCCTGACCTGGACAACATGTATTATAGTTTCTAAAGGAAGAATATTACCACCGTCTCTTGCGCATGTCATTTTCCATGTGGTTCCATAACGAATTACTAGGGGAATAAATATCGCTGAATGACAGAAATTTTGGAACAAAGTAGGCTATTGAAGGTAAACAAATTGTTGCTTACTGGAAAATACTCTTTCAAAATTAATGGAAGAGGCAAGTGAAAGGGGGAAAAGACAGCATTCAGAGGTCAAGACAGCGCTGCTCTGAGACAAGCATGGGGACTGGTCTTGATATATCAATGAGATTTTTATTTTCACTGAATCTCCGTTTTGGGTATTGGTTAGACTACAATTAGGGTGTGGAAATGTAAGGATTATTTACTGTAGTACTGTAGCCTACTCCCAACAAGTCAAGTTGTACAGCGGCATTGTGGGTTACTAGCAGGACAATAGACTCTTGCCAAGAAGGAGGGTAGGGGGAGAATTGTATTGTCAAATGTATTTCTTAGTTAGGTTGGCTGTATCACAACCGGCCGTGATTGGGAGTCCCATAGGGCGGCGCACAATTGGCCCAGCGTCGTCCAGGTCTGACCGGTGTAGGCCGTCATTGTAAATAAGAATTTGTTCTTAACTGACTTGCCTAGTTAAATCAAGGTTACATTAAATATATATATATATATATATATATATATATATATAATACTCCACTTGGTTCTTTCCTCAGGCGTTATTGACTCTGTTCATGTCTGGACGCTTTTAGTGTTTCTTGTTTTGTTCCATGTTCGTTTATTTATTCAATTTGCACTCCCTGTACTTGCTTCCCGACTCCCAGCTTACACGTTACAGTTGAACAACAAGTTATTGAGCGTAAGGGGCCAATTCCTTTTTCACAAAGGGGAATTGGGTGTTGCAAAACTTTGTTAATTAAATAAGTATGAATATTCATTAGACTCGCGTTACTTTTATATAATATTAGTTGAAGATCGGAAAACATTAAGTACCAAAAATGTGCATAAATAGAGAAAATCAGAATGGAAGCAAACACCTTTTCATGACACTGTATAACACAAAACATTAGATAACCTGGAATGACACTCACTCACGGTTGCACAAAAAGATCTGTGCTCAAACCATGGCCCAAAATATTCAAATGAGCCAGCAGCTCTGCATTTTCATGATCAGTATAAGAAGAAAGAACCCTTTTCTGAACTGCAAAGAACCATTGAAGGGCTCAAAGTGTTTATTTGAGTCATTATGGTTCCTCAAAGAACCATCACCCTTCCAAAGAACCTTTGAGGAACCCTCTTTTTGTAGAGTCTATGCTGTGCATCTCACTTCAGAATCAGTGGACATCTTGTTTTCATTAATACTCGTTTTCTTCCTGTCTGTGACCAAGCATGGTAGATAGTTAGAACAACAGAGACAATGACAATTGTACATTCCTGTTCCATATCAGTATATCAAAAAAAGCTCCCCAAATTCCTTTTCATTTTACAATAATCACAGGGGGAAATTGTCTTTAGAGTGAGACATAGAGGTAAAGTAAATGGTTCATAGAACGAGAGCAATTTGATGCTGGGTTTCAAGATTCCACTCCTCTCACTCTAGGTTTTTAATTAGACTTTTCAGCACTGGCCTACAACAAATTGGCCTGAGAGAAAATAAAACACTAATATTAGGGTACGATTGCTATGCAAATTGAAAAGGAAATCAGCTTGAAATTGTTTACTTATCATAGAGAAATAAAATCAACTATGTAAGCTGTGTAGAAAGCAGTCAACACTGTCTATTTGTCTGGTTAATTTATACCTTGAACCAAGAGCAAAGTGTTATGGCATCTCAGTTTCATGCTCTTACCGATAATTGAAAGAAAACACAATGATTGCACACAAAGTCTACACTACACTAAATGGTGTGTTAGACATCTGTATTGGTATCTGTATTAGTGTGTGTGTGTGCATGCTTGCGTGGGGGAATGTGTGTGCAATACTCTCCATGTGCACATGTCTTTACATGGTTGTTGTAAATGTACAGCAGAGAGTCTGCGAAAAGGAAAAAGGAAACTAAGCTTTAGGTTGATAACCATCCAGGACTATTTTAGCGATTACAGTCATGAAAATGATATACTTCCATGTTCCATGTTGAGGCCATCCTTAGAAAGGCCCTAACATGTCTGATAGGAACCGTCAATTTTCTCAGTTAGCTTGTATACATGCAAGCATCTGCTACGGAGGCAATTCAATTGTTTTATCTGTCTCTGGTTGATGCAGGGTGTGTTTGGGAGAAAGGTTTAATAACACCATTTTTTGATACTTAAAATCTAAGAAAATGCATCTTTAATTTTCATGATTTTATACTTTGTTATTTATGGCAGATCAGTTCAATAATATGCCCCTTCTCTCAATTGACTTTGCTGATAGAATATGGCCTGTGGCATGCGCATTTTGTCATAATAATGCCTTCTGGGCAGATATGAAATGACTGTGGTAGTTGGCTTTTTTGGTCATACATAGAAAAAGAGGAAACTTTAACCGAGCAAAAATGTGTTCTGTTCTTCTCAATGCTTCTTCCTTCCTTGCAATGGGATGCAAAACCTCTTGATGAATGCAAGATGTTTCCTGCTTTGTACTGAGATCTAAGTTGCACAGGCCTTTTAAAACCTCTCTGGGATATGTGGGACGCTAGCGTCCCAGAGCGCCAAATTCAAATAAATGACTATAAAAATCAAACTTTCATTAACTTCTTGGTGACAGGGGGCAGTATTTTCACGTCCGGAGGAAATGCAAATTCAACTGTCTGCTGCTCATCCCCAGAAGATATGCATATTATTCGTAGATTTGGATAGAAACCACTCTGAAGTTTCAAACTGTTTGAATCATGTCTGTGAGTATAACAGAACTTATTTAGCAGGCGAAACCCCGAGGTCAAACCATACAGATTTTTTTTTGAGGTCACTCTCTTTTCAATGGGAATCCAGATTTCTAAGGGACCTTCTTGCAGTTCCTATCGAGTCCACTGGATGTCAACAGTCTTTAGAAATTGGTTGAGGTTATTCCTTTGTGTAATGAAGAAGTACGGCAATCTTGAACGAGGGTCACTTGATGTGTACTCTTAGATAGAGGCGCGTGACCAGAAAGCATGCTTCAGTTTGTTTTTTTCCTGTATTGAACACAGATCATCCCGTCTTCAATTTTATTGATTATTTACGTTTAAAAATACCTAAAGTTGTATTACAAAGTTTGAAATGTTTTGGCAAAGTTTACAGGTAACTTTTGAGATATTTTCTATATTTTCACGTTGCTCAAGTTGGAACCGGTGTTTTTCTGTATCAAACGAGCCAAATAAATGGACATTTTGGATATATATCGATGGAATTAATCAAACAAAAGTGTAGCTTTAATTTGGTATCTTACATGTGTGATTTATTCAAGTTTGATTTCTATAGTAATTTATTTGAATTACTATAAAACGCTCTGCATTTTCCCTGGCTTTTGGCTAGCGTCCCACATATCCCAGGGAGGTTAAATCACACATGCAAGATAGCAAATTAAAGCTACACTTGTTGTGAACCCAGCCAACATGTCAGATTTCAAAAAGGCTTTTCGGCGAAAGCAAACGATGTTATTGAGCATTTCATCCAGACAAAAACTCGAAAAGTTCCATTACAGTCCTTTAGAAACATGACAAACGATGTATGGAATCAATTGTTAGGATGTTTTTAACATAAAACATCAATAATGTTCCAACCGGAAAATTTATTTGTCTTCAGAAAAAGCACAGGAACGCGAGATAACTATGTCGGGAACACGAGTCATGAGACCGAGGCACTATGCCAGACCACTGACAGGTCTCATGAGCCCCTCCTTTATAGTAGAATCCTCATTCAAGTTTCAAAAGATGGTTGACATCTAGTGGAATCCCTAGGAAGTGCAACCTCATTCATATCTCAATGTGTACTCGGTAGGCCAAGCTGTGAAAAACGACAAATGTCAGATGTCCCACTTCCAGGTTGGATTTTTCTCAGGTTTTCGCCTGCCATACGAGTTATACTCACAGACATCATTCAAACAGTTTTAGAAACGTCAAAGTATTTTCTATCCAATACTATGCATATATTAGCATCTGGGACAGAGTAGGAGGCAGATCACTCTGGGCACGCTATTCATCCAAAAGTGAAAATGCTGCCCCGTATCCCAAAAGAGAGTATTTTGAAAACACCTTTTGGGGTTTCATTGCATGGAAAAGACAGGCTCAAATCACACAATTGTTCTTTTTTTGCAGACAGTCTCTCATACAATTAAATGGTTAAGAAATGCAAATGATTTTATAGCCTTAAAATTGTTGAGTAGGGGCCAGGGAGATTTTTTTGTGGAATTCCACAATAGTTTATTTTTATTTTTTTATTTTGACATATTAGAAACAGGAGGAGACAGAGAAGGGGTGAAAGTGGGACAGGCGGAAGCCGGCATTGAACCCCTGATTTCTGGGTCAGCAAGATGTTATATTTCATTGGAATTTTACAAACTCACATCACAGCGACACTGTAAAAAAAAAGAAAAGTAAAAAAAAAGAAAAAAAAAAGGTTTAAACACTTGATTAAGTGGTGATACAACACATCATGTAATGTTTCAATACATCTCAGGATGATATGTTTCAATACTCCACCAAAGTTAAGGTTTCTTCTCCTTCATGCAGCTCAGTTGCCACTAGTTCTGGTGGTAGAAATAACTAACAGTGTAGAGACAGCTGGGAAATGCAACCATTATGTCCATTAACACACTTGCTACTCATACTCTATCATACTGGAAGTCAGTGGAAACATCAGGCTACCTCAGGATAAGACAACAGCATGTTTTGTCTCATGAAGAGAAGATAAGCAATCAAGAAAAATGTTTCCTTTCACATAATGTATCCTGCATTGTAATCCCTGTTCTATGGATTAATACTGTTCAGTGCATTGGTATTCAGTAACAGGATTACAATATGTATTCAACCGGATGTTCACTTTTACATGTCATTCATTTATTTCCTGGTAATAATAATGCAAATGTATGTTCCCTGAGATTATAATGTTGATAAGCATTTAGAACAGGCAGCTAAAGAGAATCAGTCAGCGGACAGGGATGATGTCACGACTAGTGATTACAGGCATCTGTCATCTGTCAAGATCTAAAAGGGGATAGGTACATTTACATAAGGGACACAAAGGACATATATGATATTACATGCATGCCTAAACATTTGTGTGTTGTTGACTGACATTAATGAATGCAAAAACTGGAAAACAATAAGTGTTATTTTCCAATGTTTGCATTTTTTTGCAGACACCTACCAATTAGAAGATAGGTATTGTACTTCTTAGAGATTTACAGCATTGCAATTATTGGTTCCTAATCTCTACAATGTTGCATAACCACATGCCTTGTCATTACATGTACTGTATCTCTACTGTTGGAGGGGAATAGCACCTTTCTCAGATGAAACCACAATTGTTTGTTCTGCATGGGGTGATTGCCACCTGCCGCGTGCCCTAGCAACTGTTAACAAACACTTGCCTTCCACTCAAATTGTTATTACGCACACCTGCCGCCATCATTACGATCACCTGGACTCCATCACCTTCCTGATTACCTCCCCTATATTTGGGATTCCGAGTGGCGCAGTGGTCTACGGCACTGCATCTCATCCCAAGAGGTGTCAGTACAGTCCCTGGTTTGAATACAGGTAATTGGCCCAGCGCAATTGGCCCAGCGTGGCGTGCAATTGGCCCAGCGTTGTCCAGGTTTGGCCGGGGTAGGTCATCATTGTAAATCCGAATTTGTTCTTAACTGACTTGCCTAGTTAAATAAAGGTTACATTTAAAGAAATATATATGTATACAGTGGCTTGCGAAAGTATTCACCCCCCTAGTCATTTTTCTATTTTGTTGCCTTACAACCTAGAATTAATATTGATATTTTTGGGGTGTTAGTATTATTTGATTTATACAACATGCCTACCACTTTGAAGATGCAAAATATTTTTTTAATGTGAATCAAACAAGAAATGAGAAAGAAAAAAAACTTGAGCGTGCATAACTATTCACCCCCCCCAAAGTCAACACTTGTCACGCTCGCTATCCTCAAACTCCCTGTCATGAATCGACCAAGGTGCAGCGTGCATGTAGTTCCACATCTTTTAATGAAAGTGAAACCGAAACAACCAAAAAACAAACAGGTAAACAGCGTGAACGTGATGCAACCGAGGTGCACACAACACACACACACACACACACACACACACACACACACACACACACACACACACACACACACACACACGGAAAAATAATTACCTAAGTATGGTTCTCAATCAGAGACAATGACAGATAGCTGTCCCTGATTGAGAACCATACCCGGCCAAAAACAAAGAAATACAAAAACATAGAAAAAACAACATAGAATGCCCACCCTAGACAATACTTTGTAGAGCCACCCTTTGCAGAAATTACAGCTGCAAGTCTCTTGGGGTATGTCTCTATAAGCTTGGCACATCTATCCACTGGGATTTTTACCCATTCTTCAAGGCAAAACTGGTCCAGCTCCTTCAAGTTGAATGGGTTCCACTGATGTACAACAATCTTTAAGTCACACCACAGATTCTCAATTGGATTGACGTCTGGGCTTTGACTTGGCCATTTCAAGACATAAATGTTTCCCCTTAAACCACTCAGTATGCTTAGTGTCATTGTCCTGCTGGAAGGTGAACCTTCATCCCAGTCTCAAAGACTGGGACAGGTTTCCTCAAAAATGTCTCTGTATTTTGAGCCATCCATCATTCCTTCCTTCAATTCTGACCAGTTTCCCAGTCCCTACCGATAAAAAACATGCCCACAGCATGAGGCTGCCACCACCATGCTTCACTGTGGGGATGGTGTTCTCAAAGTGATGAGAGGTTTTGGGTTTGCCCCAGACATAGCGTTTTCCTTGATGGCCAAAAAGCTTCAGTTTAGACTTTAATATCAGGGTACAATTGCTATGCCAATTGAAATGGAAATCAGCTTGAAATTGCTTACTTATCATAGAGAAATAAAATCAACTACTTAAGCTGTTTAGAAAACAGCCAAAACTATCCATTTGTCTGGTTAATTTATACCTTGAACCTAGAGCAAAGTGTTACGGGATCTCAGTTTCATGCTCTTACCTATAATTGAAAGACAACACAATGATTGCACACAAAGTCTACATTACACTAAATTGTGTGTCCGTTGCCCATATCTGAGGTCCTGAGCGCTTTGGAGCAGGATTTCATCAAGGATCTCTCTGTTCTTTGTATTAGTGTCTGTATTAGTGTGCGTGCTTGCGTGGGGGCATGTGTGTGCAAATGCTGTAAATGCACGGCAGAGAGCCTGCGAAAAGGAAAATGGAAATTATCCCTAGAAGCTTTAGGTTGATACCCATCTATCCTTATCTTCGGGATTACAGTCATGATAATTATATACTTCCATGTTCCATGTTGAGGCCGTCCTTAGAATGGCCCTAACATGCTTAGCCTTCGGAATAAAATCCCTACGCCAACCGAATTGACCAGGGTGTGAGGAATCCGAGGGAAGCCCAATCAGGATAACATGAACTTTGTTGCTGCTCCTTGTCTGAGTGAGGGGTTGATTGGGTATTACCTGTCATGGTCCTTCAGTATCACATCTAACAATCCCTTTGGCTATGGCACAGTCCATTTTCTCAGATAGCTCGTATACATGCAAGCATCTGCTATGAAAGCAAATTATTTGTTTTATCTGTCTCTGGTTGATGCAGGGTGTGTTTGGGAGCAAGGTTTAATAACACCATTGTTTGATACGTATTTCAAAGTTGTGGATATTATTTTATACTTTGTTATTTATGGCAGATCAGTTCAATAATATGCCCCTTCTCTCAATTAACTTTGCTGATAGAATATGGCCTGTGGCATGCACATTTTGTCATAATAATGCCTTCTGGGCAGATATGAAATGACTGTGGTAGTTGGCTATTTTGGTCATGCATAGAAAAAGAGGAAACTTTAACCGAGCAAAAATGTGTTCTGTTCTTCTCAATGCTTCTTCCATCCTTGCAATGGGATGCAAAACCTCTTGATGAATGCAAGGTGTTTCCTGCTTTGTACTGAGATCTAAGTTGCACAGGCCTTTCAAAGTGTCGGCTCGATTATAGCTTACACACTCTTCTACAGAGATATAAAAGGAGGAAAGAGGCAAAATCCATCGCATCCAGTTTGATCACCTTCACTTTTGGTGTGCTACATGACAATTAGCCTCTGCCTACTTGAAATAAATGAAGTGGAGTGTGTGTTCATGGATGTGTTTGAGGTCGATGGGATTGGTTGAAATGACATCACTTCAACCTGTCGAGAGGACATCTAAAATCCTCTCAGACCCAGAGGTGTTTGGGTATGGTGAGTCAATGCAATTTCAAAGACCACCATAGACTCCATACTCCGAGTGCTTTGAAGTTGTGAAAAAAGAACACCTTCTCCACAAAGGCAGATTTAAAATAATACAGCTAGTCTTTGCCTCGCTAACTAAGAATCATGGCCGCCATCTTGTAAAAGTTGGAGAAAGTTGTGTTAGAGTTACACTAGTCTACAGTTTCTTTGGACATACAGTGCATTCAGAAAGTATTCAGACCCCTTGACTTATTCCATATATTTTTTTACTTTTACAGGCTTATTCTAAAATGGATTAAAACGTTGTATTCTCTCACAATACCTCATAACAACAAAGCAAAAACAGATTTTTTGAATTTTTTGCAAATGTATTAAACATGAAGAACTGAAATGTCACATTTACATAAAGATTCAGACCCTTTACTCAGTACTTTGTTGCAAACCCTTTGGCAGCAATTACAGCCTTGAGTCTTCTTTGGTATGATGTTAAAAGCTTGGCACACCTGCATTTGGAGAGTTTCTCCCATTCTTCTCTGCAGGTCCTCTAAAGCTCTGTCATGTTGGATGGGGAGCGTCGCTGCACAGCTATTTTCAAGTGTCACAAGAGATGTTGAATTGGGTTCAAGTCTGGGCTCTGGCTTGGCCACTCAAGGACATTCAGAGACTTGTCCCGAAGCTTCTCCTGCGTTTTCTTGGTTGTGTGCTTAGGATCGTTGTCATGTTGGTAGATGAACCGTTGCACATGTCTGAGGTCCTGAGTGCTTTGGAGCAGGATTTCATCAAGGATCTCTCTGTTCTTTGCTCTGTTCATCTTTCCCTCGATCCTGACTATACTCCCAGCCCCTGCCGCTGAAGAACATCCCCACAGCATGATAATGCCACCACCATGCTTCACCATTGGGAGGGTGCCAGGTTTCCTCCAGACGTGATGCTTGGCATTGAGGCCAACGAGTTCAATCTTGGTTTCATCAGATCAGAGATTCTTGTTTCTCTTGGTCTGAGAGTCCTTTAGGGGCCTCTTGACAAACTCCAAGCGTGCTTTCATGTGCCTTTCACTGAGTAGTGGCTCCTGTCTGGCCACTCTACCATTAAGTCTGATTGGTGGAGTGCTGCAGAGATGGTTGTCCTTCCGGAAGGTACTCACATCTCCATAGAAGAACTCTGGAGCTCTGTCAGAGTGATCATTGGGTTCTTGGTCTGATTAACTCCCTGACCAAGGCTCTTTCCCCCGATTGCTAAGTTTTGCCGGGCGGCCAGGTCTAGTAAGAGCATTGGTGTTTCCAAACATCTTTAACTTAAGAATGTTGGAGACTACTGTGTTCTTGGGGACCTTCAATGCTGCATACATTTTTTGGTGCTCTTCCCCAGATCTGTGCCTCGACACAGTCGTATCTCAGAGGTTTACGAACAGTTCCTTCGACCTCAGGGCTCTGTTTTTGCTCTGACATGCACTTTCAACTGTGGGACCTTAAATAGACATTTTTGTGCCGTGCCAAATGTTGTCCAATCAATTAAATTAACCACAGCTTGACTCCAATCAAGTTGTAGAAACATCTCAAGGATGATCAATGGAAACAGGATGCACCTGAGCTCAATTTCGAGTCTCATAGCAAAGGGTCTGAATACTTTAAATAATGTATTTCTGTTTATTACATTTAATAGATTTGCAAAGAAATCTAAAAACCTGTTTTCGCTTTGTCATTATGGGGTATTGTGTGTACATTGATGAGTTTTTATTTAATCCATTTTAGAATAAGTCTATAATGTAACAAAATGTGTAAAAAGTCAAGGGGTCTGAATACTTTCTCCATGCACTGTACGTGGCTGTTCTGTTTTGAGTTGCAAAAAATGGCTGTTCTAACTCACAACCAGAAACTGTGTTCATACTTTCTCTGAAGTAAGACAATGGTTTTGTTTAAAAAGGTTACCTAGACATATCCTATGTACTGATTGGCATTGATGATGTCTTTGCCAATATCATTCTCACAGTGTGGGGTGTTGATGTTCAAGCACTCATATGCTTTAACTGCCTGTACACTGTAAAAATAGAACGACTCAAAGCACCATGATTGTGTAATGAAAAATACAACACATCATGTAATGTTTCAATACATCTCAGGATGATATGCTTCAATACTCCACCAAAGTTAAAGTTTCTTCTCCTTCATGCAGCTCAGTTGCCACTAGTTTTGGTGGTACAAATAACTAACAGTGTAGAGACAGCTGGGAAATGCAACCATTATGTCCATTAACACACTTGCTACTCATACTCTATCATACTGGAAGTCAGTGGAAACATCAGGCTACCTCAGGATAAGACAACAGCATGTTTTGTCTCATGAAGAGAAGATAAGCAATCAAGAAAAATGTTTCCTTTCACATAATGTATCCTGCATTGTAATCCCTGTTCTATGGATTAATACTGTTCAGTGCATTGGTATTCAGTAACAGGATTACAATATGTATTCAACCGGATGTTCACTTTTACATGTCATTCATTTATTTCCTGGTAATAATAATGCAAATGTATGTTCCCTGAGATTATAATGTTGATAAGCATTTAGAACAGGCAGCTAAAGAGAATCAGTCAGCGGACAGGGATGATGTCACGACTAGTGATTACAGGCATCTGTCATCTGTCAAGATCTAAAAGGGGATAGGTACATTTACATAAGGGACACAAAGGACATATATGATTTTACATGCATGCCTAAACATTTGTGTGTATGCATTATGTATGTATATGTATATGTGTATTGTTGAATAACATTAATGAATGTAAAAATTGGAAAACAACAGTTATTGTTTCCCTGAGACACCTACCACTTAGAATACAGCTATTGAGCTATTGAGCTATAGCTATTGAGCTATTGAGCTATAGCTATTGAGCTATTGAGCTATTGAGATTTACAGCATAGCATTTATTGGTTATTAATCTCTACAATTGTGCATAACCACATGCCTTGTACCTCTACTGTTGGGGGAGAATAGCACCTTTCTCAGATGAAACCACAATTGTTTGTTCTGCATGGGGGGGATTGCCTCCTGCAGCTTCCCCTGGCAACTGTTAACAAACACTTGCCTAACGGGTGACTAAATTATTTAGACTCAAATTGTCTAACGGGTGATTTAAAGTGAGATTGAATTTTTGCCCGATGGCTCACTGCAGGTTTTTATTTTAAAACAAACTGCAGTGAAAGCGCTCAACATTTACATTACATTCAGTCATCTAGCAGACAATCCCATCCAATGCGAGTCACCGGAGAAACCAGTGTCAAGATCCCCCCACAGTTCCCCGAGAACTGCACCTCAACCCCCCCCCCACCACACACACACACACACACACACACACACACACACACACACACACACACACACACACACACCTTCACCGTTCCCCCCAAGCCACCGTCCCCCTCCAACCCAACCAAAACAACCACCCAATGCGCCAACAACCAACAAAATGGACACAAGAGAGAACAACAACAGAAAACAACAACGCAAAAACAAAGGACGTCAAGACAAACAAAAATCAAAACAGCAAGGCCAACTATTTGCATGTGAGTTTATGTGTGGTACTATATACATGTGTGTATATTTCATCATGTAAATCTTGGTGGGGCAAACAAACAAAAAAAGTGGTTTCTACTGACAATTGAGATGTACGAACTATGGCATAAAGGGACGACAAGCAGATGAGAGTCAATATTGTAACGGTTCTCATCCTCCTCTTCTGAGGAGGAGTAGTAAGAAGGATCGGAGGACCAATGCTCAGCGTGGTAAGTGTTCATTATATTTATTTATAACTCAGAACACTAAATAATAAAACAACAAAGAGAACGAAATGAAACCGAAACAGTCCTGTACGGTGCATACATAAAACACAGAACAGAAAATAATCACCCACAAAACACAATAGAAAACAGGCTACCTAAATATGGTTCTCAATCAGGGACAACGATTGACAGCTGCCTCTGATTGAGAACCATACCAGGCCAAACACAGAAATAGCAAATCATAGAAAAACTAACATAGACAACCCACCCAACTCACGCCCTGACCATACTAAAAGAAAGACCTAACAAAAGAAATAAGGTCAGAACGTGACAAATATGTAATTTCATTTAAGGAATTAATGAGCAAGTGACGACAGACATTGTCAATATAACTATTTGTTCAGCACTTTTGAAATGTACAGCCTCAGAATTCAGAACATTGGCCGTTCTTACAGTGTACACGTCAGAACTGTATGATAAATAAATGGGGCATATAAACAAACAATGAAAGCTCTTACACTATTCGAGGATTACATTCCTCTAAAACAGGTTATAGGCTATTTGTTAACCACCAAGTTAGAACTGCAGGCGAACTTAAGAGTTGAAAATTAGGGTGAGGCACATTGAATGCCGTTCGGGTATTTGCGTGTCAAAAAAGACAGATATCATATAACACCAAATAAGCTTTAATTTGACACGTCAAATAACACAATTATATTGTAGAATGTTGTGTGTGCTGAATTCGCACGTGCAAGCCAAGCACTACTATCGGTAGCACTGTCAAAGCTAATGTTAGTGGTTCATTTGCAACGCTTGCAGTTAGACACTGATTCTTTCCAAACGACTCATTGTTGTATTTGCGATTTCCAACTTGTTGTGTAATCTTTATGTACAGTGGCCGATGAGCATCGGTATGTTTTATCTATCATTTCTCATTATTTCTCTTCATATGACAAGGATTAAAAAGGATTTGCCAGTAGATTGTTGTCTTAATGACAACTGATGATGACTGCTAGCTAAGACTTTGAAATGAAGATGTTATATATCTACAGTAGCTTTGTCCAATCAAAGCTACTGTAGATATAACGTGATTTGATGTCGTTCTATCTGTGGCCAATGACCTTGAACCTTCTTGGATGGGCACTTCTAATATAACTCTATGACAGAACCCACATTTTCAGGCTCTAAGCTTAGAATTGGGGATGGTGTACTGTCCCATAAGTGACAGAAAACTGATCCAATCATGACAGAAAACTGAGCCAATCAGGAGCAACGCTCTGTATTTTCTGCTGGTTAGCCCCACCACCAAAGAAAGCACTGAGCTAGGCTGAAACATCTGCATTTTGGAGCTGCCTTACTCAAGAAAGCAAAAAGTAGACCATGTTTGAATGCAGCTTTAATAACTCAATGACATTTTTTTTCTGCACATTTTTTGCAAACTGATATGTGACACGTATAAATGCCAAAATAACAAGCAAAACAGGCAAGTCCTAAAAGTGTGTTGCAGAGCACCACCTGCCATGAATGACGGGTCGCTACTGTGTATCATACACAGCTTTGGGAAAGGAGGTTGATGTGCAGACAAATACTCTTTTTAATCTTAAATTTAGGTCAGTTTCAACTGATTAATTTACATTTGAATAATTTAACAAACACTTATCCAGCACGATTAGGGTTAAAGGCCTTGCTCAATGGCACATTGCCATATTTTGCACCCAGTCAGTTCAGCGATTCAAACCAGCAACCTTTTGGTCACTGGCCCAACGCTCTTAAGCGCTAGGCTACCCACCACCACTAATTAATTATTTAAAGTGGAAATGAAAATGTCTTGAAAAAGGACTGGTTCTTATCACAGGTAACACAATCCAGTCTGCCATATTATGCTGGTTTAATATATTAAATGTACAGTACATGTCTACATCCCCTTTCACCAACATTTCTACAACCACAAATATGCCTGTGTGTCACGCCCTGAACGTAGAGAGATTTTTATGTCTCTATTTTGGTTTGATCAGGGTGTGATTTGGGTGGGCATTCTATGTTTTGTATTTCTTTGTTTTGGCCAGGTATGGTTCTCAATCAGGGACAGCTGTCTATCGTTGTCTCTGATTGGGAACCATACTTAGGTAGCTTTTCCCACATGGGTTTTGTGGGTAGTTATTTTCTGTTTAGTGTTTGCACCTTACGGGACTGTTTCGGTTTAATTTATTCTCTTGTTATTTTGGATTAGTGTTCAGTTCAATAAACAACATGAACACTTACCACGCTGCGTTTTGGTCCGACTACTCTTCCTCATCCGACGATGAAAGCCGTTACACTCTGGTACACATACACTGGAGGCACTACTACAGTGGAATCCAGTGGCGGTCGGTGCCATTTATGATGAGGGAGGACCATTTTTTTTTCAGGAGCATGGCCTTATTTCTATTAAAAACAAAAAAACTATATTATTTAAGTGAGCATATGCATTGGTCTGAAGCCAAAAAAGAAAGGAAATACACATGAGCACCACAATGCCTATTCCACATTTGACCTACTGCAGTAGCTCATACTATTCAGAGGGATAATGGACTTTACAGTGTCCTGCTATTAAAATGATTTACATGCTTTATATAACAATAATACACATTTACAATAGGCCTATATATAAATATACATACAACCAAATGATATATATATATATATATATATACTGTATCTCATTTTTTTGTATGCATTTTTAGATATAGGCCTATTGTAAATGTGTATTATTGTTGAATCACCATCTTTATTGCAAAAAGAAATACAAGTACAAACATAACTTGAATTATGCAACGTTATTACACAACATTATAATACCTCTCAGTGTTGTGCTTTTTATTGATTTTATTGATTGGTAAAATCCCAGATCATACTCCTACTGATCTTTTCTCGAAGCAAATTGGCAAGAGCAAGGAAACAGACTGAAGCAAATATTTACTATGCGATTACACAATGTAGCTGTCTGGATGACTACCACAGTGTAAAATATGGATGAGCTGTTCTCAATGGAAGGGTTCTGAAATGTTCTCTCTTGCCAAGGCAAGGTGTGACTGTGAATATATCATAGTCATCCACCTAGTCGGAAACAACTTGGGAAACAAAGCGGACAGACCTGGTGCGTCAGATGCGAGCTGATTCAGGAGGTAGTCATCCAAACGTTCCCTGGGACATGGTGGTCTACTCTGACATTACACAGTGGACGACTTGGATGTTCGGAGGAGGACATCAACAAGCGCATAGAGATGGTCTGGCACTCTATCAACCAGCTGGTGTTTGCATTTCTCTGTGACTGGCACATGCCAACAATCCGCCACTCTGCCATAAATCACTGTGTCCCTGGGCAGTACCGTAGGGCAGGGTTTTCCAAACTTGCCTGCCTCTCCATGAATGTAAAGGCTCTTTTAATAGCCACCTAATAAATAGGTGTATCGTGAGGGGGCTTTCAAAACTATAAACGGCAGAATGGTGAAAATATTTCCTCTGGGAGGCGGACATGCACTGTTTAATTACACTATGATCATTACACTATTAATCCTGTTCTTAACATGTTGACTTCGACAGACAAATCGTTGAAATGTCTGGTAGCAATTGTTCCAAAATTATTTTGTTGATTCACTCTGTTAGTGATTGCAGGTTTATTTACCTTGCTTGGTTAAAATACAATAAACTAAAACAGTTGATTTGTGGAAAACTGACTCATTTAATTATTATTTAATAAGCAATATGTTCTCTTTTGACTGCAACTTGGCTAGACTCTGCTGCAGGCTGCAAACTGATCTCATAGCATTTCATATTATTCTGTACGTACTGTAAGCATAAGACACTCCATTTAGTATGATATGTTACAAATTACAATTCATATGACGTTACGAATTACAATTCGTATGATATGTTACGATTGGCAAATCTTATGATATGATATACAGTGGGGCAAAAAAGTATTTAGTCAGCCACCAATTGTGCTGAGAGAGGCCTGTAACTTTCATCATAGGTACACTTCAACTATGACGGACAAAATGCGATTTTTTTTCTCCAGAAAATCACATTGTAGGATTTTTTATGAATTTATTTGCAAATTATGGTGGAAAATAAGTATTTGGTCAATAACAAAAGTTTATCTCATTACTTTGTTATATACCGTTTGTTGGCAATGACAGAGGTCAAACGTTTTCTGTAAGTCTTCACAAGGTTTTCACACACTGTTGCTGGTATTTTGGCCCATTCCTCCATGCAGATCTCCTCTAGAGCAGTGATGTTTTGGGGCTGTTGCTGGGCAACACGGACTTTCAACTCCCTCCAAAGATTTTCTATGGGGTTGAGATCTGGAGACTGGCTAGGCCACTCCAGGACCTTGAAATGCTTCTTACGAAGCCACTCCTTCGTTGCCCGGGCGGTGTGTTTGGGATCATTGTCATGCTGAAAGACCCAGCCACGTTTCATCTTCAATGCCCTTGCTGATGGAAGGAGGTTTTCACTCAAAATCTCACGATACATGGCCCCATTCATTCTTTCCTTTACACGGATCAGTCGTCCTGGTCCCTTTGCAGAAAAACAGCCCCAAAGCATGATGTTTCCACCCCCATGCTTCACAGTAGGTATGATGTTCTTTGGATGCAACTCAGCATTCTTTGTCCTCCAAACACAACGAGTTGAGTTTTTACCAAAAAGTTATATTTTGGTTTCATCTGACCATATGACATTCTCCCAATCTTCTTCTGGATCATCCAAATGCTCTCTAGCAAACTTCAGACGGGCCTGGACATGTACTGGCTTAAGCAGGGAGACACGTCTGGCACTGCAGGATTTGAGTCCCTGGCGGCACAGTGTGTTACTGATGGTAGACTTTGTTACTTTGGTCCCAGCTCTCTGCAGGTCATTCACTAGGTCCCCCCGTGTGGTTCTGGGATTTTTTTCTCACCGTTCTTGTGATCATTTTGACCCCACGGGGTGAGATTTTGCGTGGAGCCCCAGATCGAGGGAGATTATCAGTGGTCTTGTATGTCTTCCATTTCCTAACAATTGCTCCCACAGTTGATTTCTTCAAACCAAGCTGCTTACCTATTGCAGATTCAGTCTTCCCAGCCTGGTGCAGGTCTACAATTTTGTTTCTGGTGTCCTTTGACAGCACTTTGGTCTTGGCCATAGTGGAGTTTGGAGTGTGACTGTTTGAGGTTGTGGACAGGTGTCTTTTATACTGATAACAAGTTCAAACAGGTGCATTAGTACAGGTAACGAGTGGAGGACAGAGGAGCCTCTTAAAGAAGAAGTTACAGGTCTGTGAGAGACAGAGATCTTGCTTGTTTGTAGGTGACCAATTACTTATTTTCCACCATAATTTGTTGTGGTCTTGGTTGTTCTTAGTCGAGGAAATGTTTATCTGTCTGAAATCTGGATACCTTGTCTTAATGTTACTGTAGCTTGCTCTGTGCAATTCAAATTAATGTGATAATGTAGCAGTTTTCCAAAGTTTGGTGGTTTTAAACTTAACATAACTATCTAGTTATGTTTTGCATAAGAAGGTACGATATATTGTGGTGAATGAATTGTCCATACACGTTAGCTAATGTTGGTCTTACGTTGGCTAAGGTTAACTAAAGTTATTTGGCTATTATTACAGCCAAGGACGTTTGTTTGAGCATATTTGTTTGTACTTCGATTACACGCAAGTGTCTAGACCAGCAGTTTACACATGATGACTTCAGCATGTGAAAAACCTTACTTAGCAAAATACAGATAACTTTTCTTGCTTGTTGGTTACCTACCTTGCCAACGTTAGCTGCCATCTGACTGGTATAATGTTATAATAGCTAGCTAGCTCGCTTCTTAGCTAATCAAAACAAAACAACATCCATTAGCTGGCTACCTTTAATTGCCTGTTCGTTAGCTGACTGGTGGTATTTAACTACAAGGCTAGTTGCTGGACTTTGTACAAGCAACCTAACAATAGCTAGGTAACATTAGCTAGTAAGCTACCTAGTTTATCAAAATATAAGTTGGCATTTATTGATGACCTCAGCTTGAAAACCATCATGTGGTGGCCTAGTTTTGTTCGCATACACTTCTTATGACTGACAGCATGTTGCAAGCTGCTGTGTTGTTGCCGAGCAACCGACCCTGTGCTGAAATGCTACAAAAAGGTAGCACATCATTGTTTCTCAATAGACAGAAGTGTGCATGTGTTAATGGGTTTTATCTGTTAATTGAATGATTAGAATATTCCACCCTGAAACCATATAATTGTATGGAATTGATTAGAATGTATAAAATTATAATCAATAAATGTGTAGTTCTAGTCAGAATTAGGGTAAAGAAATATAGCTAATGTTTATGTCTTTATAGTGTCTTAAAAACAGACTGTCTGAGCAGGATTCGGTGCCAACCTGGCTAGGGGCCTCTGAGAGATTGTTGGAAAGGATGGGACGTACTTCCCAGGGTCTCCCTATCTTGAGGGAGGATGGGGAGTGATTCCCACGGCCACCCCTAATCTTTGTCGGCTGGGTAGTGAGACAGTATGTGCGTAGGATACCTACTGTTGTGTGTGTATGTATGTGCGTAGGATATCTACTGTTTGTGTGGAAGTATGTGCGCAGCTATAAAATGGATGTCTTTGTATTCTTGACTTTAGAACGTTCTCCGAATAAACTGTACTAGCCTTTTGCATAAGCGGAGTCTTTGGCTAATTATTATTATACCCATGGTCTTACAAACCTGGGGGATTAGTCAAAGCTATTGATTGTTATTATCATTGGGATTGAAAATTCTCGTGACAGCATATGAGAGCGATAAATTATACATTTAATAAAAACTGTTCAACAAATTTTGTCAATCCTGCCATTTTTAAGTTAATTTGTCACTTTATGGATGCTATTGTCTCGTTTTAACCCGAAGTCTAGAATTTGAGCTTGGTAGGAGCAATAATTAGTCTTAAAACTCAAATGCTAACGACCTTAGGTTTTTGCCTGCCATATCAGTTCTGTTATACTCACAGACATTATTTTAACAGTTTTAGAAACCGCAGAGTGTTTTCTATCAAATGTTACCAAGTATATGCATATCCTGCTTCTGGGCCTGAGTAACAGGCAGTTTACTTTGGGCACGTCAGTCATCCGATATTCCAAACAATGACCAGTATGCTAATGAAGTTAAACAGGTCAACATTCACAAAGCCGTGGGGCCAGACGGATTAACAGGACGTGTACTCAAAGCATGCGCTGACAAACTGACAAGTGTCTCTCCCTGACTGAGTCTGAAATACCAACATCTTTCAAGCAGACCACCATAGTCCCTGTGCCCAAGAAAGCGAAGTTAACCTGCCTAAATGATTACCTCCCCGTAGCACTAACATCATTAGCCATGAAGTGCTTTGAAAGACTGGTCATGGCTCACATTAAAAGCATCCTCCCAGAAAACCTAGACCCACTACAATTCGCATACCGCCCCAACAGATCCACAGATGACACAATCTCAATCGCACTCCACACTGCCCTTTCCCACCTGGACTAAAGGAAAACCTATGTGAGAATGTTGTTCATTGACTACAGTTTAGAGTTCAACACCATAGTTCCCACAAAGCTCACTAAGCTAAGGACACTGGGACTAAACACCTCCCTGGATCCTGGTCTTCCTGACGGGCTGCCCCCGGGTGGTTAGGGTAGGCAACAACACGTCTGCCACACTGATCCTCAACACACCATTTTTTTACACTGCTGCTACTCACTGTTTATTATCTATACTTAGTCACTTCACCCCTACCTACATGTACCTCGACTGACCTGTATCCCCGCTCATTGACTCAGTTCCGGTACCCCCTGTATTGCCTCGTTATTGTTATTTTGTGTTACTTTTTATAATTTTTTATCTTCGGTTTATTTGGTCAATATTTTCTTACCTCCTCTTGAACTGCACTGTTGGTTAAGGGCTTGTAAGTATGCATTTCACGGTAAGGTCTACTCTTGTTGTATTCGGTGCATGTGACAAATTAAGTTTGATTTGATGTAACAAAATTTGAAATTGTTTTTTACATTGGATAAAAGTGGAGACACAGAGATACAAACTTGTATATCATACACTGCATTTGAGGAACAATGGGAAAGTAATTATGATTTGAATGTTCCTGAACTTATAACCTCACTTTTGAGAAAATGGCCTTTCAATGTTTTGGGACCTACTGAAGAGCTCTTCTTTGTCTACCCATCTCTTTAAGGGTTGATGTGAGCGTTCTGTCCTAACAACAGCAGTCAAGCACCCAAGCTAACTGACTAACGTTGGCTAGCAAATAAGAGAACAGCTAACTGACCATTTCACTCACCCTAGCAGAGCTAGTTAGGTTGTTTTTATGCTATCCAGAGCGTTGGTGACTGCAACTGTGCTGCTAGCAACCATTTACATTTTTTTACCAACGTTTACTGACACCGGCCATATTCAACGGGTGTTGAATTCATCAGTTATTAAGCTCTCTGGCACACTCAAGCGAGAGTGCTCTTAAAGGGGGATAGACAGCCAGAGCGAATTTACGAGCTACGTCTATCAACAGTTGTCGCAGTAACATTCTAATGAAATGATTACTTGCGTAGTGTCTTTTGGCTACTTGCATAGAGTCTTTTGTTAAGGCATGTAGCTAGCTAGGTCAACAATGAACCATAATCCCAGCTCATGACGTTACTACCCTTCATGAATCTGCAGGTACATAACCGACCAGGTTCAATGTTATATAGGTAACATTAGGCTATAACTAGCCAAGAAAATGGCTCTGCGATACAAATAATAAGATCATACACGTAATGTTAGCTAGCGAGCCAGCCAGCTAACGTTCGCTAGCTAACAGTACACTTTACTTGAAATGAAAACGACTTTGTCAAAATTAGAAACGTGTAATATATTAATATGTAGTTAGCTAGACTACCTTACCCGTGCTCTGAAATTGGAGTAGAGAGCCAGAGCGAATTGACCAGCTATGCCTATCAACAGTTGTCGCAGTGACATTATATTGAAATGGATACTTGTAGAGTGGAGTCTTTTGCTTAAGAAATGTAGCTAGTTAGCTAGCTAAACAATGAACCATAATCCCAAGTTATGATGTTAATACCCTGCATTAATATGTGGGTAGCTAACCAACCAGGTTCAATGTTAGCTAGCTAACATTATGCTATAACTAGCAAAGCAAATGGTGTAAGATCATACACGTAATGTTAGCTAGCTAACCAGCCAGCTAACATTGGATAGCTAGGTAACAGAACACTTGAACTTTCTTTCAAATTTAGAAACGTGTTATATCTGAAAATGTTACCCATATTCATCATGGATGGATGCTTCTCCCTGTCACGGAGGCCATGGTTACCCTTAGTTTGAAAATGTAATGCATCTTCTTAGCTATCATACTCTAATTCCATTGATTTCAAAATTCGGTCCTCCAGAAAGTGGAGAGCACCGCTTATGCAGTTCTACTGTACAATATATGTTTTTTAAAGCTGCGTTAGATATGATTACCTACACATACTGACCAACTCAAATAGACAGAAGCATGCTATTTGGCAGACCAATCCGAACTCATCTCTCGGCATGTCCAGCCCACTCATTTTCTCAGCCAATCATGGCTAGCGGGAAGGTTGCCCCTCTTGTTCTGTGGCTAAACCAACTAGGCTCGTAATTTAACAAAAGTATTTGTATTTAAATATGGCATACAAGTTTGCTATTAA
Organism: Oncorhynchus nerka; assembly: GCF_034236695.1. Classification (NCBI taxonomy): domain Eukaryota; kingdom Metazoa; phylum Chordata; class Actinopteri; order Salmoniformes; family Salmonidae; genus Oncorhynchus; species Oncorhynchus nerka. The sequence continues at coordinate 36,837,292 of NC_088419.1, read as the reverse complement.
GGCAAATGAATGGTCACATGTTCCAGAAGACATTTCTGCTCCAAAAATGTACCTTCAAATGGCTCTCCTGTGAAATAGTGACATGCGACATAGGCCTAGTTTCCTGAAACATGTCCCATATAGCAGTCCTCACATTAGGTAGAGGTATATTTTTAGATGTGGTCAGGAGTTTGATCTGGGGATTGATCTAGGCCTGGTTTTCTATAACCTTTGTAGCATTGAAGGCACAAAATTGCTCTGCCATTTGTTGGTTTAAAATAGTTTTTTTAGCTTTTTGAAGCTGATGTGCAAAAAAAATTGTCAAAAGAAGCGAAAATAAAACTTACGAAGGGAAGCATAAAGATATCGCACATAGAACTGATCTACACCTTATCAGAATTGGTTTCAATGAGAGTGGCAGATCTGTAACTACCATTTCTATTTGAAATCAGTCAAGTTTTACACAAAACTACATTAGGGACATTTAATGTACTGCCCATAAAACCCAACAAATCCCTTTGAAAACGGACTATGTGGCATCAACACGAGTCAGAAATATTTCCAAAATGGAGTTTGGAACTTGAGTGTATCGCAATGGGTAAATAAAGGTTGGGTTTGGATTACAAGTACGTCATGCAAAACAAACTCGCCCACTGGAATGTCTCCCCCAGACAAGATGTGTGGTTAGTACATGCCCTTGCTTGGGAAATTCTACTCTTGTGAAAAATGGCTTCAAAAATCTTGGGCAGATGGCAAGGATATGGATTACCTTCTACTCTGACTTCTACTCGGAACCTCACGCAGAGAGGTGTGCATGTCAACGTGTTAGGCAGCAAAATCCTTAGATTTGTGCAAATAAGACCCTAGAAATAGAAATGACATTCTAGTTCAGGTTAGACAGCTGAAGTTATATGCAAAATACAAATGATTTTGTTAGGTAAAGTGTAGGCCTACTATATTTATATTTATAAGTACATCAATATTATATTTTTACAGCAGGAAATGTTTTGCCTTTGTAACACGAACACATCCATGCATTTTTATTGGATGTATCTTCACTCAAGCTGGGCGATGTTTCTGCAATGTCCACAGGTAGTCTACACCTGTAAGGATATTAGTTCTGGGATTTGTCTCCCAGAAAAGATCTAACAGCAGATGTAAGACAAGCCAAATGTAGCCAGTTATAGAATATCGTGTAGTCGGAAAAGCTGAGCTGACTGAAGACCAGGCATTCAACTTGTAGTTGATACTGTTTCCATGATAACATTAATTTACATGACATGATGAAATGTTGAAACTAAATGACAATCTACTTTCGTAGCAAAGTGTGTGTTGTCAAATGAGTGTCTTACCTTGCCATAACTGATTTGACAGAAAAATATAATCAAAAATTAGATAACTAGCTGCTGTCAGGTTGACTAAACACAAAGTCAGTGCAGGCTTTAGTCTACTCATAGAACTGAATTAGCTGATTATCTTAAGATGGCAGTCAGTCAGAAGGGGAGAAGTCCTCAACTTCAAAAAAAGTTTATCTCCATAGCAAAATTAGCTGGCTTACCTCGCTGTACTCACTACTGCCCTTGTTTGTTGTGATTGAATGGCAAAGACACGCCCACATCAGACATGCCTTCAGTCATGGCAGCTAGCATTTCTTAACTAGCATGGTAGAAAAACGAGGCAGTCGCCCTTTAAGATCAACATGTAGAACCCTGACAAGGAAGTACCGTATCACATCAGTGTTCCCCTTGTCCAGAATCATCATTACAAATGTTCCTCTTGAAAACCTCCATACATTAATTACAGTAATGCTCCAGACTTCTGGTAAAAAAGCAAAGCGCATTGATAAGCAATTCCTACCCCAAACACTCAAGTTCCATCTAACCTGAGAAAAGAAGCATAGATCTGGATCACACTCTATCCAAGCCAGTCTAATGCACAGATCCAGGCACTCTGAATGGCAGCCTAATGCATGGCCCTCTGACTCCTGCTCCTGACCTAATCACAGTGCTGCTGATGTGGGTGAACCCTGAGCTCCCGCTCTGCCCTGACCTCCGTGTAATCCTGCCTCGCTATCGCCCCACCACATGATCCTACTCCGGACACAAAATATTTACCTCGTGTCCTCTGGGCTGCCTTGCCCTCCTATCAGCTCTGACATCAGTGGCGGTGAGCCAAGGCAACAGGACACAGCCTACTAACACGTAGAGTTGCAGTCTTCTCACTGTCACAACACCAGCTCTGTTCCTCCGCAGCAGCCCCAAACGTGGTTAATACTTCGCTCACAATCAGTACCCTACGGCAAGTTACCTTCCTCAGCCTCTTTGAGAGGGGCTTCTGAGAATATGCTAATTTGATTAAAATGCGTGGAGTCCAGTGTGCTGATAATGGTAGGAAATGAGATGGAAGGGCAAGCTATCTGTGTAGGATTACATGCCGGCCTAGTTCTAGTCTAGGAGGGTCTCCAGTAGTGCCGTGGATTAGTGGTACATACACATCCTTATTATTAAAAACACAGAGATGAAAACTCCAGGAATATGCTACAGCCACACCGTCTTACAACTTTACACAACCGCTAAAGAGAGGTTTGTCAGTCTAGATCTGGAGCAGACAAACGTGACAAACTGCCAAGGCAGCAGCTACTCTTCTTGGGATCCTTTTACATTACATATAAAACTAAAGATAAAACAGTATGTCATATAACATTATTACACAACAACATATCTACAATACAAAATGTATAATATCACCATACAACAATATTACAATGTACGTGTTGTGGCAAAGGGGGCATAAATGGCAGATATGTGAGGGCAGAACTAATAAATTACCTCTGCCCTCTCACTAAAATGGCCACCCCGACAAGAACTACAGATGTCCAACCTCAAAAAACTACAATCTCCAGAAGCAAGGGGAGTGCTCGGCTGGGGCCGACCCACAGATAAGGGGTCAAGACAAACCAGGAAGAGTGAAAGAAAGGAGCTGGAGGATCTGTGAACTATAGAGAAAGAGAAAGTGACTATATATATATAATCTGGATTTACCGTGTATGACCTGGACTGTTTGGATTTACCTGTTGGTGTTTGGATCTGGACCTACCGAGAACCCGATTCATGTGCCAAACCCTGCTTTCCTTGACCACGCCTGCAGCCTGGGTGGACCAGGATGGAGAAAGCAACATACACGTACTGTCCTGTTCGAAATAACCTGACGGTCTCCTAACCTTGAAGAGGTTTGTCACAGTGTGTAGAATGTGTGTGCTTGTGTGCGTATGCGTGTGTCTGTACCTTTGTGTATTTTACCTTTTTTTTTACCTTTAAAAAAAAAATGTTTATCTGATTCAACTGCTTGCATCAGTTACCTGATGTGGAATAGAGTTCCATGCAGTCATGGCTCCTTAAAGTATCGTGCTCCTCCCATAGTCTCTGTTCTGGACTTTGGGGTTGTGAAGAGACCTCTGGTGGCATGTCTTGTGTCCGAGATGTCTGCAAGTAATTTAAACAGACAGCTCGGTACATTGAGCTTTTCAACACTTCTTACAAAAACAAGTAGTGATGAAGTCAATTTCTCTTCCACTTTGAGCCATTAATGATAGCTCCCCATGTACTTTTAAGGGCCAGCCGTGCTGCCCTGATCTGAGCCAATTGTAATTTTCCTTTGTCCCTCTTTGTGGCACCTGACCACACGACTGAACAGTAGTCCAGGTGCGACAAAACTAGGGCCTGTAGGACCTGCCTTGTTGATAGTGTTGTTAAGAAGGCAGAGCAACACTTTATTATGGACAGACTCCTCCCCATCTTTATTTTCATTAATCAGAGTGGTATGATCACTGGTGAAAGAACAGACTTAAAGCTGGAATCCTTAATCCTTGTCAATCATCCCGCCTGTGTTATGGTGAAACAAGTTGAGGGATGGGCCACACAAAGCGAGAGCTTTGTATGCAAGGACTGACCATCCATGGTATCAAAACAATATTTTTACTAAACATGTTTTGAGACTATACAGTGTTTGTTTACGTTTACTTTGCTGACAATATTGCAGTATAACGAGCTTATATTTTGGGTTCTGATGGTACGAAAGTTGAGCTAAAAGGCATTTCTAAGATACATTCTTCAATAATCAATGGGTATATATCAAAAATGTTAAAACACAGTGAAGAATTCTAGCTTTAATTATTATTTGCTCATTTAAAATACTTTCAGCGTTTGATCGT